>NC_045781.1:49244244-49593827 GCF_008692025.1 Phocoena sinus | reverse complement strand
CTCTCCCTGCACTCAAGACCCACACTCTGCCCAAATGTGCCTTTGCTCCCCTCTGTCTCCAGGCCTTGGCCCAGGGGATATTCTCTGACGACGGTGCTCTTCTTTGCTTTTCTTCTCTTTGCAAGTCCTAGTAATTCTTCCAACTTCTCCCACCAGGCTGCTGAGGGGATAACTCTACTCCCCTTGCTTCTATACATGGCAGACAGCCTGTGTGTGCACTGGGACTCCAGAAACATGTTTTATTTCCCCTTTGACCCCTAAAATATCATTATAGTGCTGAGAACAAAATAACTGCGCATTTATTCACCTACTATGTTCCAGGAACTATTTCAGGAATTCGGTGTCAAACACAACAAATTTCTTCGGGAGTTTACATTTAAAGAGGAAAAGCCAGAAAAGCAAGTAAGCCAGTAAAAAGCAAATATAATGAAAGGTGGGGCCATTTTTTTAAGACATATTACAGAAATACGGACATATTACAGAAATAGAGACTTGAGGGGCGGGGCACCATTTTACATAGGGTATAAATATGTAATCACAAATGGATTAATTCCAACTTCCTGGTACTCCAGGGGGTGAACTTCTGTTTCCAATGAAATTTTATTTTTCAACTGCTGAAAGCCTAAATACACATGGTTACAAAAATGTTCCCCAAACGGGAAGCTGATCTGACAGACCAACAATTCAATCAGTGAATTTCATAGTTACAACCGAGATCTAGATAGCTTCTTTGAGATTCAACTCATGAAAATCTGACAAACTTAGATGTGTTCCAACACCTAAAGCTCAAGGTGGACAAAGCTTAGACGTACTGAACTTAAGAAACCTGACCAGCTAAGGCCCCGGGAAACAAAGGGAACAGAAGGATGAGGCATAATCTAGGAACCACCCTTCATTCCTGGGAAGGGCCTCGATGGCGCGTGGTCGTGGAGGATGGCATGGCACCAGACCCAGCTTCCCTCCCGAGCCAGCTCTCTGAGCCCACGCTAGAAGAGAAGATGAGGCATCACCGTGCCCAAAATGCACCCTGTCTGGCCTGTCAACCAAAAGTTATCCAGGTTTGGGGGGAGTCTGGGAAAGTGGTCCCTTACCAAGTTTTCAGCCACATTGCTAGACTAGGATGGCTAGTAAAAGTTCAGGAGATGAAAGGGAAGGTCAAGAGTGAAAAGCTCAGTGAGGAAAAGTGGAAAGAATACGAAGAAAAAAAAACTAGAGTTAAGTGGAAAGGAATGCCCACTGAGGGGTGGAGAGGTAGTACAGATTGATCCTAAGAGTGACTCAGAAATACAAACTTATGGTTACCAAAGGGGAAAGGTCGGGGGGAGGGATAAAGTAGGAGTTTGGGATTAACACACTACTGTATATAAAATAGATAATCAACAAGGACCTACTGTATAGCACAGGGACCTCGACTCAATGTTCTGTAATAACCTATATGGAAGAAGAATCTGAAAAAGAATGGGTATATGTATAACTGAATCACTTTGCTGTACACTTGAAACTAACACAACACTGTAAATCAACTATACCTCAATATAAAATTTTAAAAAAATTTTAATTTTTTTAAGGAAAAGAAATAATTCCACACCCACAGCTTGGCACAAAGGGCTGCACTAGGACCCTGTTCCAAAAGAAACCACACTGTGTTAGAAGACTACCAAGGCCTACTTCTCCCTTGCACTGTTTTCAACCTGCTATTAACCACAGAACACTCTTTTGGCCTCGCCCAACACTTCCCATCTAATCTCTGAGCTACTGACACTTTGGACTTGAGCGCAGTCTTAGAATAATCAAGCTCAGATCACTGGCATGTTCTCATCGCGCCTTCTCAAGCTTTCAATATTCTTGAGCGCTTAACAGGTCTTCCTTATGCCCTCGGCCTTTCCCATGTTCCCCATATGATGCTATATTAATTTTCTTTCTCAAAAACTGTCTTAAGATTTTGATTCCTCGTTGAAATTCCTTCCCTACTTCAATGGTTGCAGAAGAAAGGAAATATACTGCCAAATTAGCTGGTCCATTTTTATACCTTATGATAAAAACATTTTATTTGCGTGTTGCCCAGCTGTACACTCCCCTCCATGCAGATGGATGAACAGAGGCATCATTAAAAACCAGAACCGACCATACTGTCTTCAGCCCAATCTCCCTTCTAACTGCTTCAGTGAGAGGGAGGAATTGCTGTCCCTACTGGGAAGGCAGAAGTCAATGTTTGCCTTTTCACTGTAAGCTTTTCTTCTGTTTGTAGTCTGCTGCGCGCTCAGACCCACTCACAGATAAAAATGGAATGAATTTTTAATAGCCTGAGTTGAACTGGGGAGGGATGCCTGTTTTCCGCCCCCAGCACAACCGATCATGAATGCGCACAAGCAAAGCATCCCATCCGGAGAAGGAGAAGACCCACACCACCAGAGAGGGCAGGCCCCCGGTAAGCCAGCACGGTGATGCTTTACGTCAACAGACAGGCTCACCTTGGGCAAAGGCCACCGCACTCAAATTAATCCAGCCCCTACAGAAAGCAATGCCTCCCTCAGGCTGTGAACACCAAAGTCAGATCTCCCGGTAGGTCGGTGAACAGTGAAAAAGCACCCAGTAAAGACACACCTGAGAAGCCAGCGCCCCCGGAATGAGAGCACAGCAGTAAGAATGACAACAATAAAAATTGTGTGACCATCTTCGATTTCAGGGTAACTCTGCTAAGCACCTCGAGCCCTCACAGCACCCATACAAAGCGGGTATTAAGACCGTATTTTACATGAAGGAACTGAGGCTCAGAGAGGTCAAGTGCTTTGACCAAACTTTTGCTTTCTTTCCTGTGCTTTCTTTCTCTTTCTCCCTGCTACAACCTGTGCAGAAAGACTTGGAAAGGCCCATCCCCCAGGTGAAAGGAATGAATTCAAATGCTCTAATTTAGCAGTGAGTCACGTGAAACAGAGAAGGAGGAAATGGGAAGATGGGAGATGCATTTTTTTCAAGGCCTACTATGTGGAGAGGGGGCACAGCCAGAGGCCGAGACAACAGCCAACACTGCTGCTCTGTCCTTACAGTTCTGGCACTGACTCAACATCTAGCCTGAGAAATCTCTTTGCAGAAGACATGACAGCAACCTAAATGTCCATCGACAAAGGAATGGATAAAGAAGATGTGGTACGTTTACACAATGGAATACTACTCAGCCATAAAAAAGAACGGAATAGTGCCATTTGCAGCAACATGGGTGGACCCAGAGATGATCATACTATGTGAAGTAAGTCAGATGGAGAAAGACAACCATCATACGATATTGCTTACAGGTGGAATCTAAAAAAAAAAAATGATACAAATGAACTTACATACAGAACAGAAATAGACCCACAGACATAGAAAACAAACTTATGGTTACCAAAGGGGAAAGTGGGAGGGGGGGAATTAATTACTAGTTTGAGATTAACTATACACACTACTATGTATAAAACAGATAATCAGCAGGGACCTACTATATAGCACAGGGAACTATACTCAATATTTTATAATAACCTATAAGGGAAAAGAATCTGATATATAATATACATATAACTAAATACATATAACTGAATATATATATATAAATAACTGAATCACTCTTCTGTACACCTGAAACATAACACTGTAAATCAACTATACTTCAATTAAAAAAAAAAACCTCATGGTGACAATAACTTAAAAGAGGATATACTAAGAAATTCATTATTTATTTCCTTCCTTGTTGCCCCAACAGGCTTAGAAAGAAAAGTAGGTTACACATTGGCTACCAGGTCACCGGTGACCTCTCTGGGAGCCACTACCTTCATAGGACGATAAATAATTCTGTTTCCTACTAGGAAATGCTCCTCTCTGATCTATTAGTGTTTCCCTGCATGCAACTGATCATTCCATCCAACAGGCTGCTCAGTAGGTCAAGGACTCATTTACAGTGAAATCTACATACGTAAGTGCCATCAGCTGCTCCAGCTGCTCGAGAAGCGACCTTTAGGTCTGGAAATCAGCCTATGCAAGACACTCCCAGATGTAACTTGGAGAGATGAGGGGTGGATGGTCAGTGTACACGAGTCAGACACCTGAATAAAAGAAGACTGCCTCATCAGGCTCAAAACATCAGGTGAGTAGCACTGAGAAGATTCAGAACGTGGACCCCTTATGCGTCTAAATGAACTAAGGGCAGACCATAATGATAGCACAGGAAAGGAGGACCAATATGAATACTGGCTTCATTGTCTGACGGTCATGACAAAGGACCCCTAGAGGAGGAAATGTAACACAGGCACATTAATTGGTCCTTGGGTAAGAAATATTTCTATGGCCATAAGGACGTAAATATTTATTGTTTCTCATCTTTTAGAATCAATTCATAGATAATGCACAGGGGGGTTAATTACAGGTACAGAATGGAATATAAATGTTATTAACCATGACAAAGTAGAAGTGTAAGTGGCAGAAGTTAGGAAGTGAAGGGGAAAGATGGGGAGGGACGGGCAGGGGTGCCTAGAGCCTCATCTAACAATGTACAGTGTTGAAGACACTGTCCGGAGCAGAAAACGAAAATACACATACACACACACTCATGTGAGTGTGTGAGTGTATGTGTGTTTGTGTGTGTGTGTATGTGTGTATACATATATATACACACATATATATAATACAAAACATACAAAATATACTATATAAATATATAATATACAAAATCTGGTTCCAAACACAATGGGAAGAAAGAGCTATGACTACTGACGGTGGTATAAGTGAGCTAAAAGCTTACCCACAACAGTAAAAGTCATTAGCGAGTCCCTGACACTGACAGATCAAGAAATGTCTGAGTCGGGAATAAAGACACAGACCTACTAGAAAATGGACTTGAGGACACAGGGAGAGGGAAGGCTAAGCTGGGACAAAGTGAGAGAGTGGCATGGACATATATACACTACAAATGTAAAATAGATAGCTAGTGGGAAGCAGCCGCATAGCACAGGGAGATCAGCTCTGGTGCTTTGTGACCACCTAGAGGGGTGGGATGCAGGGGTGGGAGGGAGACGCAAGAGGGAGGGGATATGGGGATATATGTATATGTATAGCTGATTCACTTTGTTATAAAGCAGAAACTAACACACCACTGTAAAGCAATTCTACTCCAATAAAGATGTTAAAGCAATAAATAAATAAGCAAGTAAATAAATAAATGAGAGATGTCTGAGCATACTACTAAGACACAGCGGGTGGCCACGAGAAGATTCAAAAACAACAGCTGTTGAAAGTGGTTGCCTTTGTTCATACCTGGGAGGCGGCCCCCAGAAAAGCCTGGGGCACTGAGTCCTTTTTCTATCAAGGTTTGTTGAATGAATGGATGAGTGGATGAAAGTGGAGGGTGAGAAGGGCAGAGTCAGAATCTGCCTTTGTCAGTCCTTCAGAACTCTCTGACTTTTTTCCCCCTAATTTTACCTTTCTGTGTGTGGAGGAGTGGGGATGCTTGTACTGCTTCGGTTTTTCTGGTGTGGTTTCCATCCCACTGGTAAGAATCTGGTTCCCGGGTTCTGCAAGGGTGGCCTTCTGTGAAGTGTGAGGATTCCCTGCAGGAGACCTGCTGCTGACGAAGCTGCATGGCCAGCTGGCCTGGGCTAAGCCCCCAAAAGCACCTGCCCCGGGAGCAGGAGCGGGAGCGGGGAGGGAGACTCGGGAAGGAGGCCTGACGCGTGAGCACCAGGGGGCCAGGGGCGACTTTCTGGGTCAATGAACTACAGTTTAAGTCTAAGGAGTGAAAACTGACTTCTGTTCCACACTTACTACGAACTTGTTGTAACAAGAAGAGGAACGGGAAGAAATTAAAGAAAAACCACTATCATGAGGGAGAGTCTATGACCTTGTCTATGACCAGAGACGGAATCTATGACCTCGTCGGTTTGCTGTGTTTTGTTAAAACATACAGGCTCTGTTTTCAGATTCCGCTTCTGCAGTGCGGCCTTGGGCAAGTCACTCACCTCCTCTCGCTGTCATTTGTCCAGTGGGGACCCTGACATCCATTTCACGGTGTTACTAGATGATTAAATTAGATAATGCCTATTAACATTTGGCACGTGATTGATAGGCTCAAAAGTTCTCCTCAGGACTTCCCTGGTGGCGCAGTGGTTTGAGAGTCCACCTGCCAATGCAGGGGACACGGGTTCGAGCCCTGGTCCGGGAAGATCCCACGTGCCGCGGAGCAACTAAGCCCATGGACCACAACTACTGAGCCTGCACTCTAGAGCCCGCGAGCCACAACTACTGAGCCCACGTGCCTAGAGCCCATGCTCCGCAACAAGAGAAGCCACCGCAATGAGAAGCCCGCGCACCGCAACGAAGAGTAGCCCCCGCTCAACACAACTAGAGAAAGCCTGCGTGCAGCAGCAGAGACCCAACGCAGCCAAAAAATAAATAAAATTATTAAAAAAAAAAAAAAAAGTTCTCCTCTCCCTCCTCCTTGGATGAATACTGGAAAAATACACAGCTCTCCACCACAAAACGGGTTCCCCAAAAGGAGGGGGTGGTTCTTTCACGCGAAGGCTTATTAAGCTCAGATTCAGATAACTTCAAAGCGTGTGAAAAGCATTTGTTAAATCCAAAACATATTCTGATGTAAAATCAAAAAAAAAAAATCACAGTATATAAAGCTGTCAGTAATTGGCTGAATTTTTTAAAAAGCTGTATTAAAAAAAAATTATACCTGATGTAAAGAGGGGGCTAATTTAATCACCACTTATGGTATCTTCCACGTGGTGTGTTTCCACTGAAGCTGGAACCTCAGTTTCCCTTCTGTAAAAAGAGGTGACAACACAGGTCACAGAGGTTGAGTGCCTGGTACAGTGCCCGGTACAGTGCCCGACACAGGCTGGCTCTCAACTCACGCTCGCCGCTATGATAAGTCACGCGACATCACCTTTTCCTCTTGCTCAAAACTAGATACCACGCGAGTCGTTTTCTCTCCAGCCTGGGTAGGATTTCCCCAGGATAACAAGGAGATCAGAGTTGTGTTTTGCCCTCACTGCAAATGCTCAAGCCAGGCGGCAGTCGGTGGGGGTGATAAAACTGTCTCTCGGGCTCTTACCGTGACTTTTGTCCAAAATGATTAGAGAGTACATTAAATCATTAGCAGAAACTTTGCTGCCTGCTGATTTTACAATGCAGGCAATGAAATTCATTGCGGAAGCAAAATAAGGCCAATAATATAATTACAGCGCTCTGCCTAGGCAGTCAGAGCTAATGCTATTATTTGACACTGCAAGGCTGTGTTTTTTTCCCCAGAGCTTCAGTGGAGACAAGGTTTGCCCTAATTGGTTCCAAAGCACAAGCTCCCCACCACCATCTTTCCTCAGGACCAGTAATGTTAATTTCCACATGACTGTAAATAGTATTTGCAAACAATACAAACATGGTAATAAGAGGCTAGGTGGGTAATTAATGTGGTTACAAAGTAGCTTATTTGCATTTTTATTTAAAAACGACCTTCTTTAAAAAGCAGCTCAGATATTCTCTTTGCAAAAGGAGCCTTGGTTAAAGAGTACAGTGGTAATTACTCTCTTTAGGGGTTCTTTTATATGTCCTTCAGGGAATTAGAATGAAAAGATAAGCAGAATTACAAAGGAAATCATGTAAAATATGAAATGTACTATAAACACTTAGTAGCGTATTTACCATAAGCTGGGCCTACCTTTTTCATTAATGGAATATTTTAACCAACTTACAATACATTCAAATTAATTGTAGATATGGTTAAAAGGTACAATCATCTAGTTAAACTTTTTTGTGCGTGTAAAGGTGTAAGAATTATAAGATTTTTCTGTGCCCTCACGGTGAATTCCACAGGGTCACCTCCTGCCAGAAAGTGCCCTCAATCAGATAAAGGGTTAAGTGCGGTGACCCTCAGGGATAAGGTGATCTGTGTTCTTCCCTGACAAAAGGAAACCAGGTTAGCGCAATCACTTCATCTATCTCTTCTTAGCTTATGTCTTGCATTCCTGGGCTCAAAACACAGGAATTCGGTCTTTCCCATTCTTCTCCCAACTGTGATATGTGCAAATTTTTAGAAGGTTTCCAGGGTCAGGACCATTCAGCAACTGAGAAACGTGAATTCATTGTGAAGCCATTTAATCATTACCAGTGGGAGGTGAGTCAGGAGCTGTCACAGAGATGAAAAGGCACATCACCACCCCTCACGGAGTTCATGGTCTTTTTGACAAAACTGTCACATGGAGGTGCCTGTCAGGTTGGATGAAGGAGCAGGTTCCAGTAGGCCTGCAGGCGCCGGGAGAAGTTCCACACGGGGTGCAGTTTTCAAGGTGAAGGACGAGGACCTGAGCAGCGGAAGGGTGGGGCTCTGCAGGTAGAACTGCCAGCAAGTCCCAAGGTCCTGGGACACCCAATAGCTTGGTGGGCCTGGGGAACCTCATGGGGGCAGCCCAACGGATCAGAACCAGCAGAAGGCAAACAAGAAGCTGCAAGTGCAAACGTCAGCCAGGTAACAACTCCGTTCACTTATTCCTTCAACGAACATTTATTAAGGACTTGCTCTGTGCAAAATTATGTTCTACATCAGAACTCACACTCTATTGGGATAAGGCAGTCAGGAAGCAATAAGTATAACACATGAGGAAATGAAAGAGAATGTTAGTATACACTCTAAGTGCTAAAAATAAAAGAGAGGAAGAGGACTTTAGAAGGATCAGGGGTGAAGGTGGTTAAACCAGGCAGGATTAAGTAATAGTCAAAGAAACAGGGGATGATAGCTACTGCTCGGTCCCAGCTATTCACTGTCAAGTCTTCCAACATTTTTAAGACAAGTGAGAAATTTGGATTCTTGAGTGAAATTTTTTTTTTTAACTTAAAAAGCCAACAAGTAACCTACTGAGCAGCTACAGTAAATCCTGTCTGCAGAGGAACAATGTATAAAAGCTCCTGACTTGAAAGGGCCATTACATTGTTTTTTTAAAAAATACATCTTAAAAAGATCTGTGTTTACTCTCATTTACCCAGCCCTCCAAAATTTATCCCCCCCAATTTTATTTCTGGCTAAGACTGCCTGTCCTCATTTAAGCATCTCTATTCATGCAGATTCCACACGATGCTGACACTGTGTCACTCCCACCCCTGCCATCCCCTAAACATTCAAAGCATATCTTTCATTGGTTGCATAATGGTACTGCCGCTACATAAGACGAGATCTAAATAAGACCAGCTACTTGGTATTGTTTTGAAAATATTCACCCGGTAAAATTTATTTAGACTTTGGATAGAATTCAGAGGCTGTAATAATGTTTTAAATATGATTTCAAAATACTTGAGAAAAGCAGAAAAGCAGTGAAGTGGAAGGGAAGGATAATAAGTTTATGACATTCACGTAAATATATCCAGAAAACTGGGTCATTTACACCAGAACTGCAATCTTTTCTATTAAAATATGCAAACGGCAGTATGAAAAATGGTTTGCGGTTTTAAAAGAAATACAGCACTACAAACGTCAGCGTGAGGGAACTCAATAACACTTAATGAAACTTTGGATTGCAAATTAATTACTGATTGACTAAGACATCTAGAGGGAAAACAGCCTCGATGACAGAAGGCTGGGAATGGGCCATAAATCTGGATGCGTCTTGCCAGGACTCTGAGTTGCCTTCTCCTACTCAGCCCATTAATGCTAGGTTAATGGGGTGACTGGTCCCTGCAAAGACCACCGGTTTGATTCTCTGAAATAAGACTGGTCAGGATTTTCCTGACTCTTTCAGATATACCTTTCTCTCTTTTCTTCTTCTTCTCTCTTTTTTTTTTTTTTAACTTGTGTATTTGTGGGTTTAACTGCTTACGGGAACCTAAAATAAAAAGTTAAAGAAACTGGTGAAGTGCTATTTTACTGAAAGACAAAGGGTGCCTGTGTTAAGAAACTGTCCTTGGTAGAGCATATTGTTTGTTCACTGTTATTGTTCCCTCCTTGCCGTTGCCATGCTTTCCTATAGGTGGGGTACACTTTCCTGCCCCACTCATGTCGGTCTTGGCCCTGAGACCTGATATGACTATCGGAATGTGAAGGTCACTTCTGCTCAAGGTCTGAACAGAAGTCCCTGGAGCTTCTGCCTCTGGTGACTTCTCCTGCAGCCTGGGTACTGGAATGACAACTCATGAGAAACAGCCTGGGGAAGCCCAGCTAATACAGCAGAACCACGGCCAACTTCCAGCCCTCATGGGGCATGAACAAAGAATACACATTGGCCTGAACCCCTTGAGTTTTTGCTGCAGTAACAAGCAACCTCTGGGGTTGCTTGTTACTGCAGCAAAAACTGACTAATATGCAGTCCTTGCCCACTAAGAACTTTTCTACCACAGTGTTCAAGTCTTACCTGTTTTCTGCATACATAAGACATTTCATAACATTCAACTGTAACAGCTCTAGACTCATAATAAAGAAATTCTCACCCATAGGATAAAAGCCTTTTTTTAATAGTTACTGTCACAAAATGGACAGGGAAGAGAATGCATCAACCACCATTCGTAATAAGAGCTTCAAAGTAATGAATGGTCAGCGAACAACAGCAACAAGAAACCAGTAACATCACCAAGTGCTTATTACTATGTGCCAGGCACTGTTCTAAGTTGTCACAAACACATATTTCCCCACAAAACCCCAGGATGTGGGGCCTATTTTTATCTTCCTTCTATGAACAAAGAAAGTGAAACAGAGAGGTTAGCTAACTTGCCCCCAAACTATGTGGACAGCCCTTATCTTTTTTATTCTCCATATAATTCTGAGTTATTCCTTATCAAATTCTACTGTTCCCTGTGTCATCCTTTCAATATAACCGAGGCAGATTAATTAAAAATATTAATTAAAAATATTCCAAGCATAAACATTCCATCATCCCTGAGGTAAGTTACTCCCATGATCACATATCCTGTAAATTCTGAGAACGGCCCTAATAATGATTCCAATTCATCTTCCCACCAAGCTGCGCCTTCCAGCCCCCCTTGGACAGCTCTAACATGCGTTCTCAAATCCCACCTCAGGGAAGAATCCCTTCCAAGGATCAAGAACCTGCCTTGCTGTAAATCCTTACCTGAAACCTTCCCCATGTGGGAAATCTGTGTTAATTCCACCAAACTGTAGCTATAAAACAGCAATCATGTACAGGGGTAAGAAGAGAGAGAGAGAGAGACTGAAACTAATAAAGTGGAATTAACATATTCATGTGGATGTCATATATAATATGTACAAAACAGGTATCCAAGGTTTTTAAAATGAAACCTGCTAAAATGTTGGGACCGTATGATACATGTTTGGACCATTTTGTTGAAAGCTCAAACAGATATACTAGAAACTCACAATTATGCTATTTTCAACTGGCGGGAGTATGTTTTTCTATCTTCCCTACCTGCCTGTGAGCAAGGATCACCCAAGCTAGTTGGTTCAACCCCATAGCAACAGTCCCAGGGCCAAGGTGGGCTGTCCCAGCCTGCACTCTGCTCAGCTGGCTGTGGCCCACGAGAGAGGAGGGGGCACCCGATCCTCATTCTCACAAGGGGGCAACGTGGCAGGTGGCCCTGGAATGGGATGGGGGATGACCCGGTGGGCCAGCAGCACCATCTTGCCTGATCCAACCCTCATCACAGAGGGTGGGCAGGGAGTATAGAAAATATAGTTTATTCCACAGTTTTGTCTTAAAAAGGGAGTGGAAAATGAAAAAAGTAACCCTGAAGCTGATATTCATCTTTAGTGTTCGGACATTTGAGACCAGAGGTGCCAGACTCAAGGAAAGAACCCTAAGAAAGTCACACAGCTATCAGGATACAGATGGCCTGGGTTCCACATAAACACCGGTTGGGAGGGACAACATGAAAGGAACGTGAGTCTGCTGACATGCAAGGCCCCCTGTCCTGAACCCCCATTCATCAGCAGTCACTCCAAACCCCATGAAGTAGGTGGTGTCATCTCAGAGATTCACTGCCTGACCCAGGTAGGACATCCACTGAGAAACTGGGCTGGGATTCAAACCAAGTGGTTTTGACCCACATCCAAAATGCTTTCCCCCTGTAGGATCAGTGTGACTACAGACAGCCGTTAAAAAGATGCAGGACCTGATGCAAATCACTCTAAATGGGACCCGACTCCTTCTCCTAACATGCCTTCTAGGATAGGATGGACTGGAATGGATGTGACACTGAGGGTCAGAGCACCTACTAGGCAGAGCCTCTGGGTCCCCAGGACTCCCCAGGCGTACTAGATAGGACCAATTTGGTTGCATGTGACAGTAACCCAGCTGAAACTAGTTCACACACAAAGGAAGGTTCATCGGCTCCATAACTGCACAAGCCCAGGGGTGACGTCGGCCCAAGGAACTCTTTTGCTCTCTCTCATTTCAGCTTGCCTTCACCATTCTTATTTGTCTCCTTGTAGCTCGCAGCAGCCCATATAAACATCGTTCTAGCTCCCAGCACCTAAGACAAGAGAGCATCTTCTTCACCGACTACTGACTGGTCTGGCTCCGGTATGAAAGACCATAAGTGGCCCAGACTAGCTCATGCAAAATACTACCATGGTCTTCACTTCCACAGTCCCGAGGATGGAGCGGTTAAGAATGAGCGTGGGAAGAGATGCTCGACAAGACAACAGCTATCACACTGGGGAAGCCAGGGGTGGGAAGGGAGCTGCAGCAGAAAAGTAACAGGGGTTTCGTTGTTATTATTGTGTTAGCCACTGGCTGTTCGCGAACTCCGAGATCCTTTCTCTTTCTCAACAAATAGACTTAAGGGTTGTCGTTCCAATTTCATATGCTCCGCATACAGCTGGGCTTATGACTCTCTTCGCTCGGCTCTGAAGACGGACAAAGGAGCAGCAAGCACTCTTGCAGAGACATGCAGACTTTCACATCCCTCGTCAACCTGCATCAACGAAGAGGAGGATGGAGGCAAGGCATCCTCTGTGCTGTGGCATCCATGACCACCGATGACCAGTGGTGAAAGGCAAACCCGCTGGGCCTGGGACACCACAGGTAGGAGGTCCGCGGAGGCCACGCCTGCAGAGGTGAGCTGATGCCTCCAAGATCTTACCGATTAACTTGTCACAACTTGCCTCTGGAACCCACCTAGTCCTGGTCCTAGGAACTCAAGCTTCTTCCTGTTGCTAGGGCCAACTGAAACACACACACACACACACACACACATATGCACACAACTGAAGAGCTGTGAGTTGAGTTTTATTCAGGGTCTTACTGAGGACTAGAGCCAGGATTCACCCTCTGAGATGGCTCTGAGGGACTGCTCCGAAGAGGCAGGGGAGAGGCTAGTGGGTGCGCATCTATATTGATTTTGGCTAAAGAGTACGTGCAGTCAAACATCCATCTCGGTAGAAGCTTACTGCCAGTCACGAGGAACAGGAATCCAGTTAATGACTTTAGTGCCTTTCTATATCCGGGAAGATGCAAGAATCCAAGTTCACGCAGTGGAGGCTAACACAACATTGTAAATCAACCGTACTCCAATAAAAATCAATGAGGAAAAAAAAAAAAAGAATCCAAGTTCATGAAATTTTTTTCTGAAATATATCTAACTCTCTAAGGGGCCTGTTTTGCCAAAACACAGAGTGCCTCATCCTGAACTCCTTTCAGGGTGTACTTCAGTGGCTAACGACTTAATCCTTGTAGAACCCAATGGTGGGCGACATTCCTTGTTCCACACCAGCATGGCTCAGCCCCAAACCTGCCCAGTCGCAATTCCATCCTGCAGGTGAGCTGCTCCCTCCCAGCCACTGCTTGGATCAAATGCAAGCCTGCACTGGAATGCCAGGAACTCTGGTGCTGACTTCTCCTCTGCCTGCCCCTCCAAATCCTTCCTGCCCACTCACCCTCCTTCTCTGCCCTGCCCCCTCCTCTCCATCCCTCTTCAATAGTTTTATAGCAGGATCTAATCTAATCTTTATGGTTAGCCAAGCACGGAATCAAAACAGAATCAAAACAGAAGATGTGCCGTACTTCATCAGATGTAGGTTCCCCATTTTCTCCGGTGGCCCCAAGGAAAATCATTTATATGATTTCAAAAAGAATGTCCTTTCCCCCCCCACCCCACCCCACCCAGCCTGGTCAAGACCCATGAGGGATCTTAACATCCATAGATCTTTCGATACCCTTACATGAGCCAATGAATTTTCCACCTGGACCATATCATAACGGCCCATAATTTAGTGCCACTCTATAAAGTATGACTTACTGTTTTATTTTTTTTCTAATTTTAGCCCCTCAAAACTTCCAAATAATACTCCTACTGTTCTGGGATTTTTCAAATACGACCCTTTAACACCAATCTGTAGCCTTAAAACTTTATTTTTCCCAACTGAGGCAAGCGAACTATTCTTCTATGTTCAGACAAAAGCACTTCTCACTACTTTCATCATTTTAGCTGTATTGATTTAATATTCATGGACAACCACTGAATTCCATAGAAAATAGCTAGTTGGAAAACCAAAGAAAGTACCTTTTAATCAGCTGAATAAGAAACTAAACACTTCCAAGTTCTCATAACCCTCGTGAGGAATTACAACGAATGAAGAGATGTTATATTAATTAAATGCTTGGAATGCATCCATAATGCTTAATGGAAATGGAAGCCTTAGGAGGTCTTAAAGGCCTGCGACACATCCACCACATCATTTAAATCCCTGAAACCCACCCACATCTTCCAAGGAATCTGTTTAAACCCGATCATTTGCATCATACAAAAATACTTAGATTTATGATAATTTTTATTTTTATTTTTTTAATCAATTTATTTATTTTTGCCTGCATTGGGTCTTTGTTGCTGCGCTCGGGCTTTCTCTAGTTGCAGCGAGCGGGGTCCACTCTTTGTTGAGGTGTGTGGGCTTCTCATTGCGGTGGCTTCTCTTGTTGCAGAGCACAGGCTCCAGGCGCGTGGGCCTCAGTAGTTGTGGCTTACGGGCTCTACGGCACAGGCTCAGGAATTGTGGCGCATGGGTCTAGTTGCTCCGCTTGCTGCCATTTCTTAAGCAACTGGCAGGACCTTGACAAAGAAAGGCTTAGGAAACACTTTTGCTTGGTCCTCCAACTGCCCTATGAGAAGAGGGACCTGGGATGCTGCAAGGTTAAGGCCACCATGCCTGTCAATGGTGGAGCCCAGGTTTGTCCTACGTTTATTCTGGTGGTTCTTTTTCTCTTTATTATTTTTTTGTTTAAATAAAAATTCAGTGCAACAACAGAACTATATAAAGAATAACCACCTCCCACCCTCACACACATAATTTGGTCTATATCCTTTCAGATCTTTTGGGGTCATTTTTTGGCAATTTGCTTCTTTTTTTAAGTTTATTTACTTATTTATTTTTGGCTTTGGGTCTTCGTTGCTGCGCATGGGCTTTCTCTAGTTGCGGTGAGCAGGGGCTACTCTTTGTTGTGGTGCGCGGGCTTCTCATCGCGGTGGCTTCTCTTGTTGCAGAGCATGGGTTCTAGGCGCACAGGCTTCAGTAGTTATGGCTCTCGGGCTCTAGAGCACAGGCTCAGTAGTTGTGGCACATGGGCTTGGTTGCTCCGCAGCACATGGGATCTTCCCAGACCAGGGCTCGAACCTGTGTCCCCTGGGGTCTCTCCAGGAGCACCTGGGGACAGGTTTCCAGCTACTGCTTCCACAATGATCTCCACGTTCTCTGTGTCCTCTTCAGTTGCTGTGGTTTCTACCAGCAGGCAGCCTGGGTCAGCAGGCAAAGGTGGAGGGTTCCCAGAAGGACAGGGGCTCTGGACAGGCTCTAGGAGTCCACGGTTAGAGAGAGGTCGGGGGATCAGCAAGAGCTCAGGGCACAGTCCATCCATCTCCCCAGTGCTGTTGGCTGGCTGTGAGTCCAACACAGGGTCTGTCATCACCACCAACTTGTGTGCTATGTCCTCTTACGTGCTTAGGGAGGAGCCAAGGAGGACGTGGTGTCGTCTAGATTGAGCCGCTGGAAGGCGGAGTGAGGTGGGACACAGGTGGGCACAAGAGAAGAAATGAACTTATCTTCGGGGCACGGGTACGCGTGGCCTTGAACGGATACAGTCCCCTCGCTTCTCGGGGCCTCAGCTTCTCTATCTGTAAAGTGGAGACGATGACAGCGTACACATCGTTGGGCGGGAGCGGGAATCACAAGTGCCAGCAAATGGGTAAGCCGTTTTTAACCTGCAAGGCTCCCAGCCCTGCGCGGGCGGGAGCCTCATCTCTATCAAGACTTAGATTTAAAAAATGGACTAAGGAAGAAAATGAAACTTCATCTAGCTTCCTTCCATGCGTTGTTTTATATGTCTTCTGATTTGGTTCTGTATAATTTATCTCAGTTATTTAGAATTTCTTTCAACCTTCGAGAAGAAAGCTAATTCTGATGGGAGAATTCAAGTCTGTTCACTCATTCATCCATTCATTCACTCCCTCATTCAACAAACAGGAGAAAGCAACTGAGAAGAAATCATTCATTGAGTACCCATAAGCACCATGTCCTAGAAGCTCTGTCTATTTTTGCTACAATTACACAATGATCATGTGGACCAAAAAAAAGCTTACTGAATGTCATCCATGGGCCTCACACTACACCAAGTACAAGATATTCAAATATCAACACAACAAATCACACGATAATCATCATTATTAGTCTCTTCAATTTACACATGTGGAAACTCAGGCTCAAAGAAATTAGGTTTCCGGGCTTCCCTGGTGGCACAGTGGTTGAGAGTCCGCCTGCCGATGCGGGGGACACTGGTTCGTGCCCCGGTCTGGGAAGATCCCACATGCCACGGAGCGGCTGGGCCCCGTGAGCCATGGCCGCTGAGCCTGCGCGTCCGGAGCCTGTGCTCCGCAATGGGAGAGGCCACAACAATGAGAGGCCTGCGTACCAAAAAAAAAAAAAAAAAAAAAAAAAAAAAAGAAATTAGGTTTCCATCATCACATGGGACTCTAATGGTCACTGGTTTTATATTCAAAACTACCTTTTCTTTGTTTGTTTAAGATTTCCAAAGTCATAACAGATCTTAAAGTGGAAAACAAGCATTGCAAATACATTTCCATCCTGGGTGGGTGGGGGGGGCAAGTGTACATACTCCTGCATTATAAAACACAGAACATGCTACACTGATACATAACCTGTACAGCTGGTGACATAATCCTCCTGGTTTTTTTCAGAAAAAGGTAAACTGAGGAAGACTGTGTCTGTATCTAGACAATACGTTTAATAAGGATGTGGGAAAGCAGAAGGGGCCATAGGGGAGGTTGATCACACCCCTGGGTTTTTAGCCTGGAGAAAAGGCAGACAGGTGCTTCTCTGTGGCCTCCTGGCATGTTAAAAGTCATGACACAATAAAAGTTAAAAAAAAAAATTATGACAAACTGTCCTCCACCTTAACAACAAGAAACGGATACAAATCTTGGGACACTAATATCAAGAAAGACAACTTTAAGTAGCCACAGAAACAAATACCTAGTTAACCCTCCTGTTTAAAAAAGCTTTGCAATACAACAAATATTAACTACTCCTAAAATCACCAAATTCAACTTATGAGGCTCTTTCTTAAAAAAAAAAAAAAAAAAAAGAAACAAACAGAACAACCTGGGGCTTCCCTGGTGGCGCAGTGGTTGAGAGTCCGCCTGCCGATGCAGGGGACACGGGTTCGTGCCCCGGTCCGGGAAGATCCCAAACGCCGTGGAGCGGCTGGGCCCCGTGAGCCATGGCCGCTGAGCCTGCGCGTCCGGAGCCTGTGCTCCACAACGGGAGAGGCCACAACAGTGAGAGGCCCGCGTACCGCAAAAAAAAAAAAAAAACCTGAAAAATCTGGGAGTTAGATCCGGTGTAAATTTTCCAGAACACCTGGCTCATATGGATCATACAAACTACCTGTTTAAGGGGAAGGCATTCCTCTTGCCCTTCAAACTGAGTAAGGAAGTAACTGCCTTCTAAAGAGATCTGAACCACTGTGACGCTACTTAAAGCGAGGTAAAGGAAGGACAAGAGATTTAGGTTCTGAAACTTGGAAAAAAGACCCTGTGTCATTCTCTTCTCTTTGGCAGATTAAGGTACCAATTCTATTATGTCACTTCTCACCTTCTAATGAAACTAGTTCTGTAACCCTCCAAAGACCAGGAGTTCCCTGAGTGCAGGCTTCTCTTCTTCGCATCTGCTCAGCACCTCGTGCAAAGCTTGGGATAACTCAGCCACGTTCTAAGGGTGGGATGGACCGACAAATCCATGGACCTCCAAGCCAAGAGCATCTTTTGCTACTAGGTTGCCTTGAAGCTTTACTCTAAGCAACAGCCCTAATTAAGAAGTAACTCAGCAAACTATTATATATAGAGTGGTGAACAACAAGGTCCTACTGGATAGCACAGGGAACTATATTCAAAATCCTGTAATAAACCATAATGGAAAAGAATATGAGAAAGAATATACATGTAATATCTGAATCACTGTGCTGTACACCAAAAACTAACACAACGTTGTAAATCAACTCTACTTCAATTGAAAAAAAGAAGTAACTCAAAGAATAAAAACTAATGTAAAGGGCTTCCCTGGTGGCGCAGTGGTTGGGAGTCCGCCTGCCGATGCAGGGGATACCGGTTCGTGCCCCGGTCCGGGAGGATCCCGCATGCCACGGAGTGGCTGGGCCCGTGAACCATGGCCGCTGGGCCTGCGCGTCCGGAGCCTGTGCTCCGCAATGGGAGAGGCCACAACAGTGAGAGGCCCGCATACCGCAAAAAAAAAAAAAAAAAAAAAAAAAAATTGTAAAAAAAAAAAAAACAAATGTAAAGGGTGTTTCTTGGGAGGTGACAGAATAGTTCGGTATCCTGATCGTGACGGTACTTATGCAAACCTCTATATTTAACAGAACTACACACACACACACACACACACACACACACACAAGCACATGTAAAAACTGGTTAAATATGAATAAACTCTTTAGTTTATAATTATGTACCAATGTCAATTTCCTAGATTTGATCATTCTAATATGGTTATATAAGATGTTGTTATTGGGGGAAGCTGGGTGACGGTCAGGTACCCAGGAACTCTCCGTATTAGTCTTTGCAACGTCTATGAGAATCCAAAATTATTTTTAAATTAAAAAAAAAAATTTTAAGTAGAAAATGCCAACAAGTCAAAGGACATAAATTTTCAGGTTAAACTGTGAGTTCTAACCATTAGGGATTTGTGAGAAAGACACCAAATTTTTTTTTTTTCTCTCTCTCTCTCTCTGTTGCTTACCCTTTAGATCAGTACCATTCAATAAAACTAATGAAAGTCACACGTGTAATTTAAATTTTCTAGTAGTCAAGTCAAAAAAAAGGGTAAAAAGAAACAAGTGAGGTGAACTTTAATATTTTAACCCAGTGTCTAAAATATCATCTCAGCATGGAATCAATATAAAAAACACTAATAAAATATTTTACCTTTTTATACTATGTCTTCAAAATCTGATAGGTATTTTATTTCACACTTACAGATCATTTCAACCTGGACCAGGCACATTTCAAGCCCTCAACTGCCATATGTGGCCCCTGGCTACCATACTGGACATCTCCACTCTAGATACCACCTATAAGTGGCTGTGAAAAGTCACTTCGAGCTGCTTTCTTACTTACACTTTTTATTTCCTTTGGATGAATGGTTATCTCCAGCATTTTATGCCTACTTGGTGGTGGCAGTGTACACCACTTGAGGGTAATAGATCTAAAGGAGTGCCGTCTACTGATGAGTTTCTAGACATACACTTATTTTAAAATAACACACACCCCCACCGCCAAAATCACAGTTCAACTTGAAAAAGTTTTCTGGATGTGAAATTTTTTCTGCACTGTGACATATTCCTGGGGACAGTGGCGGGTCCTTTCTATCCAGGTCATCATAGAATGAAGGCAGAGTCTCATTAGCTGTAAGGAGTTTGGGGGTGGTGGGCAGGAGGGTCTCTGATGCCTTCCCTGTTCCCTTATGATTCAAAGTTGCATTAAACACAGAATATCAGTTAAATAACTAAAAAAACCCTTGAAGTAACCAGAAGGAAGTCCTGAGGGCTGCTCTCTGCGAGTCTAATTGTCCACCTCCTGTCACTCCCGTGGCAGGTGTGCACCCCCTGCACCTAGAGGTTACATGTGGCTCTGGCCCAGGGAACGTGAGCAGCTGCGACAGCGTCACCCTGAGCATGAGTCTGAAGGGCAGTGCACGGTCAGCACGCCTTTCTCTTCCTCTGTCACAACACCCAGAGACGCGAGTCGACTCCGGTTGGCTAAGCGAGGTCCCATCTAGCACAGCCTTCCCAGCAACTCACGATGGAAATGTCACTGGAACGAGAAATAAACCTCAGCTGTTTTAATACCCTGAGATTTTGAGGTCGTTTGTTATTACGGTCTAGCTTGGCCTGTCCTAACACATCATTCAATTGTCGATTCCCTACGCGTGACATCAACTATTCCATCCAGGGTCTCTCCCTGAGTACTTGGGCCTTATCGTATCTGCTATATAACCCAGGCTGGGTTTTACAGTGGTTTCATTACCAACCATAAAAACTGTAACAGTGGAACTGTATAAACAAACCAAACAGTGTTTTTACTGTAAAACATGAATGTAATATAAATATTTGTCTTTGCCTTCTCTCAGCATCTGTAATGAGAGCAGAAAATTCATGCCATATGTTTATAGTATGAAGGGGGAAGAAGAAAAAAAGATCTCAGTGATTCATCCATGCGGGTGCTGGCTAAGCTGGTTAGTATTTTTAATTCATCCATTTTCTTTCACAGATAAATTCTCCACAAATCCTAAAACGCTTACGATCGTTAGTTGCCAAATTCATGACTGCTCCTACAGGAGGGTCCTTGCTAAGGAGAACATGAATGTGGGGCTATGAGGTCAGCTTCTCTGACAAGATGAGAAACTGTGGAGTGAATGAGGACTGTGGCCTCTCCCCAGCCCGGCTCCACAAATTTGCATATGAAATAACCTCTCTGAACACTTGAAAAGACTCGCCCTACCTCTAGCTGGAAGTGCACCTGGACACGTGGGGTCCTGAGAGCTCCTGCTTTTTTTGCATCCTCACAGGGAGAAGCACCGAGCACGTTAAGTGGCTCCTGCCTCCGATTGGGTGGGAGCGGGGTTACGGCCCCTGCCGAGGTGTGTGCCAAGCACACGATCCAGCTTCGCACGCAGGGAGCAACGAGGAACGTTTTTATTTCAGAGCCGTAATGGAGTCCTTGATGTGAAGGTGCTGAAGCCTGCCCGGAGTGTCTGTGCAGCCTTCTAGGATGCCAGCCGAGGGGCACAGAGAATGGTTTAATTTCCTCCAAATTGGCTCACGGACCAGAGGTTTCTGGAAACTGTCACTGTCCCACAGAATCCAATACCACAGCAAGAAAGCTCTGTTTGAACACAGAGCAAACATACCCGGACAAGGCTCTGTCTGGCACAGAGGAGGCCGGCCCCTCGTGGGCACGAGAGCTGTTGGAGGGAATAGGGGAAGCAGGAAGGCCTTGATGGGCTAGAGCCCAGGATAGGCAAGGCACAGAGAGGTAACCTCCAGAAGCTCTCGGCACGGTGAGCAGCGCCAGTGAATGGAACCTAGTGCGGGCCACAAGCCGGGCACTGCCACCTCACTTAATCTTGACAAGCGCCCTATGCAGGGAAGCAGTTAGCTTGAGAGGCACGTGGAGGAGAGCCTGGACTGAGAATACTCACTGCCAGCAGATGGAGAGCCAGGATTCCTACCTAGGTCGGGCTGATTCCAAAATCTGGGCTGGCGACCATGAACTCGGCAGCTGGAGTCAAAGAAAAACCCTCATATTTCTAACCAGCTGGTCTAACACCTTCCAACAGTGATGAGAAACACAGGTACTGGGTCTGCTCCTACCCAAGTATTACTGAGCCTGGACCGTCAACCAGGTCCTGCCCTCCTCCTCCGAGTTGAGCGTTGGTATTATTAATTTACGTGTCTGTCAACACACCTATACTCCCTGAGGGCAAGCACAACATCTTAGGTACCTACACAGGCTCACCGTCTAGTGGGATGCTTGGCATGTAATAAAGTTCCGACAGATGTCTGTTGCTTAAATAAGGGGACCTTCAGCCAACAATCAATGTGTGATGTGATCAGCGCTGTGATGCATATGCATGTTTAAAAACCAAAACGTGGACTTTAAGCTCCTTGAAGTCAGGAACGTTTGCTTTCTTTGTCACTGCCACGTCACTCAGAGAAAGGGGCTGCTAACAATTTGCTGAGGGAAGGGAGGGGAGGGAGGGAAGGTGGGCAGGAGAGGGGGAAAAGCAGTCCAGGAAAGCTCTAGGGGAAAGACACCAGTGGGCAGAGACTCACTGCATACAGAGGCATCAGGTGGACGACCTTGGCTGAGGTCACCCCAAGCAGAGGAAGTCTTCTGTGACAAGACAGAGGGAGACGGGAGGGTTCAGGAAAAGCTATGAGGTCGGTATAATTGGGAAAAGGAAGAGAATGGTCGGAGATGAACTTGGACAGGTAGGCAGGGGCCAGACCACACAGGGACCCCGAATTTTTTTTTTAATCCTGTACAGCACACACTAGGTACCTGGGTACCGTTCTACATATCCAGGTACCATCCTAAGCGCTTTATGTGCAAGACCTCAGCTAATTTTCACAACCTTGTGACTCCGGTACTATTAGCATTCCCATGTTACAGATGAAGAAACTGAGGCAACAGGAAGTGAAGGGCACCTGGTTTGTAAAGGGAAGAAATAGGATTCAAACTCGAGCAGACCAGAGCCCAAGGCTGTTGCTTACACCCATATGACATATCTTACAGATCAACCCTTTTAGCCCAATTAAGTTAGCACGTTTTAGCACCCCTTCCCAAGAGGGTGCCTGGCACTGAATAAGGATACACTGAGCCTAAAGGAATCCTTTCCAGTAGCCGTCACGTTGATCAGGTAGGCTATTTACTCTTGTTAAATAAAGTCTTTATATACCCCAGTCTGTCTGCTTACAAATTTAAAATATATTCTATCGCTTTTTAAAAATCTATATTTAATTATACAGCATCAGTGAAACTTCACTTGGGGAACGATAATCTAACATAAGCGAATGCTTCCAATAGAAAAAGCTGTAATTTAAAATAAATTACTGTGTTAGGGAAAAAAATTTACTCTCTTCCTAGAAAAACAATTACTATCTGGTATTAGGTACCCCACGCAATTAGAAAATCACACCAATAGCAAAGAACCAAATAAACACCCCAAATTCCTCCTCTCTCCATGTAGCTTTCACTGGTGATCCCAGACACCAAGTGTGTGTAGCAGGCTCTGGTCCGAGTTTCATTAAGCCTTAAAATCAATTAAGCCACGGATTGGAACAATCATTCCTCCTTTGCAAAGTATTGATATTTTTTTCTTGGCCGCTTTAGGGCTTTTCCAGCACTCACAGGGAGATTTATGTTAGACAATTTCTTTCTGATTAAAACAAATCATAGCTCAACATTTCTAATTTCCTCCTTTCTAAGCAAGAAATGATCAGAGAACTCTGAAAACAGTGATCAAACCCATCGTGCAGAGGCTGGCACTAAAAACCTCCATAAAAACACTCCAGAGACTAGTTCTCTCCCGCTTCTCCCCCTCCCCCTCCCCCCTCCCCCCCTCCCCCTCCCCCCCTCCCGTTTGGTTTGTGTGTCTTTCTCTGTACATCTGTTCCACCCCACCCCCACTCTGGCTCTGTTTTTCTCTGTCTCTCTCTCTCTCTCTCCAGCTCATCTCTCTTTCAGTAAGCGTCTGTCTTTGACAGGTTTCAGGGCAATTACTTATTAACCGAAAGGCAAAGGGATGTTAGAAGCAAAGCCCACCCCAGCTGGTTTTCTGACCTAAGTAATAGGAAAAAGAAGGTTTCTATATCTACCTCCAAAGGCATCACCCGAGGCCTTTAATTTTTAGGGAAGTTACTGATTTAGGACTTCCCTGGTGGCCCAGTGGTTAAGAATCCACCTGTCAACGCGGGGACACAAGTTCGAGCCCTGGCCCGGGAAGATCCCACATGCCGCAGAGCAACTAAGCCCGTGCGCCACATCTACTGAGCCTGCGCTCTAGAGCCCACGAGCCACAACTACTGAGCCCGTGTGCCTAGGGCCGTGCTCCTCAACAAGAGAAGCGACCGCAATGAGAAGCCCGCACACAGCAACAAAGCGTAGTCCCCGCTCACCGCGACTAGAGAAAGCCCGCATGCAACAACTTAGACCCAACACAGCCAAAAATAAATAAATAAAAATTAAAATAAATTTTAAATCAATTATTTTTTAAAAAAACAAGAAGTTACTGATTTCTGGTCAACCTTCTCTCTCTCGATCACATACACTCTCCAAGTAGAGACCAGAAGGCTCCTGGATGTACCCACAAGCCCTTCCACGGACTCCTTGGGCTGTGCCTTTCCAGCTGATCCACTTTTCCATCCTTCAAAATCAAGTTGATTTGTGAGCCAGCTGCCACTTCTCCAGAACAGCGAGGGGAGCTGGCCAACTGAGAAGGCCCAAACCGGGGCTAGTGATTTTCAAAGAACCGGGACGCGAGGCGCTTCACACCACGTCCCATGAACGAGTCCGTCTTCAACAAGCCAGCAGGTAGCTGAAAAATTGCGGGGAATTCAGCGGCACCAACACGAAAATCGACTGACACAGCTGAGCAATCCAGATAAATATTCTGGTTATGTGTACCTTCTGCTTTTCCAGAAGCAGACCAACCCAAGCATCCCTTCCCACAGTGATAGGGTACTGCCTCCCGGGTTCTAGCCCAAGGCTCAACGGTCAACCTTCAGTCATTCACCCAACAAACACTTACTCAGTCCCTCCTAACGGCCACGCAATGTGCAACACACGGGGGAAATACCGAGAGGAACACAGCAGGCAAGGCTTCCGTCCTCCTGCAGCAGGTCATCTCTTCTGCTTATTTGCTGTGTGGGCTTAGACAAGTTCCTCAACTTCTCTGTGCCTCATTTCATCTGAAAATAGGATTCATACTATTACCTACCTCACGGGGTTGTCATAAAAATGAACTGGATTCAGGCATTTAAAGTGTTCCACACCGTGGCTGGCACACAATGCCACTACTACCATTACTACTATTATAGCATCCTCATTCTCATCATCATGATCAAAAGAAGGAGGAGAATTAAACTAGCCGCCCAACTGAGCATGAGGTGTTGGGTGCTTCTATTCCTGTCTTACAGGCAATTCTGTGTTCTTTTTAAACACATACACACATTTTTTTTCCACAGTAGGCAAATGGGCAGTATGACACTTTGTCTCAAAAGAAGGCATCACTTGGGCTCCCCTGGTGG
The DNA here is from genome assembly GCF_008692025.1 of Phocoena sinus. NCBI lineage: Eukaryota > Metazoa > Chordata > Mammalia > Artiodactyla > Phocoenidae > Phocoena > Phocoena sinus. The sequence continues at coordinate 49,568,505 of NC_045781.1, read as the reverse complement.
CGCAGTGGTTGAGAGTCCGCCTGCCGATGCGGGTTCGTGCCCCGGTCCTGGAAGATCCCATATGCCGCGGAGCGGCTGGGCCCGTGAGCCGCGGCCGCTGAGCCTGCGCATCCGGAGCCTGTGCTCCGCAACGGGAGAGGCCACCACAGTGAGAGGCCCATGTACCGCAAAAAAAAAAAAAAAAAAGGCATCACTGCCTAAGTAACACTGGATGGGTGAGTTACCCTCTCTGGGCCTCAGTTTTCCCACCTGTCAAGTGGGAGAGTTAAACTGGATGATCTCAGAAAGTCCTTTTCCATCCCCAAATGCTACCGCTTTACAAACACAGTCTACCCAAATGTGATCCTGTAATTCAAAACTTTCCCTGAAAAACAAACGACTTCACTAATTCGTGTCTGAATTTTCCATTATAACACTTGCATAAACTGGCTCATATCTTTGCAGGATCCCCTAAAAGTAATGGCTAAAAGAGTTATGTCAAATCCAGTGGCTCATATATGACTAAAAAGAACTTTATTTTTTTCACAGATGCCTTATAGTAACGTAGAATTATTCCTGCTTTTCTATGATGTCTCTGAAAAACTGTCTGTGTTGGCAGGTCTGCAAGGAGGCCAGCAAGCCCGCGATAGCACTTTGATCACTAATGTCACTGCCACGTGCCCCACCATCTCCTCCAATATTGCAGACTTACCCAGGGCTGAAAATAAACATTTAACCAGCTCTCCCTTGTCCACGTTCACAGACCAGACAAGCCGTGAACCATCCCAAACAGAAGGCAATTCTGAATGACCACTGTTTAGCTCTGAACGGCGTTCTAAGAATTCTGGGTAGATTTCACACTGGGGAGGGTCTGGCTCAGCCTAACATCAAGAATGCATTTCTGTTCCTCAAGTACACAGCACTATCCATAAGAGGGGGGATCTGGAAGCTTCCGGGCGGTGGGAGAAATCACACGAAAGGAAGGGTCTCTGGAACAGAAACTCCACAAAAGATCTGGAGTCACGGTTAGTTTTGCAACTCTCGAAGGAATGGAGACAACCTTGGGCTGGAGTCTGGCCGGGCTTCTGTGGGAACGAAAACAGCAAGTTCTTAAAAGGAAAAATTAGGAGACGACCCAGAACTACAGGGACGAAGGCCGGTGTCAGGCTCAATCTGCCCCATCAGAAGCCAGACTTGACCTCTTCGTCATCAAGCCAAGCCAGGCCCAGACACCCATGGGTGGCCTGCTCAGGTTACTGGGGTAACCGCACCTGAGAGGGCTGCTCAGACATCCCAATTTCCCTCCTTGCTGATGCCTGCTCTCCTGGTATAATTATTATGACTCTGTGACTCTCCGCATTTCCTGGTCTGAAGAATAAACGGTCACCCTACTCCTGAGAGAGGGCTGCGGGTAAGTAAACACGTTTTGCTCTATTTTCACAGAGTTTGAGATGGAGGAACGTGTACCCCACAATCTGTGAAAGGTTCTCAGAGCAGGAAAAGTTGGAAGGGATGATTATCCTTCTCCTTTGGGATTCAGTTCATGGACTTAAATGTCGGAAAACAAGCAAGTGTATTCAGCATCCTTCTCAGCCTTTCCAGCTCAGAACTGCCACTTTAACCATGGCTTACCCAGAGCACAGCTCACGTGTCTCCCGGCCTCCACACTCCCTCTCTGATTCAGCCTGAGCATCTGTCTTTCTGCATCGCTATGTGTGGACTGCATCACCCCCATGGGGATCCTTCAGGGGCTGCCAGGACCGAGGGAAGAAAGCCCATTCTCCTAAAAGGACAGAATCCAAGGTCTTCAATGGTCTGGTTTCAAAAGGCAGGTTCCGGCCTCCAGAGACACCCGCATCCCACTCCAGCCAAAGCTGACCATGCGCCGCTCCCAGCACACGCTTCCATGCTCTGCTCGTGTCCTTCCTTCCACTGGAATGTGCCCTCACCACCGGGGCTGACTGCAGCCTGCCAACACTGCCTTCTTCAAGGATCCTGCTTTGAAGCACGTGGGAAAAGCATCTTTCGTGAGTCCTAAGACCACCACGCTTCCCATGCTCACCGGGTCCCAGAACGGGTTACAGTTTGGCGGTATCGCCTCACCTGTCAAGTCCTTGAGGGCAATGATAATACAGTTAAGTCCCCTACACACAAACGAGTTCCATTTCGAGAGCGCGTTCGTAAGTCCAACACAGTTAGCCTAGTACCCAGCTAACACAATCGGCTATACACCGCGGTGTTTACGCTGGCTTCCGGACACCCTGGGCTTGAAATAAAGACACTGTACTACCGTACTCTATACAGTCCTGCAAATTTCACAGAAGCACAGCCGCCTGTAGAGGACGCACGCACGTGACAATGTACGCCAGGCACGTGAACTAACTTACGCATCTTTGAAAGCTCTCAACTTGTATGTAGGGGACTTACTATATTCTAAACTGACATATATCACCCGTTACACACAATAGATGTTTAATACATATTTATACAATTTTCTTAAGCAGTCTAAAAATTTCTGGGTTAGTTGGTGAACGAGCTTGTAAGAACACCTGATTGGTAAACAGAGGTAAAAATCTGTACCTGCCCTTTTATTTAAAAAAAAAAAAAAATCAAACAGCATGAGAATTGCAGAGCAGCAGTCAGCATCTCTTGGAGGGACTGTGAGACACAGAGTGCTGGACTCCACCTCCAGAATTTCTGATCCAGGAGGTCTCCAGTGGGGCCCAAGAATTTGCATTTCTAAGAGGTTCTCAGGTGATGCTGACAGCGTGGGTCAGGGACCATGCTTTGAATAGCACCGTGTAAATTTCTGCCCCACTGGAAATAGGGATTAATCAATGAAACACCATTCAGATCTTTACAGATGTGCCCTATCCTTCCCTGCCTTAAAAACAGCACCCTCCCAGCCCCCCTTTTCATTTTTGTCTGCATATTGCTCACAATTTGATGGAGATTTCAAGCATCCTGTAATTCATCAACGAATTCTCTCCTGGCTACACATTCCAAGTAATTAAAGTTCAGTAATAACTTATTCTTTCTGCTCCAGCACCTGCATTTCATGTGTTTATATTTTCCCAGAGTCATAAATCTGAAGGGCTGTCTAAGTGCCATAATATTAGTGCAATAATCAAAGTTATTTAGTCCCTCTCAATAAACAACAACAAAGCCATTACAAAGATGCACTGAAGTTTCTTCCAGCCACTCAGTTTACAGATCGCATTGTGGCTGAAACAATTAGAATCTGAGAACTGCCAGGTAAATGAGGGCAGTGTTCTTCAGTCATTTAAAAGGAGACTCTGCACTTTGCACTGATGCCTTAACTCCAGGGAAGGCCCAGTGGGTCCAGGCTCTGCATCTGGTACCTGCTGAAGGGGACCAAAGCAGACGGGATTCTCCCCAGCTGCTAAAGCCCTACCATGTGCATCCCAAACTCCAATAATAAAAGAGGGACACAGGTTGCAAAGAAATGAGGGGCCAGCCTCACTGCCAACTTTTAGTAACCTGATGCCTTCAATAACTTTGGATTTATTATTTAGGAAATTTGAGGGATGTGAGTGTTAGGTGGGTTCTGATGAGAAGGCAGCCCAGTGGAACTCGGAAGGCAGAATCAGGGCCAGTGGGTGGAAGACGCTTGGAGGAAGATTCTCGCTTCGGTATTAGGGAGAGCTTTCTAATTAAGAGGTGCACAGAAATAGGATGGGCTGTCTTGGGAGGGAGGAGTTTACCCATCCCTGGAAGAGTGTAAGTGAATGCCGGGTGAGCTCTGTTCAGTGATGCTGTTTAACTGGTCTGCACATTGGGAAAAGGTTGGGGACCTGGATGGTTGACGCCACCCTAAGAACTTAGGATTCCCTGCGTTTAAGAGGCAATCGCTGGGTGAGTCCTCACGCCTCGTCCTTGGAACTTACTGTCCAGTTTCTGTCTGAGATCCTTCTCCCCTGAGGCCAAGACCCCTGTGTTTGTTACCCAATGCTATGTCACCCCTCTCCCCAAAGTGCAGTGGCTTAAGACAGTAAGCATTTGGTTTTTCAGTAAGATTCTATAGGTCAGGAATTGGGATGGCTCTGACTCGAGATCTCTGTTGAGGGTGCCACTGATCTGTCAGCCGCAGTCACCTGCAGGCTCGACGAGCTCAGAGGAGTCTAGGAGGGCTCACTCGAGAGGCTTGTTGCATGGGGCTCGGTTCCTTATCACACGGGCTCCCCTCAGGGACGCCTGAGCATCCTCCCAGCATGGCAGCTGGCTTCCGCGCAGTGAGTGATCCAGGACAGCAAGCGAGAAGGAAGCCACCGGCCTTTGAAGACCCTTCCTGGAAGTCATACTCTGTCAATTCAGTCACCTTCTACTCGTGAAGACTGAGTCACTAAGACGAGCCCACGCTTGAGGGGATGAGAATCAGGCTCCGCCTCCGAAAGGGAGGCGTAGCGAAGAATGCGTGGACAGATTTTAAAACTACCACAGCACTTCTAAGGTCTTCAAGATCAGTCACATCTGCACCCCCCAGCTGGCTAAGGGGCAGGGGCTAGTTCCAGGTGAGCGCCCCAGGTACACAGAGTTGGTTCTGCCAATCCCACGTCTCTCTGGCACTAACCACGGCCTCTGCGGACCCCAGCCAGCTCCGCACCGGGACGTGGGCTCCGGGGATACAGACAGCCACCTCCCCACCCTGCCCTCACGCCCTAGGGACAGAAGGAGCCCCCGGTTCCTCACCCCGGCTCATCTCAGTATTACCTGACACAGTGATGGGAAGATGGAGAGAGGCTCGGCTGTTTCCTGGGACTCTGATCATTTATATATATTTTTAAAAAAAGGTATAAGAGGAAACACATTTTCCCACAAGATTTCTGAGAGTATTTGTCTAATTTAGGGATCTGTGTTGAACAACTAACCCTCTCCTGAAACTACCAATTTTTTTTTTTTCTGAGTCTTTACTACATGCCGGGTTCTGTACAAGAGAGTATATTCGTTACTTCAGTTCAACCTGATGAACGCTGAGGGCCACTGTCAGCACCATTTCCATGCTGCAGGTAAATAAACCAAGGTTCAAAGACATAACCAAATGTGCCCAGAGATACCCAGTGAGCACAGGATTCAATCCCAGGTCTGTGTGACTCTAGGGCTGGAGCTCCCTCTACTCCTCTGGGCTGCCTGCCTATAAATTAAAGCTTAGTCTATTTTAAATATATGCTTAAAATAAACCTTAACCTTTTGTAGCGTGAGCTGCCCCATCCTGAGACTGGCTGCCTCGTTTACGCCTCTCTATTTGTCCTTGCCTGGAAGATGTTATTGGCACAAGGACTGCTTCTCCTCTCTGCTTAATCCAACAACTGCTACGTCTGAGACTCTCTGTAAATGCCCCCATAATAAATATGAAAAACAATCTCAAGCATACTTTTTCTCGCTTAAATAATGGACCCTAAATGCCTAGTGGCCAGAAGCAGAACCTTCGACCACTGGCTGAACACCATCTGAAGATGAAATCCATCTCTTCCAAGCACGTCAAAACTGTTTAACAAGAACTCAGGGGGCCCCATATTAATGAAAGAATGCATCTGCATTGAGTTTCACATGATTGGGAGTGATGGTTTGGAGCTACCCATGTATGCTTGACTTTCACTCTTTAAAACTCAGCTGTAAATCACAGCCCTCGTTATGCGAAGGTTACAGTGGATATAAAGTATGAAATATTCAGTTCAAGACTGAGTGAAAAAAACCAAAACTCACACACACAGACAAAAAGAAGACACGAAGATGGTGATCAAAGACAATGAATAACAGGCGAGATTAAGTCAATGCAAAATTTTCAGAATGAGAAATGAAATGCAAAACTTAGAGGAGAAGGACCAATCACAAGTTTTAGGCATTCTGGAGACAGAGGAAACTCAGAATATTTTAGCAACCAATTATGTCTATGAGAGGAATGAATAATTTATTATCTGATAAAGAATCTTTCCGGAGCCTATGAAGAGGAAGGTCAAAGAGGCAGCTTCAGTGCAAGAGTACATATACACTACATAGCACTTGAAATGGAAGTCTTGGAAGAGCTTCCTTGGGGGAGGGGAGGTTTCATCAACTCCATCGGGTTACAAGAAGCCACCTGGGAAGCCCTCTTCCCTAGGTAACCACAGGGACCCTTACATAATGAACAGAGAAACACGCAAATCCCTACGAAGACAATCTTTGGCCAAGTCCTTGAAAAAGAAAGGCCAGCCCTCCGACACAGCACACACCAGTAATTTTGGATTGGGTAACAAGATGGCGTTGGGGTCAGGAGATATGGCTTCAAATCTTGGATCTACCTGTAGCTGTGTGAGCTCAGGCAAGGCTCTCCCCCTCTTCCAGCCCCTAATGCCTCATCTGTAAGATGGGTTTAACACATGACATAAATATTTTACTGCTAAGTGCTAAGCAGAGTGCCTAGTACAGACAGCTATGAATATCCAACCCCACCTGCGGGTGATGATAATAAGATGACATTTTATAAACAAAAATGTCCCAAGAGAGAACTCTAGACCCTTCGGGCGTGTGTGTATGTGCGTGTGTATGTACACGCTCGCTCGCTTATTGATTAAAGCAAGTGGTTTATATAGTTCTTGCTGGTTCGCCGACTTGTTTATACCATACTTCACTTATTGAAAATCCAATACTATACATAAAAACAATTTTTAAGGCAAAGAAATGAGGAACGAATCTAATGGCTGATGTGGGATGAACTTTTCCCAATAATCTATAACTGTTAATAATATTAATAGTTTTTATATTTTTGTTTAGCTAGAGATCATTCAAAACAATGGGGATGAGCCTTACAACTTGTGAAGCGTTGAATAACGATCAGCTTTTCCAAGCCAAGTCACCTGCTTAGACAGGCATCAGGCTCCTGGATCACCCACCCCATGCGCTGCATGCCTCCCCGCCCCCACCCCACCAACACACACACACACACACACACACACACACACACACACACACACACATCACATAAAAGAAGGCATCGCACCTAAGGCCTTGGATCTGCAAAGGCAAATTATGGGATTTAAGCTCCTATTATCAAAGGAGAATGGGGGAAATGCCTACAAACACCAAAGACATACACGATCGTAAAGTCACTGAGTGGATTGGAGAGAGCGTGAAAGCAGCTGGATTTCTCCAGTGGTTCTTAAAAGTGCAAGCAATTTTTTACTCAGCATCCTCCCCGTCACTCCTTAATATCACGTCATGAAAACAGGTTGTCGGTATCTATTAAAAGCAGAGCAGGGCTTCCCTGGTGGCGCAGCGGTTGAGAGTCCGCCTGCCGATGCAGGGGACGCGGGTTCGTGCCCCGGTAGGGAAGATCCCATATGCCGCAGAGCGGCTGGGCCCGTGAGCCATGGCCGCTGAGCCTGCGCGTCCGGAGCCTGTGCTCCGCAACGGGAGAGGCCACAACAGTGAGAGGCCCGCGTACCGCAAAAAAAAAAAAAAAAAAAGCAAAGTGTTGGAACCCATGTGCCTAATACGTTGGCTGGTACCATGTACTCCATACCTGGAAGTAACAGTGAAATCACTACTTCCGATGCTTATCAATAAGGCTGCAATATGACATAATACTGTCACCTTTCCACATGGCTTCACTCCAACTAGATAAATAGACCCAGTATCAACGCTACTGAAAGCTAAGATAATTACAACACTTCACTCTCTCCAGCATCAAACCGTGTGGCCACAATGAGCTGAGCACGTGCTCTTCTCTCGCTAACATATGCATATTCCATTACCTCTGACTAATCAATCTTTCCTCGTACCCCTCGTCTCCCTGCCTTCTCAATAACCATTCTGATATAAACCACTGCTTGCTGTTCCTGATGACTGATCCCTTAATCATCTTTCCTAAATATATGCAAAGTATATTTCTTTGTAAATACAAAAGAAAAAGCAATCACATAAATAATTAAGATGGCTTTTCAAATGACAGTTGAGGGCTAATACAAGCTCCACTGGAAAATACTCATCAACAAACTAAATACACATCTATTAAAATGTAGGAGTCCAGACATATGAAGACAGAAAAAAGAATTAATTGCAACTCCATTGGAATCAGGCTGATAAACACCCTCCTTACAGCTCCTCTTTCAGCCACTTGGAGAGGTTAAGAAAAGTAAGCATCACTTTGTACTTTCATGTATGAATAAGAAATTATTATTAATAGCAGCGGTTAACATTTAATTGAACACTTAATCCCAGCAATCCCACTCCTGGGCATGTATCTGGAGGAAACCATAACTCGAAAAGATACATGCACCCCAATGTTCACTGCAGCACTATTTACAATAGCCGAGACACGGAAGCAACCTAAATGTCCACTGACAAAGAAATGGATAAAGATGTGGTCCTTATATACAATGGAATATTACTCAGCCGCAAATAAAAAACCGAAATAATGCCATTTGCAACAACGTGGATGGGTCTAGAGATTATCATAGTAAATGACGTCAGTCAGAGAAAGACAAGTATCATATGATATCACTCATACGTGGAGTCTAAAAAGATGATACAAATAAACTTATTTACAAAACAGAAACGGACTCATAGACTTCAAAAACAAACTTATGGTTACCAAAGGGGAAAGGCTGGCGGGGGGAGGGATAAATTAGGAGTTTGGGATTAACATGTACACACGACTATATATAAAATAGATAACCTACAAGGACCTACTGTAGAGCACAGGGAACTCTACTCAATATTCTGTAATAACCTCTATGGGAGAAGAATCTGAAAAAGAATGGATATATGTATAACTGAACTACTTTGCTGTATACCTGAAACTAACACAACAATATAAATTAACTGTACTCCAATATCAAATAAACATTTTTTAAAGAAATTATAATTAATAGCAGCAGCTAACATTTAATTGAACACTGAATCTATCACCAGCAATGTGTTAAATACACATACAGTCAATGCCTTAATACTCATAGGTACCTGAATCTCCTGGCACAGATACTAGTATTTAGATCTTACAGATGAAGAAACTAAGGTTTAGAAAAGAAACTTGCCCAAGGTCACAGAGTGTATCTGCTTCTAATCTTTGCCAATATAATGCAGCATATTTTAGAGCCATGTTTATCAACTGGAGATGACTTGCCTCCCCAAAAGACATATGCCCAAGAGGCATCTTGAAGACCACACTGCCTGCCTTTTCCAGACCTCTTGGAAATCTCGGGTAGATAACCCAAGAAAACACAAGAGTGGCCGAGCCGGATCCCTGTTGTGTGCTCCTGGCCAATGGTATGTCATCCTAACCAGTCGCTGGGAAGACTTGAAGTCTAGGCCAAATAAAAAGACCAGTTAGGAAAGCCTGGGCTTGCAGTCTTTCTCGGGGACCAAGCCTTCTGGCCAGCCTCAACATACTTGGGTCCCTCCTCCCTTCTGATAGGGGGATGGATACAAGATGCACTCTGGAGAATCAGGAGTGGGTCACCTAATCACTCCACGGTGGCGGGGGGGCCGTCAGCCCCTCTTCCAGGTCAGCCCACCCTGCCCACCTCACTGTCATCTCAATCCCCAGGAGATGCTGGAGCTTCACAACGTTCCTGGGCCCCCCATTCACTAACGAGCGGCCTCCACAGGCCAGCTAGCTCTCTGACACTGCCCATGTCACCCTTTACACGATAAGCAGGTTCAAGTAAGGCCTGGTACACGTCACGCAGGCTGGGCACTTAAAACAATCCCGTGCCCTCTTTGAATCCCCCTTCCACCCCAGCCATGGCCCCAGACCTTTTCCTCCCTGCACACACTGGTAGGTGCCTGGGCGACTGCAGGCCCACCTGCTCCAGCTCTAATCAACGTCCTTCCTCCCCAAGACCGGAAGTTTTAGAGATCCAAAATTTAGAACCTATAATAAAGTAAGAGGGAGGAGGGAGCCCCACTTTCAAAAGCCCTCCGTTGGGATGCTGGAGTCCTGTTGTGGCTGTGTATAAGATGCATTCTGATAGCTAATCATCTATTGTTCTTCTCAGACAACACCCCTTGGAGGTCTTCAGATCTCAGAATGGAGTGTGGGGTGTGCCAGACCTCCATAAACAGAGCGACAAAACCCCACTCCAATAAGTACTTAGGAAAGAGTAAGCCACAGCACTGCAGGGATTCAGACACACCTGAGTCCCAGACTTGGAGAACGCACACAGAGCTCTCACATACAGACAGTGCTGCTGAGGAAAAGAGAAGCCACTCCATCCCAAAATTAGGAAGACGAACTTCCCACTCAGCCAGCCATCTGGGGTCCTTGAAATACCCAGGAGAAAATTTAAGCATGTGTCTTAGAAGTAAGGGACATGAGCAAGTAATCCACTTGAGGATATGAATGAGGTAAACCACATCCTCATACGGTTACTGCTAGCAACACAGGCAGGAACCTCATTTCCAGAGGTTCTGTACTTAAATATAACTGGGGACTCATGGACGCCCCCGTCCTCCCTCTCTTTTTAATTATGCTAAATAGATCGGCCCTTTAACAGGGTAGTTCATTTCTGCACTGTCCACATTACCCAATTTTAATTGTTTTCAATGCTTCTCTTATTTCTAACTTTGGAGCATCTAAAACATCTCAGCAGGAGAGCATTTCCCGTTGAAATAATCAGTAGTAGTAGTAATTACATATATGCTCTCAATATAATTCCATGTGGAATGTGGTGCCATTTAAGTTATATTTTACAAAAGAGCTGGATCTCCCCCACAAAGTGTCCTGAGGACTCCATAAAGGACATCTTGAATGAAAAGCGATTGCTTAGGACAATAAATAACGGACATCAGAGCAGCTTCCTCTGAGAAATATGATTAATCCTGACATTCATCACTCCAATAGCATCTAGTAATTTTTAAAGCAAAGCCTGGAACAGGTAACGCGCGCACACACACGAGGCTGGACGTGGTAGAAAAGCTGGGCCGTGGGGTGGAGGCCAGATGGACACACCAGGACCCACCTCCGCGCTCACCAGCTGTGTGACTCTGGGGGAGTCCCTTCACCTTTCTGAAACTCCACTGGCTCCCCTGTGAAATGGGGAAAAGCAGGTTTTTGCATCATCTTAAATAAGGGACACAGGGGCTTCCCTGGTAGCACAGAGGTTAAGAATCCACCTGCCAATGCAGGGGACCCAGGTTCAAGCACTGGTCCAGGAAGATCCCACATGCTGCGGAGCAACTAAGCCTGTGCGCCACGACTACTGAGCCTGTGCTCTAGAGCCCGTGAGCCACAACTACAGAAGCCCACGCACCTAGAGCCCGTGCTCTGCAACAAGAGAAGCCACCACAATGAGAAGCCCTCGCACCACAACGAAGAGCAGCCCCCACTCGCCACAACTAGAGAAAGCCCACACACAGCAGCTGAGACCCAGCACAGACAAAAAACTTTAATTTAATTTAATTTAAATAAATAAATAAAAGGGATACAAAAGGCCCTGACCAGGACGGGGCACATGACAGGGACTCAATAAATGGTGGCTGTTAGATGCCGGGTGGTGGACGTGAGAGTTACATTCCACTGGCTTGGAGGCAGACATGACTGTCAGGGACGCAGCGATTTGGGCAGGGCCAGAAGAGAAACACCAGGCAGGGAGGAACTCCATTCCCAGAGCCTCAGCACGTGTGAGCCAATGCTAAGCTAAATGCCCAAAGACCTCGGAGGGAGCTTTTGCTGCAACAGAAAACTTTGGATCATTGTGAGAATCTCCGGCACGGCGCCACTGTGTTGCAGTACCTTCCAGGCTCTGTTTGTGATGTGATTCATGCCAGATAAAGTACGGACCTCGAGAAACACAAGAAGGTGGCATCTACTAACGTGCCAGACAAAACCCCTATGCAGAGACCAGGTAAGGAAAGGCCTGGATGAAACCAAGTAGCACAGACCCAGGGTGGGGACATGGGGACAGGTCACGGGGAGGCGGCTCCACGCAGGTCGCTGAGGCAGCTTCTCACACACTCTGTACTCTGGTAACGGTGCAATGAGGCGAAATGGTAATGACGGCTTTTGGTGCTAAATTGGAGCTTCCATAATCAGAATCTAGGGGGAGTAAGGAATGTGGTCCAATGGGGTTCACAGAGAACAAGTGAACAGACGAGAGACGATAAAAGGGCTGAGTTTCTTCAGTCTACACCTCTAAAATCTAATGTGAACATTTGAAATTCCATGTGAGTGTAAGTTTGGTTTTCTTTCCTATTTCCTCTATTCACATCCCTGACAGCGAATATTTTTGGATAATTCTTCCTGTGGGGGAGTTGTTTGCTGGTCGTCCTCAAGTTACTCTACGCGAGAATGTATCTACACAATGATAAATGCGGGCTTCTGAAACTGACTCACAGGGACCCAGTTATGGCTTAGAAAGCAAGAAAGAAAAACTAAATGGTGGGTCTTTGAGATCATCCTGTTCAACCTTCTCTTTTAGAGACGAGGAAACGGGGGCACCAAATGGATCAAGAGACTTTCCAAAGTCCCACAGTTAATGAGGGCAGATCCAAAAATTTCTGCCCCTACGCATCAAACAAGAGTGATAATGGGATAAATCCAGATGAATCTGTCCTCATATATGACGGGAAAGGAAGACAGCTTTTAAAATGCATAGATAACTGGGTTTGAGCATTATCTTCCAAGTCTGGTTTAAACATTAGTTATCACATTGTACAAGATGGTTCTGACACTGGAATTTGATTTTTTTTGTCCAAATATGATGTCACATGGGCAAAATTTTACAAGTTTGATACTCCCTGCTGCTCGATCCCAGGTACCGTTCTAACATTTTCGGTGGAGGCAGAAATTGGCCCAACTTACTAGATGAAAACTGGAAACGGCTACCCAAGCTTTAAGTCCATCTGCCCTCTGAATCAATGGGTCCACTGCGAAAATTCTGCCCTACGGTGTATTCACAAAAGCATGTATCAAGAACGCTCACTGCAGCAGAGATTAGGGTCAATTTTGGATGAAAATGTGAGAGAGACCGAACTTTAAGAGAGCATCACTTGGAAGAGCAGAACAATGACAACAACCTCCATGTCCACCAAAAAGGGAGACTGGTTAAATAATGACAGCATAAACACGTGATAGAGTATCATACAGCAGCTAAAAGCAATGAGGATGACCTCTATGCACTGGTAAGAAAAAAACCCTCCTCTAGTAGTAAGTGAAAAAAAATCAAGGTACATAACAGTATGTAGGTGTGTCGCGTAGTATGCACAACCTTTTTCTGGAAGAACACACAAGAAACAGTTAGTGATAGTCACCTCCCAAGAGAAGAACTGCAGAGGACTTTCACTTTTCGTTTTATACACTTTATGAAGATTCAAACCATATGCATGTATTACCATTCGCTCTCTGCACATCTCTGAAGATTGCTCTATACCACCTAGTGGAGGTTATTGTATTTTTTAACTTTGGAGTTAGAAAGATGCTAAGATAACTGGAAAAAAGCGGGCCCTGTTTTCTTTTTTTTTTTTAATTTAACTCAAAATAATGAATCCAGTGAGATCACGACAAGAGTTCACTTGAAATATACTGAACTTGAAATTCTGCTTGAAAAAACAGAAATAAATCTCCCTTTTCTTGACTTTCATAACTTCTCAGTCCAGAACACTGGACATTCTCTTAAACAGACCATGGTGTATTTCTTCGGATGGCAAGAAATCTTCCACGCTTTTCAGAGAATGAAGACAGTCTTGGCAAGGATTATCCAACCCGTTCATGCTCTGCTCCAGGCACCTGTCTCCCCCTCACCCCACTCCCGCCCCCACCCCAGGGCCACTGCACAGGCCACCCCCTCTGCCCGGTTTGACCCTTCTCCCACCTTCCCCTGATCCTTCTTGAGATCTCGGCTCAGTCACCTCTTCTTGGGGACTCCCAAGTGTCCTCCACCTCCCTGGCATTACTCAGCACTCTGGAGCGCCACATCCTTTTTTCGTGCCACTTTCCATCATTTCAAGTTTACACTGATCTTTGCCTTTCTTTGGATTGAGCTGTCTTCCACCCTCAGCTGAAAGCTCTACAAGGACAGTGGCAACACCTGTTTTTCCTTAACACCAGACGCCCAGTGCCTCTGACAGTGGGGCACTTCACAAATACGGGAACGAATGAATGCAGTCTGGACATCACTCCAAAGCCCAGCGACGTGTTAAAAAAATCAACCAACCTGTGTCACTCTGGCTCAAACCCTCTCATGTCACCACTGACTCAGAGCCCCTTGGCAACCTCCTCCCGCTTCACTGCCCTCCAGCCACGCTAGCGTCCCTGCTGATCCTAGAATCCTCCGTGCACGCCCCTACCTCCATTGCACGTGTGTAGGAAGTATTCCCCCTGACTTCTGCACAGCTTACCATTTTACTACCTTCAGACCCTGGATCAAATGTCACAACTTTAGAGAGGTCCCGGCTGGCCACCCGATCTGAAATAATCCACGCTGTCAACTCCTGGCCCCTCACTCTGCTCTACTGTCCTGCACTGCATTTATAACCTGACATTACATTAAATATTAAACTTAATTATCCCTTTAGGGTCTGTTTCTCCTACCTAGAAGCCCATGAGTGCAGGTACTGTGTTTTATTCGACGCTATTACCCTTAACCCCAACAGCACCGCAGGCCCTCAATGAATGTTTCTGCACAGGCATATCAACGCCAACATCCGCACAGAGAGAGAAAAGCAAAAAGGAGAAACCAGAGACAGGGTTAAAGCTGGCTACTTTGTCATCCTAAAACCCGTAAATAACCTCTTAGTTGCATCCACGGGCGTCAACCACATTTTGTTTTTCTTAATAAATGAGTTGAATGAGTAAACATTCTCAAACCTCTGACTAATAAAGCAGATGACACTGACAATGAACTATAAACAAACTATGAAAGGGCTTGTCCTTTCATTCATAAAATAAACAAAGTGAATATGACTTTAAAAATAAAGAAAACATTATTCCAAGAGCAATAAACTTTATGAACTGTACTAAAACCTCCATGTGTTTATCCCAGCATGTATATTTGACAATTAAAAAAAATCAGGACTTCCTGGGGGCGCAGTGGTTAAGAATCCACCTGCCAATGCAGGGGACACGGGTTAGATCCCTGGTCCGGAAAGATCACACATGCCGCGGAGCAACTAAGCCCGTGCGCCAAAACTACTGAGCCTGCGCTTTACAGCCTGCGAGCCACGCGTCACAACTACTGACCCCATGTGCCACAACTACTGAAGCCCATGTGCCTAGAGACCGTGCTCCGCAGCAAGAGAAGCCACCGCAATGAGAAGCCCGCACGCAGCAATGAAGAGTAACCCCCGCTCAGCGCAACTAGACAAAGCCCGCACGCAGCAACAAAGACCCAATGCAGCCAAAAATAAATAAATAAATAAATTTATTTTTTAAAAAATCAAGCACTCACTTACCCATTCTCCTAAAATGCGTGACACGGCTTCATTGGCTCTTGTCATGTTCCTGCAGGCCAGGATCACATGTGCACCATGGAGGGCGAAAGTTTTGGCAGTTTCAAACCCTACGGTTTAAAGGAAAATCAAATTTAGAAAACACAAATGCAAAGCACTGAGCCATACTGAATGGCCTTTATTGAGTGCCAAACGCATTACCCTAGTGGTTCTCGACCAGACTCGATTGTGCCCGCTAGAAGATATTTGCAAATAACTTGAGACGTTTTTTCAGTAGTCACAGTTTGAGGTGGCGTGCTACTGGTATCTAGCGGGTAAAGGCCAGGCATGCTACAAAATATCCTACAATGCACAGGACAGCCTCCTCAGCAAAGAATCATCTGGCTCAAATATCTACAGGGTTGAGGTTGAGCAAAGCTGCCCCAGGAACCAAGTGATTTCAAAGGTGAAGGCCAAGCCACAGAAGAGCTCGCAGCATAGCCAGTCTTTGAACCACTGCTTAATAACAACCAAATCGTGTGATCAGTATAAAGAGTAAGGATACATAAATATTTAGACATGGTCACTGCCCTCCAAGAGTTTACAGTCTAATAAGAGAACACAAACCTGGAAAGTAAAACAACAACATTTGTTAAGTTCTTGACAATGTGCTCTGCACTATTTCCAGCACTTCTGCTTCCAGCAATGGCAACTAGGTTTCCTAGACCCACCCTCCCACTAAGAACAATTAGAAAAGCTGGACAACACACACACACACACACACACACACACACCCTCTCTGAAGGCATCAGAGGAACACTATGCTTGAGAATTTGGGGGGCCAACATCTGGAAAAGCTGAAAAGCCAAGAGAGGTGAGCCAGCACTTGGTGCTTCTACACCCAGTGAAAACACCCTTCAAAAATAAAGGTGAACAAAATTTTTAACAAACAAAAGCTGCGGGAATATATCACCAGCATGTCTACACTAGAGGAAATACTAAAGAATGCTCTTCAGATAGGAGGAAAATGACCCTAGATAGAAATCTGGAGATGCGGAAAATGACAGAGTAACATAAAGGGTAAATAGATGAAAAAATCTAAATGATAATAGTAATAGTTTGTAAATTTTACAATACCTAGTGAGCATTACTATACTGATAATAATGACATATAACCTAGGAGGAAAATACTTGGTATTAAAATATTCTAAGACCCTTGCATTGTCCAGGAAGGGATAAAATACTAATCTGTATGAGACCTTAATAAGTCAAAAATATAATCTCTACAATTACTGCTGAGAGATGTAATGCCTCCAATTACCACTGAGAGAACAGTAAAATAATACAAATTTAACTAGTTAATACAAAGGGGAAGAAGAATAATTTTTTTAAAAAAAGGCAAGAACAAGGAATGTAAAACAAGTTAGATAAATAGAAAGCCAATAATAAAGTGGTATATTTAACCCCAAATATATCTGTAATTACACTAAAGTAGACTAAAAATTGCAATCAAAAGACAAAGACTGTCAGACTGAACAAAACACATATACAATATGCTCCTTACAGAAGTGCGTATGTTATGTTTTATACCCTTAAACATAAGGATAAAGAAAATTAAAAGAATGGGAAAAGATATACCATGTAAAGATGAACCAAAAGAAGTATTATAAGAGAAAAACTGAATATTTCATAATGGTAAGTTCTAATCCATAAGGAATATGTGACAATTCTAAATGTATACACATACACACATGTCAAAAGTTCACAGGATTAAGAAGAGAAATAGAGAAGTTCATAATCAGAGTGGAAGATTTTAACCTATCAGTAACATAAAAATGTCGATAAACAGGAAAGAATAGAAGATCTGAAAGTAACTGATCAACTGGAAATAACTGAATATGCTTGAACACTGAACACAACTGCAAATGTATATTCAAGTACTTAAAGAGTATTTACCAAAATTGAACATGTGCACGGCCAGAAGTCTCAACCAATTTCAAAAGATTAAAATTGTAAAGCAGGGCCTTGACCACAGCAGAATAAAATCAGACCTCGACACAAGATCCTAGAAAACTCCCTTATCTGGAAACTAAGCAACACATTTCTAAATAAGAAACTGTGACTCCAAAAATTACAATGAAAATCAGAAAATATTTTAAACTGAATTATTACAAAAATTCTACATATCAAAACTTACAGAACACAGGTAAAGCCATGGATGAAGGCCAATCTATAGCCCTAAATACATATATTAGAGCAGAAAATGAGCTCAGCATCTATTAAGTAAGAAAAAATTTAAAGCAGCTAATTACCTAAAGAAAGCAGAAGGAAGGCAATGAAAATAAAGACACAAAATTAAAACAAACATAAAATACAGAGGAACAAAGAATCCAAAAGTCATTTCCTTGAAAAATGTAATAAAACTGAAAAAGGGCTAGCGAGAGAGACAGAGAGAGCGTGTGCAAGCGAGCACCAGGACACACACTTGAGTGTACAAGTGAGCACACAAATGGCAGATAGCAGGGGAGAACAAAAGGACATCACTACAGATCCTATTAAAAAGATATGATGGGGACTTCCCTGGTGGCGCAGTGCTTAAGAACCCGCCCGCCAATGCAGGGTACATGGGCTCAAGCCCTGGTCCGGGAAGATCCCACATGCTGCGCAGCAACTAAGCCTGTGCGCCACAACTACTGAGCCTGCGCTCTAGGGCCCGCGAGCCACAACTACTGAGCCCGTGTGCCACAACTACTGAGCGTACATGCCACAACTACTGAAGCCTGCGCGCCTAGAGCCCGTGCTCCACAACAAGAGAAGCCACCGCAATGAGAAGCCTGCACACCACAACGAAGAGTAGTCCCTGCTCACCGCAACTAGAGAAAGCCCGCATGCAACAACAGAGACCCAACGCAGCCAAAAATTTTCAAATTAAAAAAAAAATTTTTTAAGTAAAAATAAAGAGATATGATGAACAACTTTACACCAATAAATTTAAGATAGAGGTGAGAAAGACAAATTCCCAGAAAGACACCACTTAAAGATTGCTGCAAGGAGAGAAAGAATTGAAAAAAATGTGTATTTTTAAAGAAAATTCTCAAAATGAAAACTCTGGATCCATCTGTCTTGGACAGTAAAGTCGACCAAACGTTTAAGAAAATAAAAACGCCAACCTTACACCAGCTCTTCCACAGAATAGAAAAAGAAGAAAAACTCAACTATTTTATAAGACTTGAACTCATTAGGGAAATGCAAATTAAAGATAAAGTGAGATAATACTGCATACCTACTACTACAATGGCTATAATTTTTTTAGAAATTAAAAATAATAATGACCACACCAAATGTTGGCAAAAATGGGGAGCAACTAGAACTCTTAGACATTACTGATGTGAAAAGAGAAAGGAGAGGGTAAGGGAGGGGAGGGGAGGGGAGGGGAGGGGAGGGGAGGGGAGGGGAGGGGAGGGGAGGGGAGGGGAGGGGAGGGGAGGGGAGGGGAGGATCTCATTCCAGAGCTTGAACATCACCCCATTGTTCTAAAGTGTAAAATACCACATCTTGTAAGCTATGTGGAAAACCATACAGAGTACGCTGCACCAACAAAGCAATCAATTCTACTAGAGAAGGTAGCAATGTAATTCAGCCAAAGCCATGTCAAATGATCAGAGATTACTGCTTCCAAGATAATGTTAATATGTATGAACAATCAGAGAATCATTATCTTACTGAGACTGCCATGTGAAAGAGTCAAGCAAAGGTCACGCATTCATATCACTTCCATACATCTAATCGTCATGGAGGCCAGTCTATTTATATAAACTAGTTCTCAAGGGAAGCCAGCACAGCATAGTGGAAAACTCAAACTCACGAGTTTGACACATATGTGTTGACCCAGCTCCAGCTATTTATAAGCTATCAGACCTAAGGCTGTGCCTTTAACCCATCAGAAACTCAGTCATTTTTCTTAAAATGGGGAGTGAATAGTAAACACACACTAGGAACCTAATATAAACACAGTAGGTGGGAAAACAAATGTTAGTTCTCAATCCTTTCCAAAATCCAGTTCAGTGCTAAGTCCTGATTTATATGAACTAGCAAATATAGTACAGCCATCATGACTGAAAAAAACTCTCTCCTAGGTCTGCTCCCAACAGCAAGCCATGAGCTAACTGGTTTTAACACCAACCAGAATCTAAAGAAATTAGCTACAAGATCTGCCACTCCATTTGTCTGAGTACTGGCTTAAGAACACACTTGAACTTTGTTTATGCCGAGCACTATATCCCAAGATATTCACTTACCATTATCTAAGGATTACCTTCTATACTTGACTCTGAGGTTAAAGTAATTACACACAAAATTTCAAATCTGAAATACTGCACATCTAAATCTGTTTGCCTCCTCTTTGATGTCTGTACTAAAATGTGCTGGGAGCTGTATCTTCAAGGCAAGAAACAACAACCTGAAATTTACTCATTTGGATCCATGATGCCAATTTCACCCCTTATCCCCAGTGAGCAAAAGGCACCCAGATCATTTGGGGAAAGAGAGAGAAGTACAACAACAGGTTTTGTAGCCCAGCTGTTCCAAAACTCGATGGGTGCGGGCATGGGACAAAATCTTGCTGACTGATGTGCTACATCAATCAAGCTAATGAAATGCTGACAGCCATATGGAGGTATAGCATGAAGTGGCCAAGAACGACTTCACTTGCAATCACAGGACTTTTCACACCCGGATCTTGTTGAAAATGATGGACTCTGTGTCCCTACAAAATTTCCAGGTCAGGACAATCATCAGACATATTTCTCATCACATTTTCATCCCAGAGTGTTAAAAAAAAAAAAAAAAAGTCACACAGGGGAGTGGGAGAAGATGGTGGATGCAATGCCTCGTCATTCATTAGCAAACATATTTTTAATGGACTGAAGAAGCATCAATTCAACGCAGGTCCAGGCAGGCCCCAGGGCTTTATTTATCTAATTTACCAGGACAACCGTAAACTCCTTAGAATCTGTGCTTTTTTCATCTCTATGGCCCATAGCACTAACGCCCCAGTAAGATTCAATAAATAACTGCCAAAGAAATGAGTGTCCTTACAGGTTGCTAACAGGCTACAGTTCCGGACTTTTTTTTTTTTTTTTTTTTTTTGCGGTACACGGGCCTCTCACTGTTGTGGCCTCTCCCGTTGCGGAGCACAGGCTCCGGACACGAAGGCTCAGCGGCCATGGCTCACAGGCCCAGCCGCTCCGCGGCACGTGGGATCTTCCCGGACCGGGGCACGAACCCGTGTCCCCTGCATCGGCAGGCGGACTCTCAACCACTGCGCCACCAGGGAAGCCCTCCAGACTGTTTTAAAACAACCCAAGTTGTTTCAAACAGTACTGATGGCCCTCTAACTTCCTTTCAAACAATGAATAAATACTGGAATCCTGCAAAGATACTGCTCACTGCAGTTTTGAATGACACTACCTAGGAATCTGTGAGGGAAAAGGGCATGTCGCTTTGCTATCAAAATTTATTTTCCCAGACAAACTTGTTAAGTCACGCCGTCTCACTTGACAAAATAACCTATGGCAAAAGACTTTTTATTACCAAAAAGAGCACATCTGACACTATGGCGGCAACAGGCTGCAGGCACCACTCTGCACCCTCTCTCCTTTAGATAATTCCTGACTGTAGCTATGGTTAAACCATCTGTCCCTGTGTCATGTAAAATTACACTCTGAGTTTTACATCTATCTTCCTTTATCTAAGCCATGTGTTACATATTGCTAGTCTACTTTTAAAAGCTGCAACGGACAACTCTGTCTTCTTACCCTGTACAACTGCCTTTGGAGCAACACAAAGCAGAGATATTTCAAAAGATGATGGTTTAACATGAAGGACAGTAACACTTTTATAGTAAACCATATCTCTTGAGTGTGGAGTTTTATAAATTAAAAAAAAAGTTTAATAATGCTACCTACTGCTAAAATCCAAGAAAAGCCCATGAGAATAGCATCCCTCACTCCCATAATAATGCAGCTGATGACCAGTTTAATTAGCTAAATGTAGTAGTGCTAAGCCAATACTGCAGTGCCAAAGTTTGCACAAGATAATGAAGGCAATGGTTTACTAAATTTAATAACCTGATTCATCTTCTAAAAAATTAACTTTATGACAATGTTTAAATGGAACCAGCTTAACTGCATGGAGGTGGCAAGAGTGCGTCCAGAGGTATATTTAAAACTAATAATATACGGGCTTCCCTGATGGCGCAGTGGTTGAGAGTCCGCCTGCCGATGCAGGGGACACGGGTTCGTGCCCCGGTCTGGGAAGATCCCACGTGCTGCGGAGCAGCTGGGCCCGTGAGCCATGGCTGCTGAGCCTGCACGGCCGGATCCTGTGCTCCGCAACGGGAGAGGCCACAGCAGTGAGAGGCCCGCGTACGGCAAAAAAAAAAAAAAAAAAAAAACTAATAATATAAAGAAAATAATGGAAGACGTTTTAAAACAATGGGCATCATCAGTTTTCCAGCACTTGTTACGTCTGATCCAATCAGGAAAACCAAGTGGCTGTGGAGATTTAATATTTCCCTGACTTGGGTTTCAAGCTTTGCATACAAACATTAAAGTACCAGAAAAGGGAAAACATACCAAAAAAATATTAAATGCCTGCTTATCTTACACTAGGTTTCCGTGTCTAGTATAGAGGTTCCACACTGGTAATCACAGCGTAAATCAAGCCCACAGACTTGTTTCCTTTGGCCCACATTTTGCCTCCCTCCTCCCTTTTTCTCTCTCCATCCTGCCCTCTCTTGCATCCTTTTATTCCCCCTTCCTTCCTAGTACAAATTACTTGCCAGCATTAAAATCCTGGGGCAATTATATATCCAAACTCCAGAGAAGTTGGATTAGATGTCAATTTCTCTGTAAAAGCTTACAACTGGAACATACTGGGCTCCCAATTCCACTTGGTGACCAGCAGGCGGTCTGAGGAGCCCCTGCAGGCTAGACATGGGCTTTAGGCTCTCCTTTTGGCCACGGTCACCACCCCCGATGCTGGCGTCACCTGCCAGGCTACTGTGGGCATCTGATGCTCAGACACACACCACGAGGGGGCAAGATCCCTGCCAGAGACAATGGCTCAAGCCTGACCACGAAACTGCCTCAATCAGCATCCTCACGTGGGATCTGCCGTATCTCAAAGAAGGCTTCACACCGACCTGCTTGAGATTTTTTTTTTAAGGCGTGTCAAACCCCACTCTGTCAAGCACAAGGAGGCCAGGATGCTACCAACGCCTGGAAGAAATGGCAGCAGTGCTCAGCTTTGCACAGGAAAATACAATGGTAATGATGCAGGAACCTGCAGGGATTCGGGTCTGTGGTACCAGTTCCTTTTCCCACCTACCCTGCATTTCCCAAATGTCCCTGAGTGGTCGCAGGAACTCTGGACCTAGAACGACTTTGGGACCAAAGGGCATAAAAATGAACCGGTCAAGCGAAAAAGAGACTGGGTGCATGGCAAAACAAGATCAGAGACCGGCAAGGATTCGGGCATGGAGTAGCACTATGAATTATCATTATTCGTGTTGTTACTACGGTTGTGGTTATTTAAGCCATTTAAGATACCTCTGGTGGTCATGCAGAAGATAACTGCCTGAAGCCTTGGAAACAGCCAGCAGGGATGAGATACCTTCTTATGCTGAACAGCTAAGGGGAAAATGAGAAAACCACTGGGAAGCAGAAAGCCTGAATCTAAGTCTGAGGCACTATCCAAGGTCTCCAGGGATGCCATCCGTGCCATGGGTGAGGTTGGCAATAGGTTTACCCAGACGGGGAATCCGGGGAGGGGTGGTGGGTTTAGGCCTGGTGGTGGAAGGGGATAGAACAGTGGCCGCACCCAGTGAGACTCACAGGCAGGTCGGACAGATGGGGACGGAGTCACAGAATCCCCAGGCACACAGAACATCAAGGTGGGAAGCCAGGCCCCAAAGATACCAACAAAGTTCCCGCTGAAGTCAGAGCTAAGAACGAGGCCATTTCTCTCTCCAGTGCTTGGAAGGTTCCTTCTGGTTTGAGTTTTTTAATTTTCCCCAAATTGTGGATTTACTTGGGCAGTGTCCCCATTTACTGTAAATTATGGTTTTAATTATCAATTTTATTAAGATGCCCAAAGGAGCTGGGGCTTACAACACAGTAACTTCTAATGGGTTGCTATTATTAACTTATAATTGTGAAGCGCTGGAGACAAATGTTACTTGTAACTGTACCCAATTAAAAGGCCACATGGGCTTCCCTGGTGGCGCAGTGGTTAGGAGTCCACCTGCCAATGCAGGGGACACAGGTTCGAGCCCTGGTCCGGGAAGATCCCACATGCCGTGGAGCAACTAAGCCCGTGCGCCACAACTACTGAGCCCACGTGCCACAACTACTGAAGCCCGAGCACATAGAGCCCATGCTCCACAACAGGAGAAGCCACCGCAATGAGAAGCCCACGCACTGCAACGAAGAGTAGCCCCCGCTCGCCACAACTAGAGAAAGCCTGCGTGCAGCAACGAAGACCCAACGCAAGCAAAAGTAAATAAGTAGATTAAAAAAAATAAAAAGTAAAAGGCCACAGAGATGGTGATTTCTCCCCTCTGCACCATCATCCCCCCACCTCCCGCCCCCAGAACATACCACTAAAGCAACCTGTAAGAACCAATCAACAAGTTGCAGAATCTTCCAGCACAAGGCGTCTCCCTCCCTGGAGATCAACTGACACGTATAGAGCAAGAAGATGAGCCTAATGTCTTCCATCCTGAGTTAGATCTTGGGACAATTCAAATTTGGGGACAATGTTTGTGTTATAAACCACTAGCTTTAAGGATGCGAGTTTCACCCACATTCTCCTATGAGTATCAACACAAGGACCTTACTTTCCTAACTGACCCGATTAATGTAAACAAAGTTCTGGTGACACGACATTGACCACGATACTGAAATCTGACGCTCCAAGGGCATTTCCCAGGAAATTCGAGGAGATGCAGTCCCTACAACTCTAAGATCAAGACCGCAAAGGCAGCGACCAGGTAATCCAAAGACTTAGAGATTGTGCTCAGTGAACACTAACCACAGCTTCCAACTCGTAAGAAATGACAGAACTACACAGACCTCTCCAGAAGAAGTCACAGCCAGCCCTGCTTTTACATGTAGGCCTTCTATACAGCTACGTACAACTACCACACAGAGGCTCCTCCACGCCCAATAACAGAAATAAGATCGTAAATATAAATATTTACCAAAGAAGGATGCCAATCCAAGCGATGAGAAGAGAGAATCAGGAAATGACCGGCTCACTTGCAGTACCTTTTTGAAACATCGACAGGCTGCGTTTACGTGCTCTGGGCAGTATAATGCAGACACCATGTTTTGTAAAGCTAGATTATAAATTCCAACTGACTGCCCAGGATCTCTCAAGAGGCAAGACTGACCCCAGGCTGCCCACCAGTGCTGCCACTGAGCTGGCTGAATTAGGTTCTCACCTGACCTGCCAGTAACAGTCCGGATTCCAGTGTGTTAGCAATCACAGTGAGAAAAGTACCCAAAGACTACAATTAACACGGTGCTAGGCAACCCAGAGAAGACAGATTCTGTAAGGGCAACTAAATCCAGCAGTATCCCTGTCAGTAAGGGTGTGGGGGCAACAGGCAACCTCACAGATTAACAGGGGAGGGGCTGCGGAGTGGAATATAAAATGGCTCAACATCTTTGGGGGCAACTGGACTCTATCCAAGTGTTCGTGGACATGCCCTTTCACCCAATTATTCCGTAACCAGAAATGCAGCCTATAAATATACTTGCCCACATGGGCAAACAATGTGAGGGGATATTCAATCAGCATTGTTCGTAACAGCCAACAACCTGGAATCAACCTAAACGTCCATCAATTAGGTGAAATAAATTGATGGCACACACAGAAAAGAACGAGGTGAAACGAGATGGATACAAGAAAACACGGCCGTGTTCTGTCATTAAGAAAAAAAAGAAATCAAAGTACAGATTAGCCAGCAAGTATGATCCCACGGGTGAAACAAAAAGAGGGGACATACATGCTTAAATATGCACTAACATTGATAATTTCAGCAAAAGAGCTATTATTGGTCAGGGGCAAGGAAGCCTTATTTTCCATCTGATAACATCTATCCTGTTTCCATTTTTAGCACGGTGCGTGCATGCCTGTTAGGGTAAGAAACTCAAAATTAAAAACTGAATGGTATCTAGTGGACCATTTCTAAGCCTTTATAAACTTTAATACAGAGAAATCAAGGCAAGGAAGAAAGGAAAAAAGGAAAACCCGTTCTCATTCCAAACGCTCTATTTTCAGAGAAGACTGTAGAAAGACGAGGACCACCCAGGAGGGTGTTACTACATGCTGAGCACTGTGGCCAGGTGTTTTCTGAGATACATTATCTAATCGAAGGCACACTTCACAAAAACCCTACTAAGCGCCACTGTCCTCATCCCACAGATGAGAAAACCGACAATCCCAGGGGTTAAGGGGACTCACTGAGATCAGAGGGCAAAAATGGAGAAGGATCCCCAAGTGGTGTAGCCTGAGCTCAAGGCAGGGGGGCCCTCAAACCACCACACTCACCATGTGAGTTCCAGGCACACACCAGGAGCTCCTTGAGGGCAGGAGAAACCAATCTGGAACACAGCTCACCCGGCCCAACTGTCTGCTAACTCTACCTGTTAAATATGACGTAGAGAATTTGATACATGTTCTTTGTGGCTGTTATGACGTATGTTCACATTTGTAGCATTCACATAATGTAAGCTAAACTAAGCAACTGTCCTTCTGAAAGAGAGAGAAATGGTCCAAATGCCGTGGGCCTCAATGTCAACAGTCTACCAATGCTTATTTCTTTTCTGTGTTACCATGTCGAGGCAAAGAATTGAGGCCTCGTCAGCTACTCTGTTACATAAAAGTACTTACTTTACGGAATCTGTCCCCAAACCGTGAGGCATTATCAAATTATCTTCTCTCTTATTTAATATTTCATCACGGGGCTCAGAATTAACACCATCCTTCGCTTTCACAAACGCATCTCTGTGTAAGGCCTATGAGACGGGAAAACTAATCCACAGAAATAAACTTTCTCTCCACGTTCTCCAAGGTCAATAACTTAAAAGTATGGACTTAATTTAACCCTGCCTCTATGCTTTCAACCAATGAGTTGTTTTACAAGGGACAATCTTAACACCATGGCCGTTCTAAGTTATGCTCGAATTTTCTCTTTAATTTCTAAAAGGCTTCAGTGCCAAACTTAAAAGGACTATCCTTATTAAAATCAAAGATAAAGACCACCCCCTATAAGAAGAAAGTCATGCCACGTTGGATTTTTTAACAAAGTGCACGGCACTTTTAGAAATTTGGCCCAGGTCCTTAGCAAGAAAAAAACAGGATGAAACAGAAGAAGCAAAAACAAAGGCTTCGCAGTAAAAAAAAAAAAAAATGTTTTAATCTAGTTTATTGGACAGAGACCACTACGTATTAAAAGGTCTCAACAAGATAAAGCTTCTTTCACTCACTGTCATTAACAAAGGAAAGAATACAGTGGCTCTATAATTCCAAACCCAGCATACGCTATTCTGTTCAAGTTTACGTTCTTTGGAAGGCAAGCCTTTTTCTGTAATTAACAAATCACACACCAAACACACACACACACACACACACACACACACACACACCTATGATGTCACCTTTTCTAATTCGCACTCACAGCCATATCTACTAAGAGAACCAAAGTGTTTCTACGTGGCTAGGAGTGGAAAGATTTACCTTGAAGTTTGGGCTTTTTTTACTTTGATGGATGAATTTATAGCCACTTCAAGAGGAGAAGAGAACCCAGCTCTGACTTCACAAGCACACTTGTATTATATTACCGAGTGGTTCACTGTTTTCACAGCTGGGCCAGGATTTCCTTTCACAACGGCAGCCGCTGTTACTCTGTCCTCTGCTCAAGACAAGGTTCTTTATGATTTAGAGCAAACAGGGCAGCCACGTAGGTTCTGCACCCGCACTTGTCCAAAGAGAGATCCCTTTCTTTTACCTTCCTAACGACCAAAGCGGCCACGATCGCCTGTCTACCAACATATTTTCCACTCCTGTCAATTAAGAAGTGGTCAGGATGGAACTGTTTAAAAAAAAAAAAAAAAAATACTCCTCTAGTCCACTGAGAGCTTCCAGAAACGAAGTCTGCTCCAGCCTACACCTTCAATGTGGCGATATTAACTACTTTCCTAATTCAGGCCCCTTTTTTTTTTTTTTTTAATTTCTGATCGACCTTGGCTCTCACCTTTTTTAAAAAAGTGGTGTAGGACTTTGCCACTTGAAAAGATTAAATTCTTTATGCTCCCAAAGTCATATGGAGGTGCGCAGAACACCATGCTGGGAAAATTCAGCACTTTTCTGAGGCTCGCTTTTAAAGGGTCCAAATCGACTTTTACTTTGTATGATGCAACTTCTCAGAAGCCTGACTTAAATTCAGTCATGAAAGCTAGATGCACAGCAAGAAAGTTCTATTAACTTTGTGCTCTCTGGGTCCACCATGACCTGTCCTAAAATCAGTGACCCCTGCAACATCCCCTTATGTGGAAAGAAAATCTGTAAGCAGACATTTACTGAGAAGTAACCATTTACTGATTAAGAAGTGCTAACTACAAAAATGAACGATACACCAAGGAGACAAAACATACAGCACTTTAAAAGCAAACTGATTTTAATGCAAAAAACACCTAATTGAAGGGTAACTCTTACCTTGTCGTCATTAAGAAAAAAAGTATCCCCGATAAGCTATATAACCAGACCACGCCCTCCCAGGACATCTTTAATATAATCACTTTTTTTAAGTTCTGTAAAATCTAACTGTTGGCTTAGCTGTGTGTGTGTGTTTCTGTCATTGTTTTGTTTTTTAAAAAAATACAAATGCTGAAATCATTTCAATTCAACTCGATAATAGGGAAAAAAAAAAAGTAAGCTTATGTTTCGGGTGAGTTCTCTTGCAATAGACAGTCCACAATAATCCTGGGAAGAAGGTACCAGCCACACTAGCTTTCCAGAAGAGGAAGTAAACAAAACTCTTCATTTCCTTTCACAAGCCAAGGTGCCCAGAACGAAACACAAGGAATCATTATGTTTGATGCTTACCTTTCTGGTATAACACACCCAGTGATTACAGTGCCTGGGTCCCCAGGGGCCATATAATTTGTAAAAGAAATTCTCCATCGCTTTTTAAGCTGTCTAAGAAGAGCTGCCTAAACGAAGTCAGACTCGCTGGAAGGGGGAGAAGGGAAAGAGCTGTCTGTTTTCAGGTTGATAACATTCTGTTTTGGAATACCACGACGAAGGACTGGCGAAACATACCATCTGTGAAATGTATACCTCTCGGGAAACATGCGATCTGACCATGACCATGATCATGCACCTGCCTGACATGAATGGCAGAGATGCACACAGTGCCTTCCAGCTGGGGCTGATTTTGCCTGGTTCCTGGGGCCTCCGTCAGCTATAGGTTTGCATCTGGCTCCCCTCGTGCAGCTGCTGCTGCCTCTGGGCCAAGAGGGTCACAGTCAGAGTCCCCACACAGGTTAACATACACGGCTAGGGATGAGGCTTAACTTCAATTCGAAGAGGAGGGAGCACTGTCAGAGTCAGTGAAGGCACCCGAGCCCTAACAGAGGACTCAGGCCCACACAGAACTTCTGTTCAACCTGCACGCCTGGAGGCTTCCCAGCTCCCAGCAGTGGCAGCCCATGCCGTTGGGGAGAAGCCGCAAAAGACTCCAGTGGAGATTTTCCTCCCAGATCAGAGAGCTTGAGGAAGGACGCTCAGCTCAATTTTTTTATTTGGCTCAAGCATGCAGCCTGCCCTCCAGCATATAACATTTTAGAGGCTCTAGAAGGCAAGGTGGACTAGATTTTCTTCAGTTCTTTGCGACAGATAGATAATAAGAAGTAAACACGCAATCAAAGAATTTCTTGGAGGAAAAACAGATCAGGAGCCGTACTGGTTGTTATGAACCGAACTGTGTCCCCTTAAAATTCATACGTGGAGGGCTTCCCTGGTGGCGCAGTGGTTGAGAGTCGGCCTGCCGATGCAGGGGACATGGGTTCGTGCCCCAGTCTGGGAAGATCCCACATGCCGCGGAGCGGCTGGGCCCGTGAGCCACGGCCGCTGAGCCTGCGCGTCCAGAGCCTGTGCTCCGCAACAGGCGAGGCCACAACAGTGAGAGGCCCGCGTAACGCAAAAAATTCATATGTGGAGCCCTAACCCCTGATGTGATTGTATTAGGAGCCAAGGCCTAAATGAGGTGATGAAGGTTAAATGAGGTCATAAGGGTGGGGCCCTGATCCAATAGGACTTGTGCCCTTATAAGAAGAGAGACACCAGGGACGGGTGCACACAGAGAAAAGACCACATGAGGACACAGCAAGGAGGAGGTATAAACAGGGCAAAGAGAGAAGCCGCAGGAGAAACCAACCCTGCTCAAACCCTGATCTTGGACATCCAGCCTCCACAACTGTGAGAAGCAAATTTCTGTTGTTGGAGCTGCCCCGTCTGTGGTAGTTTGCTGTAATAATCGAACAGAATAAAACACTGCTGCTTTTGACCTGATCAACTAGATCTAAAAGGAGAAAAGGCAATGTTCCCTCAGCTTCCTGGCCTCAACCACCAGGAAGTAAGATGTAAGTGTTTACGTCATTCCTACATGAGGCAAGTAACTGAGGGGGAGGAGATGAGACTCCTATCAGAAATCTAACTTCTCCTTGGAGTTTCTATTAAGAGAACTGAAGAAGAAAAAAAAAAAAAACAATGAGAGGGAGATCTAGTTCCTTGCTACTCAAAGAGTGGTACTTGGCCCAGCAGCAGTAGCATCACCTGAGAATGGTCAGAAACGCAAATTCTCCAGCCCCAACCCCAGACCTGCTGGATCAGAGATTCTGGGAGCTGTGGCCAGCATTCTGTGTTCTAATAAGCCTTCGGGGGACTGCGGTACTTGTTCAAGGTGAAAATCCTCTGGCCTTGTTAATGCCCAGGACTGACCTTCTCCAACACACACGCTGTCTAGCACTTCACACGTACACACCACTTTTACATCAGTCCCACTTTGCCCTCAGCAGCATGGTATTTGATCCTGTTATCCCCATTATACAGATAAGGAAACTGAGGCTCGGAAAAGGCAAGGCCAAACAGTTCACTGGAAGAGTAAAGACTGGCCTCTAGGACATGATGCCTCTAGAACCCCTTACAGCTTCCCCCATGGCGACGCTGTCATTTTCTGAGAACTGCCCCCCCACCACCACCCCCTTCCTAGCACCATCCTGCAAGGGCTACTCTTGGGCGTCAGACTTGAGTTAAAATCCTGCCTCTGCCACTTTCTAGGAGCCTCTGAGCCTTGAAAAGGATGCTGGGTGTTCTGGGTTGAACCATGTCTCCTGCCTCAAAATTCTTATGATGAAGTCCTAAGAATCAGAATGTGACCTTATTTGGAGGTAGGGTCTTTGTGGAAGTAATCAAGTTAAAGTGATGTCACTGGGGTGAGTCCTAATATTATATTACTGGTGTACTTATAAAAAGGGGAAATTTGGACAGAGCATACATACCGAGAGAATGCCACATGAACTTAAAGATGCCCATCTACAAGCCAAGGAGGGAGGCCCAGACCAGACCCCTCCCTCACACCCCTCAGAAGGAATCAACCCTGCAAACACCTTGACCTCAGACTTCCGGTCTCCAGAAATGTGAAACAAAAAACTTCTGTTGTTTAAGCCACCAGTCTACAGTGTTTGTTATAGCAGCCCTAGGAAACTAATACACTTAACTTCTACGAACCTCACTTTCTTCAACCATAAAGGGGGATATTAAGATGTATTCTGACAGGGCTGTAAGGAACATCAAATAAAATAACTATGCAGAATCCTTGGCAAGTAGAAAGTTTTCAATACATTAGGCTTCCTATTAACACAACACTTGCTAAAAGGCTCTCCACGTGATTTACATCTCACATTCTCCTACGGAAATCTAAAAATCTGTGCAGGACACTCAACAGAATCAAGGAACCTTAGCAACTCAGGCCGCTGAGCTATTCAACTGCTAATCACTGCCCCAACTCCTCCCAAGAAGCATTTAAAGCACCGCATAATAAACACCCACATGCAACACAGAAATTGAGAATAAGGTGAAAATCGGTAGATGCCTGGGGTCAGGGTGGGGAAGGAGACTGACAAATTGCCTGGGGCAAAGAGGCAGGAGGAAAATTGCCAAGGAGAAGTAAATGTTCTGTATCTTTGTTGGGGTGGTGGTTTCCCCAGGTATACACATTTGTCAAAAGTCATTCATGTGTACAATTAAAATGTGTGTGTTTTATTATATGTAACTTATACTTCAAAAAAGTTGATTTTTTAAAAAAGGGGGAAATGTGTACCCATATTAAGAAGGAAAAAATAAAAATCTGATCTACCAGGAATCTGAAGTATGTTGGGAGCCAAGAAGTTTTCGCCATTAGAAGATGGCCGACATCCTGCTTCTCTTCCTGCTTAATGAGATAAAAGCCCGCGCCTAAAAACAAAAGCCCGCGCCTAAAACGAAAGCCCGCGCACGCAGCACCAATGATAATTTGCCAAATACTTCCCTTATTCTGGATCCCGCCCCCCTTTCTCTGTACTGTATAAATACAGCTACTGCAGCAATAAAGGTTTGAGGCTTGATCAGGATTTTGTCTTGCCTCCATTCTTTCGCGTCTCCTGCCCCTTCTTCTCTTTTCAACCCCTACAGGTTCCTCCTCGGACTCACAAGGATTTGTCCTGCTGGTCGGGACTCCCGGGGACGCCCGGGGCTGAGCACAGAAGTAAACTAGTTTCTCACCTGAGCATTTAAATGTTAGTTCTGAGCTTCCTGGCAACGTTGGTAAAGAAAGGAAATAGAATACTTTATAGTGCCCTCTCTATTATATGAAAAAGAGCATACCAATTCTTTATTTCAACAACTCTGAAATTTTATCAGAGGAATCCCTATATGAGAAACACATGTTAAAAAAAATAAACCAGGAGTTGGCAAACATTTTCTATAAAGGCCCAGACAGTAAATATTTTCAGCATGGCAAGCCCTATGGTCTCTGTCACTGCTGTTTTAAACATGAAAGCAACCACAGACAGTAAGTCAATGAGTAAATATCTCTGTGTCACAATAAAACTTTATTTACAAAAATAGGGAAGGGCTGGATTTGACCCATGCACCACAGTGTGCTGACCCCTGGAATAGACAATGCACTTTTAACATTCAATTCTAAACTGACCTGAAGCCAAACAAAAACAAAGCATGGGAGGACAAGAAGGTGACCTTGACCTGTAGATTTTCTACGAAAGAAAATGTTAATAATTACAACAGCCAAGTTCAGAACTCCTGTGGATAACGACCAAAGAAAACTTAATTTTAGACAGTTTACGAGATTCTATAAAAGTCTCTATAAAGTGAATCTCATTTCAACAAATATAAAACAAATTTTTAAAGTATTCAGTTTGCATCAAAATCTTATTACACTGTTTGTTTCACCCTGAATTTCATTCAACTTACTGTAACTGCATCAGCTTTTCATTGCAAAGCTGGATGTTTAACTATAAACTATATCCTGCCTCTCCCTTTGTGTGTAAAATTGACAAATGTGTTGTTTTTGGATTCCAGAATTCCGGAGAAAGCCAACCTAAATGAATTAAGATGACTGATGTGTTGAGTCTGTTTCCAATCCAGCAAAACGTTAATGTAAGAACCCACGTCTCATGATGCTCTGTGTTCTAGTTCAAATTTAACATCAAATATTGAATGAGGCAGCTTCTAAGTAAAGTACTAAGCTAAAAATATCCCTTCAGCATAGCAAGAACTCCATCTTGTTTCAATAAATGGAAATTTGAACATCTCTGCTCAGATCAGCCTAGATAAGAAATTAGAAAAATGCAAACCTCCATTACAGGTAATGGGACTAACTTCATCTTTCTGTGGCAAGGAGCACAACGTTGTCTATCGAGGAAAAGGATTTATTTCAAGTGATTCACCCATAATCGTGATGTCAGGCAACATCCTACATGCAAATGTAGGATGCTTAAGCAAAACAATGTTTTTCTGGTGTGCCAGGTAATTAATCACAGCCAAGGTGAAAGATCACGAAGATACCATGAATACAGTGGTGAGACTCACAACCCATGTGTCTTTGAGCATCCAGCTACTGCGGGGTATCTGGCACTACGAGTTCTTTTGTAGCACGATGTTTTTACAAATGTTTTCACTGCATTTACTTAACATTTAGCTGAGGAGTTCCTGTGGCTATAACACACTGCTACACAGTTCTGTTCTAAGTAAACTAACAGTTTTTCATCACGTAATATTTGAGTAATGTGTATTTCCACAGAGGCAGTAACTATTACACTTTTAAAAGCTGTTGGAAGTGCGGCAAAGCCCGAATTGAATTCCATAAACATTCCTCATGGACCTTCCAAACTGGAAAGATACCAAATCTTTCCAGTTTTCTTAAATCGATTACATTTACTGACCACCAAAAGACGAATTTTAATAATTACCTTCCATGTGAAAATCAAAACGATGAAGAGATTATAAAAAGAAGGAAATCAATAATTGGGGGGGGCGACCAATCTTTCAAAAAAAAAAAAAAAAGAAAAATTTAAAATTCTATAGGGAAGAAATTAGAAATCCAGGCTCTAGAAATGGAAACTACATAGAATATATGTATTTTGCCCCTAGGTTTTAGATTCAACTATGACAGGCTGTCAGTAACTGAACTTTTTTCATTTACCTGCCAGGTATTTAGGAAATTTCCATTGTTTAGCAAAGGGTAATTCTGAAATCAATAATACTTCATTAATTACATGCTGATAAATTTCTATCAGAAAAGCAACCATGACAATAAAAACTTAAACCTCTCTAGGCATATTTTTATTTCTAATTCTATTCAATTCCATGATTTTTTTATGAATAAAAGCACTCTCTAAAGCAAGTATATGTATTTAACTGCTATTAATGATTGTAATTCCTGAAAACTATCAGGATTTCTTAATTCAGGATCCATGGGCTATCCTTCCCTCCCACCCAAACTTGTACAGAAATGCCAGGCTACAAATGCACTGATTTTCCCCCTGTGGAAAGAAGCCAGAGGTCCCATGATATTCTCAAAGGAGTAAAGAGTGCAAAAAGAAGGTTAAAATCCAAAAGCCTGGAATTTTTTTTTTTTTTTTTTTTAATGAGAAAGCTGTGAAAACCCTGTTTGTTCCCCCTGAAAGCTATACAGAAAGAAGCCAAGTATGGTACTTGACAAAACAGATGGAGTCTCAGAACAAGTCCATCCACGCAATCTGACCATCTTGGCGTCAGAAGGGGAACTTAACCATTACAAATCCAAAGCCCTGGCCAGCACTTAAGTCACCTCTGCCGCATCGTCAGTAAGCAGCCACCCAGCCTACGCTTCAACACCTTTGTGACGGGGAACTCACTTGCTCAAGGCAGCCTGCTCTGTTTCTGGAAATGAGGCAATTCCCTGCTTGGCTCCTAATGGGTGATGAAGACAAGAGAACTACTACTTCTGAAAATCAATCGCCATAAGAGAGTACATTCCACAGGGGTGGGAATGTTTTGTTTACTGCTGTATCCCCGGGTCCCAGAACGGTGCGAGTACACGGTAGGCGCTCAATAAGTGTTTGTTGCAAGCATGGCTTGTGAATGACTGACTGCTGTTCATCTGGTAGCATCCCTAGTAGAAAGCAATGTTTCTTTAACAGCATGGTTTTTTGTTTTTTGTTTTTTTTGAAGATACTGGGGGTAGGAGTTTATTAATTTATTTTGGCTGTGTTGGGTCTTCATTTCTGTGCAAGGGCTTTCTCTAGTTGTGGCAAGCGGGGGCCACTCTTCATCGCGGTGCGCAGGCCTCTCACTATCGTGGCCTCTCTCGTTGCAGAGCACAGGCTCCAGACGCGCAGGCTCAGTAGTTGTGGCGCACGGGCCTAGTTGCTCCGCGGCATGTGGGATCCTCCCAGACCCGGGCTCGAACCCGTGTCCCCTACATTAGCAGGCCGATTCTCAACCACTGTGCCACCAGGGAACCCAACAGCATGGTTCTTACGGCTTGAACTGTAAGAACTAAAAAAAAAAAGTATGTCCAAGTCCTAACCCCAGAAGCTCGGAAGCTGATTTTATTTGAAAACTGGGTGTTGATAGACGTGATCAAGTCAAAATTAGATCATTAGCGTGGGCTCCAATCCAATCTGACCTGTGTCCCTATAAAAAGGAGACATTTGGGGACTTCCCTGGCAGTCCAGTGATTAAGACCCCACGCATCCACTGCAGGGGACACAGGTTCGACTCTTGGTCGGGGAACTAAGATGCCGCGTGCCGCGCAGCACGGCCAAAAAAAAAAAACGACATTTGGACAGAGAGACAGTCACACACAGAGGGAAGATGATGTGAAGACACACAAGGAGAATGCCATGTGACGGTTCCGGGGTGGACTGTCCTGGGTACCTCTCATACCCACGTTCACTCTCCCGGTCCCATCTCACCCCAGCTGCTGCTGCGGCCACCGTCTCTGTGCAGCTGTCAAGAGATTTCACACAAATGCAACTGGACAGCCTCACGTGGGGCTGCAGTGTGCACCCCACCCCATTCCTGTCGTGGAGCATGGCACACCCGTAGAAATCTGCTCGGGACCCACACATTTGAAACCCAAAAAACCCAGGGTATTTAATACCTATGGGGCTACCCTGATCTGATGGGGCGGGAGGTGATGGCTAAATGCAACTCCCCTTTCACTGCAAGGCCAGCAGCTCGGAGATGCACTTCATAAGCCTCCTCAGCAAGTCCCTGGACTGAGCGCCAGTGGCCCACAGCGCTGCCCAACTCATAACATGCCCCTGCCCTGCTTAGCCTCCATCCCTCGCTCATGCCCTCCGAGGTCACACCCCAAATTACCCACAAATAAGCCTCTGTCTCAGGTTTGGGGGGGAGGTGGACCAAGCTAAGACGAAAACCTCTTAAAACATGTTCAATATAGAACACAAACTTACTAGTTTAGTTTTTCTAAAACTTGAATCATTATACAAGTTTTCCCACCCCATTCTAATCGGCTGAACGCTGCTTCCCTATAGAACTCGGTCCATTGGTCCCACCTCTGTGCCTCGAAGTAAGCCGGGTTCATCTCTCTCCAGCAGAACTATCACAAGAACTAATGTACGTCAACCCCTTCTTCCACCAGTTAACTAACAGATGCTCCTAGGACAGGATTCGATGACTTTGCTTGTCTGTGCTCCGTCCAGAAATGACCACAGTATTCTAGATGTGGTCTGATCACTAGCGCTGTTTATCTTTCTTGACCAAAAACACCACGAAAGCTTCAGCCAACCAAAGGTGTAAACAGGTTGTCTGCATCAGACGCTTTATTGGTGCAGATGTTAAGGGCTGCAAGCAATGTTGCCTTGTAGAAACTTCTCTGAGCAGCTGTAGGTAACAGAGATGCCAAATGACGACTGCAGCTGAGAAGGCCCGTCTTCAATACATGCTCCCCTCTTACATGGGTGGAGGCGCACTAAACACTTCACTCCTGCTGCCCCGCTGCATAAGCACATGGTCTGCGTAATGATTACCGGCAGTCTACGGCAGTGGGGGGACCGCTACTGACGGCAGCGAATGCCCCGTGACTACTCAGAGTGGCCACCCCCAAATGGGTTTTATTATCATACAGGAAAAAAATTCAACCATTTTTTTAAAAATAATCAAGGGATAAGGATCCTTATATCTTTCTTTCTTGGAAAAGTTCAGTTAAACCAAGAGATGTTTGCTCTTTTTTTTTTTTTCGCCTTCTTCTCTTCTCCTGTTCCCAAGGTTAGGAGACCGGCACCCAGAAGGAATTGACACTTGAGCCCCTGAAGGGTAAAGGGCTGGGCTCAGGCTGACCTTCCTCTCCCCTTCTGTGTTCCCATTCTTATGTTGAGCTGACCCTACAACACACTTCCTAACTGCTCAATTGAGCTCTGATTAAGCACTATAAAAAATAAAACAAATTAGGTGCATGCTGTGAACGTCCGTTGGCAAGTACAATACCATGGTTCTTAACATGAGAAGTAAATTTAATAGAATTAAAGAGAAATATTTCATCGAAGACAGAATAACTGAAAGGCGGGCTATGCCATCAGCAAACGTGGGGTGGCTCCCGCTATCGTATCAGAGGGGCGGCGTGGCTGTGTGATACTCTGCAACTCTACAGCGAGGGCCACCATCAGCTCTCCCAGAGACGGAGGGGCAAACCATTCAGACGGTCAGCCGACAACCACTTTCCGGACAACTGTCATCCTTCTGGCCCCTGGGAAAGCTGATCTGTTCCAAAGCATTCGCATTTCCCTGGAGAGAGGCGCCCTCTCCCTGGTCTGCCCTTTTCACACTGTCTTGTGTCTGTGGTTCGCGATGCTCACGCGCTGTGGGAAAGGCTGAGGCTTGAACTAAGTGGATGTGGGAAAAGACAGGCCTGCTTTATTCTGTCTATTGTGTTAAGCGTGGACACTGTCCAAGTGGGGCATACAAAGCCATGGCTTCGCAGAAATCCCTTCTGCTGTGCACTGACAGTTGCGTCCACTGCCAAAAGGCAGTCGAACAAAACAGGCAAATATGTATCGAACTCCCAAAGTAGGACAGAGACGGTGAAAAGTGAAGGCGTCCCTCAACAGGTCGGTCCGTGAACTTAAAACGCAGTTGATTTTCCTTCCCTATTTCATACAAGGGTGCACCTGACACCAGCTCCTTTTTACTTCTTAAGCAAAAACATAATTCCCTCTGTGTTGCCGTCCATACAAAAGTGCCCATGATAAAAAGTTAAGAGGCTAAGTTTAAAACTTAGTCCCAGAAACAAAATGAAAGATAAGGCAACACATGGTGAACAAGACAAGGTGACACACACCACGCTGGGTGCCTTCAGTTCATCTCACTGAAGTCTCACGATGCTAGGATGTTGGTGTCATAGTGCCTGCTTCATGGACGGGGAAACTGAGACTCAGGGGTTAAGAACAGGGAACAAGGCCCCAGGGTTACCAAGTTGAAAAGTATAGAAGTTTAAAAAACAAACAAACAAAAAAGCATGTCTAATTATCCAAGAAAGAGTGAGGGCTCACAATGCAAAATAAAACCAGGCAGTGGATACACATGTATGTTGCAGCCTTACTGTCCCAAGACTTCATAATTTTTACCAGCTTCCCCATTTCAGGTACGTCTTTCCGGGTGAAGGGATCCCCACTTGTGTTAACATCCTCTTATCCTGACTCCTGCCCTTGGCAGCTGGACAGCCTGTGTGGTTAGGAAATCTAGGAGAGAGCACGGGGCCCAGAGGGCCCTGTCCTTCCTCTCCTCGTACAGACATCACACGCCCCACTCTGCTCTGCTGTGTGCCTGCTGCAGGGGGCGGGGGTGGGGGCTCTGCCCTCAGGGGTGGTGTGGTGGGACCCGGCACCAAGCCATCCCCCTGTCAAATTCTGGGGTTCAGGATCCAAGAGCCCACCGGCCCCCACGGAGAGGCCATGCTCCCCAACATGCGCTGGGCCAGGCCTTAAGGTGATGCACTAGCCTTCTGTTCGCCTTACACTGTGTCCTATTTCTCAATCAGTTCATAACTTGGAAAATGTGCTATTTGCTGGGGCCTTGAAACCTCCACACCTCTTGACGAGCGACCTGACCAATCTGAGCTTGGATTCCTCTCAGTAGAGTAAAACGTTCTACGGACCTCGAGTCACTGTAATTTAAGAAGAGCGTGGGGGCCTCCCTGGTGGCGCAATGGTTGAGAGTCCGCCTGCCGATGCGGGGGACACGGGTTCGTACCCCGGTCCGGGAGGATCCCACACGCCGCAGAGCGGCTGGGCCCGTGAGCCATGGCCACTGAGCCTGCGCTCCGCAACGGGAGGGGCCACAGCAGTGAGAGGCCCGCGTTCCGCAAAAAAAAAAAAAAAAAAAAAAAAGAAGTGTGGCTGCACATTTCAAATCAGTTTGGAATTTATAAACAGATGGGATATAACAGCACACTATCAGGCTTTGTCTTCTAGACCCGAAAGGTTCACAAGTCACGTGATTAAGGCTCGCTCGAGAGAGGTCTAAAGGGAGAGCCGTGTAAGAGCCAACGCCAGAGTACACATAACCCAGGAGACAAGATCCGAACATTTTCTCACCCCGTCCTGAGAGTCGAAGGAACCTATTCTAAGTCTGAATGTATACCACAAGAGGATCCTTTTTTCAGCTGTGTTATTCCTTGTTTCACTGTATCACTACACTCTTTAAAAAGCAGAGGTATATCATGAAATCCCATGCTTTGTAAAAGATTCCATTATAAGAGTAATCATTATTGAAACTTTGAGCCCAGATGTAATTTCTTACATGTTACAACAAGTTTGGCACGCGTTGTGAATTTCAGCCAAGGTTGATAAAGTTCAATACCTTGGCTAACCAACCATGTGTGCTACTCATTACAGAAGTAATAAATATATTCATCAAAATGGACATGAAAAAGCCGTAAGAAAATCCAATGCCATTTCCAGCCTGCCGCCATAAAAGCACCCCTTGGACTTTAATTTTATACATAGTTATCACACCTACCCCATCATTCAATACCAGGCATACATAAAACAATCATCTACCTACATCTGCAGGCTAAATAAATTCCAGTTAGAGAGGTGCATTCTCCATCCTAGAGATCTCCAAAGTTGCACAAATGCACACGTGCTTCTATGTTCAACTCCTAAAAGAATTCATATCAAGTACAAAGGGAATCAGCCAGACACGCCTACAAATATCATTTTCCTTCCCATTATCTTTTTGGGTCAGTTTTAGTGGAAGTGGTTTAATTTTTTTCCCCCAGTAATACTTTCAGTCTAATTATTCTTTTAGCCTCTTGCTAATTGAAAAATTTAGTAGAAGGAAAAGAAAGCCTGATTTAGATCACTGTCATGGATGGAAGAAAGAATCTCAGTTCACAGAACGGAAGAGCCTCGTATGATCAAATGTACAGGAGTCGACAGAGCTGGCCTCTAGGATCTGAACGCAATTAACAAAATTTCCTTTACTGGGATAAGAAAACCAGAGCGACTGCCTAGTTGAAAATCCAAGTTCTCCCTATTGCATTTCTCTCTCTTGTGCTTCTAAGAAGAAATGCGAACACTATTTCAGACGCTCACTTTCAAGGAAACAAAAGCCTTCCCCTCTAAAGAGTCCTCCCCGGCATCTGGTCAGCCACAACGGAGCTGACCAGCGACGGGCTCTGAACCAGACTTTAAAAGTCATGCTGCACGTTTCAAACGCTGCCCTGAACTTGCTAACCCTCTGCTGGGGAAACAACTCCTCCCGAGTCGCTGCACCTCCACTCCAGGAGGTGAGCCTGATGGGGGAGAGTCTACGCTCTTTATTTCTCAGCAAGGCCCTGTCTTCATCCACAGCGGACAGTGGAGCCAGCTGTGTCTACACTGCAGGGTCTACACACCCCCGCCCCGGCACTAGGCTGCTGCAGTGTGCAGGCAACACCTCTCCCCCGCTATCTGTGCATCACACTTCTTTCCTCTTCCATCTCGCTGGGCCAACAGCACCGTAGACCCGTAACTGCCTCTTGCTGCCGTTTAATGCTTTCTTTCAGATTTTCTCTCTTGGATACATCAGCACAGTGGGACCGCTGTGTGATAATTTTATAAATGTCCTCGTACTCTCCTGCTTCTTCTCACATCTACCGTGGAGAAAAAAAACACGACCAAGCTCTCTAAAACCCAAGTTACGCTCCTCACGACGAAGCAGAGTCCCTGCTGTTAATCACAAACAGCACCTAAATCATCCCAACCTTAGCCAAACAATACGAGTTCTGAACTAGGCCTAAGCAGAACACCACAACGGCGGAGGGCTTTATTTTCTCAAAGAGTTGGCAACTGCCTGATTCTTCCGAGAGCTTAAATACCACAGTGACAGATACTGATGTTCAGAAAGATTAAAGTAAAATACGAAACTAAACAGAGGACAGAGAGATGAGCCAGATTTGGGTTCTGAATCACAGAAGTAAAGAAAAAGCGAACTCTCACAGTGACTGTCATAATGAAAAAAACGTCAAGGAAACTAAGGAAAGAGGGTTTAATGGTTCCCCAAAGACTCAGGGAACAGGTAAAATTCCGCAGGCCTCACAGCATTATGTGCGCAGAAAACAGTCTGTGCAAAGTCCACACTATCGTTTATCGCAATGCCCAGAATTAAGAACATGGGTAAGTTTCTAAATACAGATTTCTGACAGCTTTGCAGAAATGCTATCTGGAAGAGGAGATAGTTTTCTAACACGGCCTTTACTGAAAACAAAGCCATCCTGCGAGCATGTTGACTCTGAGATCCAATACTAATATTTAAGCAAACGGTTAAGTCAACATGAACAATGTGTGCTGTTTCTTATTTGTCACAAGAGCTGATTCTCCCCACCGACGTGAACACACACACACACACACACACACACACACACACACACACCCCATACAATATAAAGTCACTGTCACAGGGAGTAGTCAAGGGACTTCCCTGGTGGTGCACTGGATAAGACTCCACGCTCCCAATGCAGGGGGCCCAGGTTCGATCCCTGGTCAGGGAACTAGATCCCACACGCATGCCACAACTAAGGGTTTGCATGCCACAACTAAGGAGCCCGCCTGCCACAACTAAGACCCAGCGCAACCAAATAAATAAATATTAGGAAAAAAGGGGGAAGGAGTCAAGGAACATTTAAGAAAACACACAGACCTCCCTAAAACCTGTGTAAGATCCACAAAATCTATTAGGAGGACAGAAGCATCCCACTGACTGTAAACTTGGAATCGCTTATTTCTACACGTGACAACTGTCATGTTTTGTTCCCTGCCCAGTTCAGCTCAGCCTCCTAAGTGCATCACTCGCTTTTGTAAACTAGCGTCCCCAGGATTAGCCACCTATGATGTGCAATATGGAAGCTTTTTTGACCTACCTCCTAGAGTCATGGAAATAAGAACAAAAATAAATAAATGGGACCTAATGAAACTTAAAAGAATCGTGGCAATTATAAAACCTCCCTGGTATATATTGCCAGATTAATAACAGCATTAGCAGAGCTCAGCTATACCATCAGTGGCGTGAGGAACAGCGGGCTGAGAGCTCCAAGGCTGAGTCAAAACACGGAGCGAAGCACAGAAGCCAGTTACAGGAAAGTCAGCCACGACTGTGGAAGAAATCTGTCCACCAAACAAAATGAGTAAGCATGCCGCTCAAACGAACCGCTGATTTTTAGCACATACTATCTGAGCAGTACATAACGGCTTAGACTGTAAATACAAACATCAAAAGGCAGAGAAGAAGCTTTAAAAATATCCTAATACAGCTGCATGCTAATTACCACAGGGCAAGCAATGGAACTGTGATTAACACAAACGACAGGTAAGCGATGGCACCTGACCACAGATCCACGCTTTGTTCAAATTAACAGGGAGTTTTCGCTCACCCTGTACTTATTCACAGGTTTTGCTTTCCTTTACCGTTTATAATTGCCACGATTCTTCTTTGCTCCGATCCACTTTCCAACTCCTCAACTGGTGTGGCAGCTGCAAAGCACAGTATTTAACCATGAGGTAGAGAATCGTTGCCTAGACTTACATTCTGTCGAGGCTGCAGGGAAAGTGGTCACATTTTCGGACAGTATTTTAGTTTACAAATTCCAAGCAAAAAAATTTTTTTATCACCCGTTATGTAAAATTTAAACATCAGCTGAATTGCAGAATTCTGAAAATTTTAGGGTGGCGCACTCAACTCTTTAGGCGTGAGTTCCAGATTTCATGTTTTAGTTACATGAAGAGGCGTACATGGAGATGAAGCTTAAGAAAAATCAGAGACTCACAGGAAGACTTAAAAAGCATCAGTCAAGATAAAAGAAATTAAAGATGATACAAACAGATGGAGATATATACCACGTTCTAGGATTGGAAGAATCAATATTGTGAAAATGACTATACTATCCAAAGCAATCTAAAGATTCAATGCAATCCCTGTCAAATTACCAATGGCATTTTTTACAGAACTAGAACAAAAAATCTTAAAATTTGTATGGAGACACAAAAGACCCCCAATAGCCAAAGCAGTCTTGAGGGAAAAAAACGGAGCTGGAGGAATCAGACTCCCTGACTTCAGACTATACTACAAAGCTACAGTAATCCAGACAATATGGTACTGGCACAAAAACAGAAATATAGATCAATGGAACAGGATAGAAAGCCCAGAGATAAACCCACGCACCTATGGTCAACTAATCTATGACAAAGGAGGCAAGGATA
Source organism: Phocoena sinus (assembly GCF_008692025.1). Lineage (NCBI taxonomy): Eukaryota > Metazoa > Chordata > Mammalia > Artiodactyla > Phocoenidae > Phocoena > Phocoena sinus. Next base: position 49,524,793 of record NC_045781.1, on the reverse strand, counting down.
TAAAATGGAGAAAAGACAGTCTCTTCAATAAGTGGTGTTGGGAAAACTGGACAGCTACATGTAAAAGAATGAAATTAGAACACTCCCTAACACCATACACAAAAATAAACTCAAAATGGATTAGAGACCTAAATGTAAGACTGGACACCATAAAACTCTTAGAGGAAAACTTAGGAAGAACACTCTTGGACATAAATCACAGCAACATCTTTTTTGACCTACCTCCTAGAGTCATGGAAATAAAAACAAAAATAAATAAATGGGACCTAATGAAACTTTAAAGCTCTTGCAAAGCAAAGGAAACTACAAACAAGATGAAAAGACAACCCTCAGAATGGGAGAAAATATTTGCTAACAAATCAACGGACAGAGGATTAATCTCCAAAATATAAAAACAGCTCGTGCAGCTCAAAATTAAACAAACAGCCCAATCAAAAAATGAGAAGACCTAAATAGACATTTCTCCAAAGAAGACATACAGATGGCCAAGAGACACATGAAAAGCTGCTCAACATCGCTAATTATTACAGAAATGCAAATCAAAACTACAGTGAAATATTACCTCACACCAGTTAGAATGGGCATCATCAAAAAATCTACAAACAACAAATGCTGGAGAGGGTGTGGAGAAAAGGGAACCCTCTTGCACTGTTGGTGGGAAGGTAAATTGATACAGTCACTATGGAGAACAGTATGGAGGTTCCTTAAAAAACTAAAAACAGGGCTTCCCTGGTGGCGCAGTGGTTGAGAGTCCGCCTGCCGATGCAGGGGACACGGGTTCGTGCCCCGGTCTGGGAGGATCCCGCATGCCGCGGAGCGGCTGGGCCCGTGAGCCATGGCCGCTGAGCCTGCGCGTCCGGAGCCTGTCCTCCGCAACGGGAGAGGCCACAACAGTGAGAGGCCCGCGTAACGCATAAAAAAAAAAAAAAAAAAAAAACTAAAAACAGAATTACCATATGACCCAGCAATCCCACTACTGGGCATATACCCAAAGAAAACTGTAATTCAAAAAGACACACGCACCCCAATGTTCATTTCAGCACCATTTACAATAGCCAGGTCATGGAAGCAACCTAAGTGCCCATCGACAGACGAATGGATAAAGAAGATGTGGTACGTATATACAATGGAATATCACTCAGCCATAAAAAGGAACGAAACTGGGTCATTTGTATAGATGTGGATGAATCTAGAGACTGTCATACAGAATGAAGTAAGTCAGAAAGAGAAAAATAAATATCGTATATTAACGCATATATGTGGAACCTAGAAAAGTGGTACAGATGAACTGGTTTGCAGGGCAGAAATAGAAACCCAGATGTAGAGAACAAACATACGGACACCAACAGGGGAAAATGGCAGGGGGGTGGGGTGGTGTGATGAATTGGGAAACTGGGATTGACATATATACACTAATATGTATAAAATGGATAACTAATAAGAACCTGCTGTTTAAAAAAATAAAATATACTTCAAAAATTTCTTAAAAAAGCATCAGTCAAGATAGCAAACACTGTCTTTAATTTACAAGAACCTATGTGGTGATTTGTTTGCAGATGTCTTCTCAAGAATTAACCAAAAAGGCTTTAGTATCCTGTACTTTGAAATACAAAAAGAATAGAGACATAGAGGTAGAGAACAAATGTATGGATACCAAGGGGGAAGGGGGGGTTGGGATGAATTGGGAGATTGGGATTGACATACATACACTACTGATACTATGTATAAAATAGACAACTAATGAGAACCTACTGTACAGCACAGGGAACTCTACTTAATACACTGTGGTGACCTAAATGGGAAGGAAATCCAAAAAGGGAGGATATATGTATACGTATAGCTGATTCACTTTGCTGTACAGTAGAAACTAACACAACACTGCAAAGCAACTATACTCCAGTAAAAATTAATTTAAAAAATAAAAATAAATACAAAAAGAGAAACACAGAAATAATTATAAACTGCCCAGAGGCATCCATGTGTACAGGGAAATGTGTGGTTAAAAAAAAAAAATTATACCATAAAGCAAATAAATGTAAACATTCTCTAGAAGCACAAAGATCAAGAGGCTGATATTTTGGTTAGTTTGTAGCTCCAAAGGGGCAAGGCATCCTGTCTGCTTCAACGCTGAAGAGTTGGCACCTAGTTCTCAATGTCTGTTGACTGCAGAAATGATGGAATTAAGGGTGTGTCTGTGCCTATGATCCAGCCAGCCCTCTCTCTCCACACAGCCCTCATCCCAGACACTAAACCAGGGTTCTAGACTCAAGAATCCACATAGACCAGGCAGGTAACAGGACATACTCATAGGAAACAGCTTTGCCTAACGGCAGGGAAACAGCCTCAGTGCAATTCTGCTTGCTGGGAACAGGGCCCAGTGCAATTCTGCTTGCTGGGAACAGGGCCCAGTGTTGCCAGCTCTGATTTTTTTGAGTCAGAAATCAGGATTAGGGCTTCCCTGGAGGCAGAGTCGTTAAGAAGCCGCCTGCCTTGGGCTTCCCTGGTGGCGCAGGGGTTAAGAGTCCGCCTGCCGATGCAGGGGACACGGGTTCGTGCCCCCGTCCAGGAAGATCCCACATGCCGCGGAGCGGCTGGGCCCGTGAGCCATGTCGCTGAGCTTGCGCGTCCGGAGCCTGTTCTCCACAACAGGAGAGGCCACGACAGTAAGAGGCCCGCGTACCGCAAAAAAAAAAAAAAAAAAAAAAAAGAATCCACCTGCCAATGCAGGGGACATGGGTTCGAGCCCTGGTCCGGGAAGATCCCACATGCCACAGAGCAACTAAGCCCATGCACCACAACTACTGAGCCTGCGCTCTAGAGCCCGCGAGCCACAACTACTGAGCCCGTGTGCCACGACTACTGAAGCCTGCACGCCTAGAGCCCGCGCACCGCAACGAAGAGCAGCCCCCGCTCGCCGCAACTAGAGAAAGACCACACGCAGCAACGAAGACCCAATGCAGCCAAAAATAAATAAATAAAATTAAAAAAAAAAGAAATCAAGATTACTTTTAAGTTAATGCTCTTGATTTTAACATATCAGCAGTTAATCTAAAACAAAACAGAAAACACCACAGGTCATTTCTGCGCGGACCAAACAAATCACCTGGGGGCCAGATCCAGGCTACAGACCCCAGTTTCCCCTGCGTCCTGATTGGGAGGCTCTACTCTCGACCAAATGGCCCCCAGCTAGGGGAATGAGCACATGTGAGATGGTCCCCATCCCTTAATCACTGTCACGTGATATGAAGTCACTCAGCGGCACTACAGTGAGGCCCGGACATTTAGACACCATCCTGTTTCAGACAAACCCCGAATGGAGGACAAGAGGCAGCGTACGGCTGCTCCCAAACTCAGAACGCCGAGGCACAGGACCAGACTTTTTCTAGAAAAACAAAAATCACCCAGCCCAAAGAAACAGGTAGGTAGGGGACAGAGACTTCAATGCTGCAGGTGAAGAGTGCTTAGAGATAATCCATCCCCTTCTGAGGTTCCTGAGGAGTGGCCCCCAAAGATGCCCACATCCGAGTCCCTGGGACCTGTGAATGTCACCCTACATGGTAGAGGGGACTCTGCAAACGTGATGAAGGTCTTGAGATGGGGAGACTACGCTGGCAGATCCCGGTGGACCCCAGGTGATGAAAACTGTTGTCGTAAGAGGGAGACTTGTCTGCACAAGAGGAGAAGGTGGTGTGACGGGGGAGTGACACGCTTCGAAGGTCGAGGCAACATCCACAGGACAAGCTTCTAAAAAGGTGAGGAAACAGACTCTCCCCCGAGAGCCTCCAGAAGGAGCCGGCCCTGCCAACGACCTGGCTTCAGCCGGTAAGACTGATTTCGGACTTCTGACCTGCAGAACGGCAAGCAAGCAAGTAAACGGGTAAGGAACATAACGACAGATGCACGTGTGTGCCCTCAGGTAAGTGTAAGAGCCCCACGATGATGACACACAAACACCACTGGTTTCCTCTGGTCGAGTCCCTCCCCAGTCAGGCCAACGGGCAATAAAAGAGAAACACGGGGCAAGCGGCCATAGCCAGGCTCCGTAGAGAAAGGCCCTCAGGCACAGAGACCGGCGGCTCCCATCTCAGCTTTTTAGGCTGCAAGGAGGGTATCGTTTGCCAAAAATCTGACTCTGCTCCCTGACTGAGACGTTTCCCCAGATGGATCTGTTAACACTGCTCTCTACCTTGCCAAACACTCAATGTGGTAACCGTACACGGACTTGGAATGGAAACTTCCTTTGCTAATAGATAAAGTTGTCATGGCATCTCTTTCCCTTTTTTTTTCTCTTCCGGTAATGCCGCTTGGAATACAGTGATGATCTCTCAGCTGACAGAAGCTTCTCAAACCCAGCTGCTGAATGGAGAAGCCAGAGCCGCCCTCCTGTATGACACACCAGACAGAAAAACTGAAGGCAGTCAGCAGACCTTATACTGAGAAATGCAGAAAGTGGTGAGATTCATCCTTACAGCCATCGGTGGCTACCACAGGAGAATCTCTCCGTTTGAAAGAGATTATTTTCACTCTCTTGCTTCGTGCGATCACAAGGAAAACAGCGTCCACAATGGAGATGCTACTGGAAAATTTGTTAATGTCCCACAAGCCAAGAGCACCCAGTTCGCTCTCCCCGTGTACATCTGTATTCGCTCGCCACTGCGAACAGAGGTGAGGAAGGGCCTGGGCAACTGAAGTAGAAGGCAACCAGAAAATGAGCTGTGCAAGAGCCAGCAACATTTTCACCTATGGAAACGCAGCACGACTGCAGCCTGGGGCCATTTCTGCCTCCGCAGAGATGCCCTTCTTGTTACCCCAGGTTTCCGCTCCTGAGGAGCTGGTCAGCGGCACAGCCTGTCAGCCCCGGGTGAGACAGCATCCGTTAATATTTCCTAGTCGGACTTCCCTGGTGGTCCAGTGGTTGGGACTCCACGCTTCCACTGCAGGGGACACGGGTTCGATCCCTGGTCGGGGAACTAAGATCCCGCATGCCACGTGGTGTGGCCAAAAATCACAACAAAATATTTCCCAGTCATCACCACCAAATCGAGGGTCCAAGGCTCGACAAAGGTACTTGAAGTCTGGTTACCTTTCTGAACCCTGGGGAAGATATTTGCTCATACCTCTCAGCGAGTCCTAACAAAAAAAGATCAAGAGATCCTATTGTATTCCATCCGTCATGGAGTTAAATCACTCTCCTTCCTCCTCCATCTTCCAAACCTGAAGCCTCGTCCTGTAGGACGGCCTTTTCTGACAAGCGTTAGGTGATTTTTTTTCCCCCAACTGCAAGCAACCACGTAAAGTCTACTGGACTCTCCACTACTGTGTGTGCACGTTGTTTTATCCTGACAAAAGAGTGGGTGACAGCACCCCAGTGTTCACTGCAGCAACATGTACAACAGCCAAGACATGGAAGCAACGTAAACGTCCATCGACAGAGGAATGGATAAAGAAGATGTGGTACATGTATACAATGGAATGTTACTCAGCCACAGAAGAATGAAATAATGCCATTTGCAGCAACATAGATGCAACTAGAGATTATCATACAAAGTGAAGTCAGAGAAAGACAAATGTCATAGGATATCACTTACATGTGGAATCTAAAAATGGTACAAATGAACTGATTTACAAAACAGAAATAGAGTCACAGATGCAGAAAACAAACTTACGGTTACCAAAGGCGGAAGGGGTGGGGATAAATTAGGAGATCGGGATTGACATGCACACACAATTATATATGAAATAGATAACTAACAAGGACCTGCTGGAGAGCACACGGAACTCTACTCAATGCTCTGTAGTAACCTACATGGGAAAAGAATCTAAAAAAGAACAGATATATGTATATGTGTAAGTATAACTGATTCCCTTTGCTGTACACCTGAAACACAACGTTGTAAATCAGCTATACTCCAATATCAAATAAACAAATAAAGAGTGGGTGACAAAGTATGAGTCTCTTTATTTTACAGATGAGGAAAGGGAGGCTCGAGATAGCTAAGTGACAGGCCTTAGGTCACAAAAGGCCACCTGACTCGCAGCCAATTCTCCTCCTAACACATTCCCGTGGTCTCCAATAAAACCCATCATACCTTCTGAAGAGCTGATAAAATTCTATTCACACACTGAGATGTTCTTCGGTAGTCTCAAGCGAATGGGACAGCTAAGCTGGACATTTATACTTAATATTCCACGCAGTCCTATAAACCATCACAAACTCAAGTGAACCAGAGCTCTGATGCCAGACTTTTGGAATAAAGATGTTACCATGATGCATTCACTTAAGGTTTAATAGTTTTCCTTCCTTTTTTCCCCCAAGTTTAATAGATCTTTTTTTCCTCCTTGACTGCAAGAAAAATAACCTTTTTTTTTTTTTTCCTTTCTTTCTTTCACTTGATTCTTTTTCCTGGATGCAGCTACCATCTGACCTCCAACCAAAAAATATCTAAAATGTTTCCTTTCATACCAAAGACAAGTAGACGCCTAAAACAGTTATTGAGAAAGGTCGTTTTAGGACAAACTCACAGATATGACGGCAGCCTTTTGAGGATCCAAGAACCAGGAAGCCAGGAAAATACCAAACTAATGTCAGTAACTTGATCATCTTCCCTCCCATTCCCGAAATGATTACAGTTTACTAACTGCCTGTGGTGCGTGGCAGACAATTCCCTGGGCGCTCTGGAGTTCCCGTCTTTAACAACTGCGCAGGGACTTCCCCGGTAGCGCAGTGGTTAAGAATCTGCCTGCCAATACAGGGGACACAGGTTCGAGCCCTGGTCCGGGAAGATCCCACGTGCCGCAGAGCAACGAAGCCCATGCGCCACAACTACTGAGCCTGCGAGCCACAACTACGGAGCCCACGTACCACAACTACTTAAGCCCACATGCCTAGAGCCCGTGCTCCACAAGAGAAGCCACTGCGATGAGAAGCCTGCTCACCACAATGAACGAAGAGTAGCTCCCGTTCGCTGCAACTAGAGAAAGCCCGCTTACAGCAATAAAGACCCAACACAGCCAAAAATAAATAATATTTTTTTAGAAACTTTTTAAATAAAAAAGTATTTACAAAACTAAATATTTTTTTAAAATTTTTAATAAAAAACTATATTAAAAAAACTGTGCAAAGTACAAATAGTCTCCATGTTTCATAGACGCAAAACAAGCGCTCAGAGAAGGAAAGTAACTGGGCCCAAGTCACTCAATGAGTCGTGGTGGGGCCAGGTGTGGAAACTAGGTCACGTCTGCTTCCTGAGTCCTGATCCCTTCCCCTGCACCCTGCTGCCTCTCCAGATAGAAACTACCTATCAAGCTTTCCCCTGTCAGCAGAGCTATTTTCAGCAGTGGTACAATTTCGCCACGCGGGAGCCAGGCTCATCAAATGAGATAATGCAGAGAAAAGCTCTGAAGAGGGGTTACTACCATTAATAGAAGATCTGGGGGGAAATCTGCAAAACCCAAAGAACTGATTGACGCCTACTGCATTATCTTGGGACTCAACCTCCATCGTAAGCTGGCCGATTTTGAGTTTCCTGGGGTGCTCCCTCCTTAAATGCAGGTATGAAGCAGCGGTGCCCATGATTTGTAGCTGGTGTAAGAGATAAGATACAGACTTAGAAGTTTTTAGTGAAGCAGACTGGGGAGCGAGGCCAACTTTCTTCTCACGAATTGCCTCTGGGGCACAAGATTGAATGTGTACTTAAAGTAATAGACACTTTGAGATAAATTAACTTCTGAGACAAAGGGACATTTTGAAAATTAAATCTTGCCACATGAATCAAGCAATCAATTAGCAATCGATACATATCCAATAGTTACGCATGTAAGATGGAAAGGCGATTCATAAAAGAATAAATACAAATGGCCAAACATCGGAAGAGCTGATCAATCTAATCATCAGAGACATGCAAATTTAAGGGATACTGTTTAAAAAATGCTAAATGCCAAGGCTGGCAAGGATGCAGGGCAAATGGGCATTTCAATTGGTCCAAGCTTCCAGGGGTGTGGTTTGACAAAACAAACCAAGATTTTAAGATTAGGAAACAAATGCCCTGACTCAGCAATTCCAGTTCCAGAAAATAAAACTACAGAATACTCACAAATAGGTACAAACATTTAATTACAAAATGTTCACCTCCATTCCACGGCTATCAAAAAGCTGAAATCCACCCAAACGTGCTACAGAGGGAGAATGGTTAGAACCATACAAGGCTATGCAACCACTTAAGCTGTTGTAGAATATTCTACGACAGGCAAAGATGCTTGTAACCACAGTTAAATAGAAAAATCACAATAAAAGAGAATGTGAAAATGCTGAGAATCATATATGCTATATACTGACAGTTAATTCCGGTTGGCAATAATTTGGGGTGATTTTTTTTGTTTGTTTGTTTGTTTTTTGCGGTACACGGGCCTCTCACTGTTGTGGCCTCTCCCGTTGCGGAGCACAGGCTCCGGACGCGCAGGCTCAGCGGCCATGGCTCACAGGCCCAGCCGCTCCGCGGCACGTGGGATCCTCCCGGACCGGGGCACAAACCCGTGTCCCCTGCGTTGGCAGGCGGACTCTCAACCACTGCGCCACCAGGGAAGCCCTGATTTTTTTTCCTTATCTGCATTTATGTTACTTTTCTGCATTTTCTAAGTTTTCCATAAGGAATACATGTTTTATAACAATAATAAATAATTCTAGCCTAACACCTGGAATTTATGTGAGTTTGACAAATGCCAGCTTCCATTCCCCGTAATTCTTTCCCCAAACTTATTTTAAAATAACACCAAAGGGGAATTCAAGAGAGAAAGTGTCCGAGTACTAATCCACGATCACCCAGCAGTTCAGAGATCACATCAGCCTCGCCCCTCCCAACAGGCACCACACTCAGCACACAGCCTGGCCCAGAGCAGGCTTTCGGAGATTCATTAAGATAAATTTGTTGATTTCAGACAGACTGGCTAAGCTGCTTGGGAAGAGCTTGGGCAGAACTGAGCACTATTCCTTGGAACAAGGCAGCAGCAAGGAGAAGGAAGAGGGCCCCGGGCATGGAGTCCGAAGCTCTCTGCTCTACTTCTGTAGGCACCCACCGCTCAAGAGCTGTGTGGCCTCAGGCAAGTTACCTCGCCTCTCTGTGCTTTCACCCTAACTGGAGGTCAGGGTACCTGTGAGCACTGTGGCGAGAATTAAATAAGACAACAGGTACAGGATATTCGTGAATTCTAAAAAGCTATCAATATGAGACAAGATTACAGCGATCAATAAATAGTAATCTGGAATAATTAAGTACATTTCAGAGGTAAGGGTGAAAATGAAAGATACGTTATTCGTTTTAACTTCAGTGTCCATACAACTACACAAGAAAGTTCTTTGATTCTGATTCTGTCCCTCTTTCCAGGGGATCATTTGTTCCAGCGAAAGGCCTGGTTCCACCCACCTTGCTAGTCCTCCCATCCTACCCTCGGGAGGAATATTAAACACACTGGAATGAGTCTCCCACACCCCATCTCACACAAGTCGACACTCTCCACACACACCCCACCCCCTGCTGGAGCACACTGTCTTAGTTTTCCTTTCAGAGTCTAGGGAGGAGACCTTGACTTGCTTTCAGAGACAGCACCATCTCAACGTGGCTTCTAACAAGAAGGATCCAGAAAACCAAGCAGCACAGCCTGGTAAACAAGTAACACAGATTTGAAACAATTAGATTCCAGCCCTGTCACACAACTCATTAAATAGGAGGACACTTCCCATTTAGCTCATTTACGGCGGGGTGGCGAGGTGCAGATAAAGACCGGCCCTTCAGGAAATGCAGTGTTACATATTAAGCCAAAGGAAGATCATAAATTCAGGGAAGAAACTCTGATGTTTGGAATTTACTTTTGATCAATACATCGGAGACTTAATTTAAGAGATCTTTACAAGAAGGCCCTTCTACTGACACCCCCCCCACACGCCCACGACGTTATTCTGGAAAAGGCTGAGGACTCGAACCTGAACATTCTGTGTATATATCGCAGAAAATTAAGAAAGGACGTGGGCTGTGTCAGTGTAAATGAGCGATGGTCAAGGGGGTTCCAACAGTTGGCACGCCTTTCATTACCAAGTCTGGAATAATTCCCGCAATAGCCATCTAGTTTTAACCATCTTTATTGGATAGACAAGGACCACATCTGTAAACGAACGAGCAAAATATTTTCACTCTGGTGAAGGAGTTTTTGCACTGTTACAAAAGTATATTCACAGTGCTTGCTGGCTCTTTCATGTTAAAGAGAGAAAAAAGTTGTTGAGAAAAAGAAGAATATATAATACATAAAAGTATGTAATAAGGTGTATTCATTTTGTCCCCATTTTAAAATAAGGAGTTTTATACAGCCAAAATGGTTTTCCTTTTCTGGGCCAAATTTCTGTTTGAAAGCTGAAGCATACAATTAATGGGTTGCCTCAAACTTTGGTTATACAGCCAAAATGAAAACTGCCCTCCTTAAGATCTTGTACGTGCAGATACTGGCTGTTTGCTTCATATTAACTATTTGGTTTAATATGGCCTCTTAGTTAAAAAACATACACTAAGCCCAAAAAGACACATTCCTTTCTATTACAAAAACATATCATTATTAAACAATCTAATTACAATAAGTTATATAACACTGGGTAGGTTGGGGGGGGGCAGAGGAACGCTATGTTCTAAGAAAAAACTACATAAGATCACCAAGGCCTTCTAAATGAACCTTAAACAGAGGCATTAATATTTAAATATAACAATTTCCACTTAGAAAAAGAAAAAGCACATTATTGATAGGCCAGCACACCCAAAACCAATAATGTCATGAAAACACATGCTCTTGTGTAGTCTGGCAGAACAGGCTGCTCCCTGAATACAATGGACCTTTTTATTAAATGGATCTCTTCATCCTTGGTATTTCATACCAGGAAAAAAAAAATGGGACGGGAGGCGGGGGAGGACGGAGAAAAGGAAGAAAGAAACAAACATGACACTAGTAACGGTCTTCAGTTTGAACTCTTTCACCGAGAAGTACAAGACCTAAAAGATACGTTAGAAAAGTAAAAGGCATTATTTAACAAAAATGAAAGCAGGACCGTTTGAGAGGTAGAAAACTGCATTGAGATGATACCGCTTTTGTTTAACTGTATCAAAGGGCAACAGAGCCCTCTAGTGGAGGAAAAATATAAATATATATGAAGACTGTTCTCTTTTAGGTAATTTACATAAAATACATAGGACCCCTTCTTTCCTGACAATTGCTATGTCACCGTATTACGTAAAAGCAAAAGACCAAATTTTTAAAATTGGGTATTAAGTAAAATAACTGCCAAATTTTCAAACCTGATAAAACACTTGTAATCTCAATTAGGGCAGAAATATTTTTAAATTATGATTTTTGAACCACTTTGGCAATGAATAGCAGCTTGTATGAGTCTCATTTGTATGCTGACACTATAAGAAATAAATTAAAATCTCAATCTACATGCAAGTATGAAATTCAACTGACCTCATGTGACAAAAATGTTTCAGTTGGTATCTAATGAGGTACTCATATTCTTTATATATTACATACTTTTAAAAATAAATTTATTTATTTTATTTATTCATTTTTGGCTGTGTTGGGTCTTCGTTGCTGCACACAGGCTTTCTCTAGTTGCAGTGAGCGGGGGCTACTCTTCGTTGCGGTGTGCGGGCTTCTCACTGCGGTGGCTTCTCTTATTGTGGAGCACGGGCACGTAGGCTTCAGTAGTTGTGGCACATGGGCTCTAGAGCGCAGGCTCAGTAGTTGTGGCTCATGGGCTCTAGAGCGCAGGCTCAGTAGTTGTGGCACACGGGCTTATTTGTTGCTCCGCGGCATGTGGGATCTTCCCAGACCAGGGCTCGAACCCGTGTCCCCTGCACTGGCAGGTGGATTCTTAACCACTACGCCACCAGGGAAGCCCTATATATATTTTTTTAACATCTTTATTGGAGTATAATTGCTTTACAATGGTGTGTTAGTTTCTGCTTTATAACAAAGTGAATCAGCTATACATATACATATATTCCCATATCTCCTCCCTCTTGCATCTCCCTCCCACCCTCCCTATCCCACCCTCTCGGTGGTCACAAAGCACCGAGCTGATCTCCCTGTGCTACTACATACGTTTTTAAATAAGTTTTTTAGATGTGATTACCAAATTATGAGATGAGGCTCATTAGAATATTTCAATTGATCTCTTCCTTTAGATATATAGCTTCTAAAATACTCTGATCACGTGATTCCCATTTATATTCAATGTCTAAGAATATTTAAATGTAAAAAAGGTTCTCTAATTCATAAGGTACTAATTCTCAATTTTTTTTTTTTTTTTTTTTGCGGTACGTGGGCCTCTCACTGTTGTGGCCTCTCCTGTTGCGGAGCACAGGCTCCGGATGCGCAGGCTCAGCGGCCATGGCCCACGGGCACAGCCACTCCACGGCATGTGGGATCCTCCTGGACCTGGGCACGAACCCCTGTCCCCTGCATTGGCAGGCGGACTCTCAACCACTGCACCACCAGGGAAGCCCCAATTCTCAATTTTTATGTAATATTCAAGGACTTTTTCCAGTATTGTCAAAAATCTCAATAGTTTCTCAGAACAAATAATTTCAAAATCATTTTACTTACAATATATGGGTTTATTTTAGCATAAAAGAGAAATGGTCACAAATGCTTTTAAATTAAAACGGGAGTCTGGCAACTTCCCTGGTGACACAGTGGTTAAGAATCCACCTGCCAGTGCAGGGGACATGGCTTCAAGCCCTGGTCCAGGAAGATCCCACATGCCACGGAACAACTAAGCCCGTGCGCCACAACTACCGAGCCTGCACTCTAGAGCCCGTGAGCCACAACTACTGAAGCCCACGTGCCTAGAGCCCATGCCACACAACAAGAGGAGCCACCGCAATGAGAAGCCCATGCACTGCAAGGAAGTGTAGCCCCCGCTCACCGCAACTAGAGAAAGCCCGCGTGCAGCAACGAAGACCCAATGCAGCCAAAAAATAAATTAAAAATTTTAAAAGCTTTTTCTAATTTTAGTATATTAACGCATATATGTGGAATCTAGAAAAATGGTACAAATGAACTGGTTTGCAAGGCAGAAACAGACACAGATGTAGAGACACCAAGGGGGGAAAGCATGAGTTGGGAGACCGGGATTGACATATATACGCTAATATGTATAAAATAATTAATAAGAACGTGCTGTATTAAAAAAAATTTTTTTTAATAAATGGGAGTCTGAATTCCCAAAAGATTAGATTATTTCAGAAAGTTTTCCTCTACTTAATGAGCACCAGATTCTTAAAAAGAAGATAAATGTCAAAATCCCACTCGTTTTAGGGGCTTCCCTGGTGGCGCAGTGGTTGAGAGTCCGCCTGCCGATGCAGGGGACAGGGGTCTGTGCCCCGGTCCAGGAAGATCCCACATGCCGCGGCGCGGCTGGGCCCGTGAGCCATGGCCACTGAGCCTGCGCGTCCGGAGCCTGTGCTCCGCAACGGGAGAGGCCACAACAGTGAGAGGCCCACGTACTGAAAAAAAAAAAAAAAAAAATCCCACTAGTTTAAGTCTTGTTGACAACCAGAAAGGAAACTGTAATCAGGCATTCCAAGATTCCTAGTGTAATGACCCCATATGAGTAAGTTTTAACCAAGAAAATGACTCTAAGGTGGCCTATGGCCTCAAATTTACGGGATCTTTTGGAAAAACTGAGGAAGAAAAGTCAAAGGCATGATTTAGGCTAGAAGGCAAATTTTAGTAACACTAGGTGTGGAAAAGAAAACAAAGATCTGAGGGTGGAGAGGAAGAGAGTCTGGTTCATTACTGTCAAAGTGTGGGTTTAAAATGTTAACAATGAATACACTTTTCTACATGAAGAAAAGCACTTCTCTTGTATTACCGTAGAACTGGTAGAATCTACACCAGATATGGATTCATCACGGTGATGATTTGTAGGATAAAACAATATGGCAACTCCACTTCACACTGTAATTTCAACACATGATTTTGCAACAAGACCCCAAGCTCTAAAAAACAGGCTCTCTAAGCCAAAACAACCAATTTCAACATTAAACTACGACATTTGGGGATTCCCACATGGAAATCCGATACCTTCATTTTGTTTCAAGAACAAATTTGGGGTTCACTTTGATAGCTTGAGCCAATACTTTTTATATCTCAAAGTATATAAATTTTGGTATGTAAGTGTGTGTATACACGTACACACATTATTAGAATCCCTGTAATGAACCTTAGGGAGGTTTATTATATATAACGTAAATACCAATAGAAAATTAAAGTGTCAGTCCCAAAATACATTTTTCCTGGTGTATGCTAAGGTGGTCAGCTTGTATATGTTCAGGCAAAAAAACCGTTTTGTTCTTGTTAACGGGTCCTCTGAATCACAAATCGAAACCAGGCCAGGCTATTCCAGATTTCAAGTCACAACATTCGAAACAGCCCAGTGTTATGAAACTTCAAAGGGTTGAAGAAACTTTTCATCCTGACTATACTCGGAAAGGTATTCAAAAACCAAATTTTAACCACTACTGGTTTAAGACTGGAAGTTAGGAAGAAAGCTTTATCATTCATCATTGCCAGTGAACAGGGGACTGAAAATAGCTAAGCTGTGCATACTTGTTAATATTTTTTCAATGGTTGTTTGACAGAACCTGGATTTCACTCCGTGGGTGCCACGATGATCAATCTGCTCCCTGCAACTATCTGCACGATTTCCAACAAACGTCCCCGCTCCCAGGGACAGTGTGCAGGGCAGGCGCCGCCCCATATTTAGGCCTTCAGGTAACCCCTCGTGAGAAGGGTCCGGCCTTGGAGGAGCACATGTCAGCCCTCAGATTTGAGAAGGCAGCATTTTGTACTGAGCTATTTATAAGCAGAGCCCAATCCGCTCGATTGACAGGCCGAGTCTAGAAAAGCAGCTATGGCATCTTCCGCAACAGGAAACCTCCGAGACCCCCTCTCCAGAGACTTCGCGTTAAGGTCCATATTTAATGATCACCATGTTGAAGCCATTTCCATTCGTTTGTTTTCGTTTCTTTACCAAATCAGAGTCATCGAGCCACTAACTCCAGGTCGCCGTGGACACCCGCCCCTTCCTGCCCAGCGTTAAGCTGAGCACAAACAGAAATGAACTCCTCCCTTGCCTCTACGGCTTAGCGGTCGGGACCGGGGCTCCCAGCCTCGCGGTCTGCTGGCAGAAGGAAGCTCTGGGTGCACAGGTGACTTCCCCGTGGACACTGAGAGGCTGAGCTCCACCAAGACAGGTCCGCAAGCTACAGCGCTCAATCTACACGAAGTTCTTAGGGTTCAGAAGGCTCATTAAACAAAGGTCGATGAGAGAAGAGTGTCATTTCAGAGGCTGCCACGTCCTAAGGCCTGCAGCTCCCTAAGGCTGGGGACAGAGTGAGGCAGGAGACACAGGCACTGGGGGGGCATCCCCAACAGACACGTATGTGTTGCCACCATCTTCCTCGTGGCCTGGGGCATCCACTTTATCTAAATTCTACCTAACTTGTGGCTGACTCACAGCATGCTGGGGTGATCTTATTTTGAAAGGGATTAGACCATCTGAGGCAGGAGTAGGCAAACATTTTCCATCAAGGGCCAGACAGTAAATATTCTAGGCTGTGCAGGCCACAGGGTCTCTGCCGTATTTATGCAACTCTGCTGGTCACATGAAAACAGCCACAGACAAAACGGAAATAAACGGGCGTGGCCATGGTCCAGTAAAACTTTACTTGCAAGATCAGGCAGGGGTCAGATTTAGCCCACGGGCTGTAGTTTGCCGACTCCCCATCTGGACAGCTGAACCCAGTCAACCGCAGTATCTGCCTACAAACTTCCAAGAATTCAAAACGCTTTATTGTGGCATTTCCTCTGAATCCTTCTACCGACCTGATCCACCCTGATCTTTATAAGCTGAATTAATACGCAGGAGTCCCTCCAATTGCCTTCGGAACATAAAATATCCAAAGTTCAAAATACAGTTCTGTATCACTTACAGCCGGGGTGGAGGGGGGCGAGGTACCCAACATGGACGACAAGAGGGAATATGCATAGAGGCCATGTCAAAGGGGGCAGTGTCTTGCCACGTCCCTGTCGTCCACCAGGGAAGGCGTCCCCTCTCACCGCCCGAGCGTCCCCTTCACAACAGAGAGCCCCCTCCCAATGGCAAGTCCAACAGAGAGGTGCCTTGCAGGGAATTCAAAAACACGAACAAAAAGCATCACTGGGAACACCAGAATTGTAAACCAACCTTTGTAAAGCCAATTAGGTTACCTGTGTTTTTAGCTGTGGAATCACCACTCTCAAAATAAAGACCGGTATGTTTTTTAACAGCCCACTCTGCTCCCAAGAGCACAGACATCCATGAGGCTAAAGACTGGACAGTTCACACGTAGGAACCGGGCTCCCCTGAGCAGCAAGAGGAAAAGTGCAGGCCAACGCCATTCAAGCTTCAAGAGGAGATGACTCCCGGACGCCGAGGAGTGTTGGGAGTGAAGATGCCTGATTCATTCTGCGCTCAGCTGTTCCATTTCAAAGGGGCAGAAACAGAGTGGTGATAGCGATTTCTAAATTGGCGTGTTTCATAGCTCAGGAGAAGGAAGAAATTTATCTGGAAGGCACAGCCGACTTGGACAAGGACACTCTCTAAGGCAGCCGCGTGGGATATAAAAGCTGCCTAAGTGATGACGGCAAAGCCACGGGCTTGCCTTCGGCTCTTTTCTTTAAGCCTGATGCCACGGCTGCAGCGCCAGAGTTCTTTGCGAGGATCTGATTGCCTGGAATGTTCGGTCTGATGTTATTTCAAATATTAAGCAGACAAATCTCCAGCACTCCCCTAGACTCGGGCTTCTCGAGACTGGAGGGGTCACGGGGAGACCAGGCAGAGCTGAAGGCAACAAAGGTTCGAGCTGGGGAAATGGGGATGGGGGGTGCGCTCGGAGACCTTCCCCAACCTCCCTTCCAGCCTGAGCTGTCCGACTTACCATCACATGTGACTGGATCACAGGCACCTACTTGCAGGGCCCACAAAAAAGATCGGGGACCTCAGGAAGGGGAAGCGGTAGCTGGGAAGAGGCACAGAGCTTGCCTCCGAAAGGTCCGAGGTCCACTCTGACCAACGACACATTTCTTCTCAATGCTTCAGAACCTCCTCCTCCCTTCCGACCAGGATGCAATACCCAACTACACGTAGCTCTTTGAACATTCTGGACCAGTGCCTTTAGTCCTGGATTATGATGTCATAGGCCTGACGTGGCAAATCTTCAGCAGAGCTCCAGGAGGCCTGCCATCGAACGTCAGACAGAGCCAAGTTTGAACACTTACGCACAAACCATCAGGAGTCACTTATCTTACTAATGAAAGGAAGAAACTGTCTAGCCACGAGATTAAGGGAATGAGATCTTTTAGTTAATTCTCTGGTTAACTGAGTGTTAAATAAGAAGAGGTATTTTACTTAAGTCCTTATTTTTTCTTAATTATTCTACACTGTCTTGGTCCGCACGCTCACGTAACGGTAGTCAACACCATCAACACGACATACTGCTTCCTGGATGACTGAGGATCCAGCTGTTACTTTTAATATAGCATCATCAGCTTTTCCTATCGATGACAATTAAATAGAATGAACCACGATGTGATTCAGAAAACCGAACTGAACATATTCTGAGCCCAGGATGAGGTCTGAGAGTTGATTTTAAATAAATCCCTTTCATTTAAAAAAAAAAAAATTCCATCTGCTTCTTTGCCTTAATGGACAGGTACAGTCAAAAGTTCCGCTCTGGGACCGTAGCCTGTTAGATTTTCAACCCTGTACTATATAACAATTGATCCTCCAAGAATGTATGTCACTTCCTATACTCGCCCTGATGATACCAGGGAATGCTTCTGCAAGTTCAAGAAGAGGTCACCGAAAATTAAGCAAGACGGAGAAAGAAGTGCAGGGGATACACAAACCGGTGAGGAGACAAAGCTGGTGAGAGAGAAGGCCAGTGAGGGGGGAGCACCATGAAGGGTGACAAGGAGAGAACTTGCCAGAAGGCAGCTGAACACAATTCCATGTTTTGTCTCTGTAAATTAACCTGAGGATGCATATCCTTACTCAAAGCAGCTGGTTCTTACAGAGTCAGATATTCCTGTCAATGGACCAAAGCAAAATAAGAATTAAATCATCTGGAGAGTGAATGCAGGAGCATCTGCTTTGCCACAGCTTCTCTACCAGCCCATGAGGCTAAGGAGAGGACACCCCCGGAGCCCCTCCCTCGTGACCGTCACCGCAGTTAAACGCGGGCAACCAAGAGGGCAACTAATTCTCCGACTCTGCAAAGAAATAAGATCCTGTTCTCCAAAGAAAATCATATTCTCCATAACCAACGGACAGCTGCAGCGTCCTTTGTCCCAAAGCCCTGACACACCACTGTTCCCGATATTCCATTACCAGTCAGCGTTGGGCCGAAGAACCCAGGTAACTGGACCATGTCCGCACACCACGCAGACCAGGTCAGAAACTCCTAGACAGAGCCAGCTGTCTCTCATCTTTAAGAACCAAAATAGCCACCATCTTCCGCTGAGTGTTCAGCTTTCAGAGAATTCAAGGTCAGCCCTGACATGGCCCTCCTTCCCTGGAAACTCTGGGACTGAAAAAGGGCCCAGAACTTTAATGACACGATAGCTGAAAAGGCTATAAATACCTTTTAAATTAGAGAACCACCAAACAAAGTTTTCTTATGGTTAGACTAAAGCGGATTTCATCATAGCAGTGACAAAAAAAATAATAACAACAACCATCGCTGTCAGTTAACAACCTACCTATTCCCGAATTCGCTCCGGTAACCACGACCACTTTGCCACTGAAATCCCGGCCCTGGAGGATTTCCATGGCGGTTGTGCTGCTGTCGTATCTCTGTCTGGTGGTTGGCTTTGTAGGATTATCGTCCACAGTAAATGCCAGTCTTGGGTCCAAGTAGGTAGTTCTTTTATTTATGTGGCTGCAAAGAAAAGGAGAAAGCAGTGAACCTACAGTACTGAACACAGGCATTTATAATTACAAGATAATCTTATAGTTTAGGCTAGGCAAACCCCATTTTTCATGGACTAAAAAAGGCTTATTCTTAACCCTGGAAAGACCCGGGTCCATTTAATCTATCTTCTGGCCTCCAGAAGGATTATATTCCTGCCTAGAAAGACAGCCATCGAAGCATTTTCTTCAGATCTGCCTGTAAAATAGGCTGTTACAAAGCACTGCCTTGTACCCTCAGATCTCAAACATGGAGTAGGCTTTGGGGTTTTTCTCTTTTAATTCATGTAAATGTGGCTATAAGATCCATCAGGCACTCTTGTCAGTAGATTTCAATTAAATCTCTTATGTGCAAGGGCCTAAGAAGATTGGTAAAGAAGTAGAAAACTCAAAATGATAAAAGACAGTAAATATGAAACCAGCCTACTAAAATTCTAATAATTTTCATTATAAGGCTGTACTCACACACTATAGTTTTGATTTGGAGTTGATTGAAATCTTGTAGAAAGAATATTAAACTATACTGGTACTATAAACAGTATATTAAAATACATCAGTACAACCTGTTCATACAGATGAATAGGTTGCTCCTTACAGAACAGGTTTATTTTTTACATTTTAAATGTGATCTTGGGGTTTGAGATAGACCTCAAAGTATCTTGAAAACTATTAAGAACTCTGCAGAAAGAAAGATTTCATGATTTAAAATGCATTTGTGGGAATTCCCTGGCAGTCCAGTGGTTAAGACTCAGCACTTGCACTGCCGAGGGCCCAGGTTTGATCCCTGGTCGGGGAACTAAGATCCCGCAAGCCCCACAGTGCAGCCAAAAAATAAATGAAAACATTAAAAAAATGTATTTGTAATGTGTATGTGTGTGTAAAATTATATACAGTTTAAAATCAATACTCATCACCCCATAAACACTAAGACTCAAGAATAATCCAACTTTCATTTTACTTATAACCACAGATGCCAGGTAAGCATTTTGACTCCAGTGTCTTACAGAGGACAGAGCAGGCGGGGAGCCGGGTGATCTGGCTCACAAGAGCCAAATGTGCATCTCTCTTCCCAACTCCTCAGTGACTTTACCTCGGTAGCTGGAAATAAGCTATAGGGGAAGTATTTATACCGCGGAAACAAATATGGGCTTTTCCCCCCAGGGAACTGGTTGTTAAGCATTTACCAGCACACCTCTCTAACGGGATCAGAGTGGGAAAATGACTGGCCAGGCAGCCTAGCGCTCGCCTCCCTTAGGGCATTTCAGGGACTGAATGAGCTAATACTACAGGTATAAGGTGGTTAGAACATGCCTGGCTCATGTTAGGTCCCAGATGCGTGGTTACTGTTGCTGTCTGTTATTGGAATTTATTCCAAGGATAGTTTTACAGAAGAGGATGCTCAAAACATTCTTTATAATTACAGGCATACCTTGGAGATATTGCATTGCAGGGTCAGTTCCAGACCAATGCAATAAAGTCCGTGTCAGGTTTCCCTGGTGGCGCAGTGGTTAAGAATACGCCTGCCAATGCAGGGGACACGTATTCGAGCCCTGGTCCGGGAAGATCCCACATGCCGAAGAGCAACTAAGCCCATGCGCCACAACTACTGAGCCTATTCTCTAGAGCCTGCAAGCCACAACTACTGAAGCCCACATGCCTAGAGCCCATGCTCCACAACAAGAGAAGCCACCGCAGTGAGAAGCCCGCGCACCGCAACAAAGAGTAGCCCCCGCTCGCCCGCTGCAACTAGAGAAAGCCCGCGTGCAGCAATGAAGACCCAACGCAGCCATAAACTTTAAAAAAAAGTCAGTGTCGCACGCAATAAACCGAGTCACACAAATTGTGTGGTTTCCCAGTGCATATGAAAGTTATGTTTACACTACAGTCTGTTAAGTGTGAAACAGCATCGTGTCTAAAAAAATATACACACCTTAATTAACAAATACTTGATTGCTAAAAAACGCTAACCATCACCTGAGACTTCGGTGAGTGACCAACGTTTTTGCTAGTGGAGGGTCTGAAATATTGCGAAAATTACCGAAACGTGACAGAGACACGAACCGAGCAACTGCTACTGGAAAAATGGAGCCAAAAGACTCCCTTGAGGGGGAGTTGCCACAAACCTTCAATCTGTAAAAAACACAGTATCTGCAAAGTGCAATAAGACAAGGTCTGCCTGTACAGATGCCAGATCACAGGAATTTAACAACATCAATGCCCAGTAGGTAATTTGATAAATTACAGTATATCTATACAAAATAATACTATATAACCGTTAAACATCATTGTCTTCAAAAATTTATAAAGATATGAGAAAATGCTCATAAGAATTATGTGGAAAAAACAGTTTACCAAACAGTTAGTGCAATACATTTTTTTTTAAGCACTTATATAGAAAGACTGGAAGAAAAAGATCCAAAAATTGCTAAAAGTAGTTAGTCCTGCTGATAGGATTACAGTTATACACTATATAATATTTTCCTACAGTCAATGTATATTCCTTGTACAAAAAAGTTCCTATTAAAAAGCAGAATGGGACTTCCCCAGTGGTTAAGAATCGACCTGCCAATGCAGGGGACACGGGTTCAAGCCCTGGTCCAGGAAGATTGCACATGCCGTGGAGCAACTAAGCTCGTGTGCCACGACTACTGAGCCTGCGAGCCACAACTACTGAAGCCCACACGCCTAGAGCCCATGCTCCACAATAAGAGAAGCCACCGCAATGAGAAGCCCACGCACCGTAACAAAGAGTAGCGCCGGCTTGCCACAACTAGAGAAAGCCCACGTGCAGCAACAAAGACCCAATGCAACCAAAAATAAATAAATAAATGTATTAAAAATAAATTAATTAAATAAAAATCAAGATGGCTGAGAAGTTTCTTTGTAGACACTTACTCGACAAAAAACATTTGTCCATTCTCATCAGTTTCTTGTTCCCATCCATAGGGCAAATCTGAAACACAGAAGGACAACAGGTCTATGTGGGGGTGGGGGTGGGGTGGTGTGGGGTGAACTGAAGCCCCTGCCCTTCCAGCCCCAGACCTATCCCACCAGACCAGCAGGTCACGTGCTCCAACTATGGCAGGTACAGAAGGCCCACTACCCCAACCAGACTCTACATTCTGCCTCTTGCTTGGAAGTAACACTATTTCATTCTTTTTTTTTTTTTAATTTTATTGAAGTATAGTCGATTTACAGCGTTAACTTCTGCTGTACAGCAGTGACTCAGTTTGACATATATTCTTTTTCATATTCTTTTCCATTATGCTTTATCACAGGATATTGAATACAGTTTCTTGTGCTATACAGTAGGACCTTGTTGTTTACCAATTCTATATATAATAGTTTGTATCAGCTAAACCCAATCTCCCAACCCAACCCTCCCCCACCCTCACCTTCACAACCACAAGCCTGTTCTCTATGTCTGTGAATCTGTTCCTGTTTCGTAGATATGTTCATCTGTGGCACATTTTAGATTCCACATACAAGTGATAACATATGATATTTGTCTTTCTCTTTCTGAGTTACTTCACTTAGTATGATAATCTCTAGGTCCATCCATGTTGCTGCAAATGGTATTATTTCATTTTTTTTCATGGCTGAGTAATATTCCTTTGTATTGGGTTGGCCAAAAAATTTGTTCAGTGTTTTCCATAAGATGACTCTATTAGTGCTTAGTTGTCTAACTTCATTGAAACAATTTTGTTAGACTGTACTGTGACAGCTGTCGTAACAGCATGCCTTTTAAAAAAAACATCAAAACTGGTGAATTTTTGTGTAGCCATTTTAATATTGAAGATGGAGGGAAAAAAGCAACATATTCAGCACATTATCCTTTATTATTTCAAGAAAGGTAAAAACGCAAATGAAACGCAAAAAAAGATTTGTGCGGTGTATGGAGAAGGTGCTGTGACTGATGGAACGTGTCAAAAGTTGTTTGTGAAGTTTCATGCTGGAGATTTCTCACTGGACAATGCTCCATGGTCGGGTAGACCAGTTGAAGTTGATAGCAATCAAATCGAGACATTGAGAACAATCAACATTATACCATGCAGGAAAGAGCCGATACACTCAAAATATCCAAATCGAGCTCTGAAAATCATTTGCACCAGCTTGGTTATGTTAATCGCTTTGATGTCTGGGTTCCACATAAGTTAAGCAAAAAAAACCTTCTTGACCGTATTTCTGTATGCAATTCTCTACTTAAACGTAAGAAAAATATTCTGTTTTTAAAACAAATTGTGACGGGCGATGAAAAGTGGATACTGTACAATAATGTGTAACGGAAGAAATCGTGGGACAAGCAAAATGAACCACCACCAACCACAGCAAACCAGTCTTCATCCAAAGAAGGTGATGTTGTGTATATGGTGGGATTGGAAGGGAGTCCTCTAATATGAGCTCCTTCTGGAAAACCAACGATTAATTCTAACACGTACTGCTCCCAGTTAGACCAACTGAAAGCAGCACTCGACGAAAAGCGTTCGGAATTGGTCAACAGAAAACGCATCATCTTCCATCAGGATAATGCAAGACTGCATGTTTCTTTGGTGACCAGGCAAAAACTGTTACAGCTTGGCTGGGAAGTTCTGATTCATCTGCCGTATTCACCAGACACTGCACCTTCGCGTTTCCATTTGTTTCGGTCTTTACAAAATTCTCTTAATGGAAAATATTTCCATTCCCTGGAAGACAGTAGAAGGTACCTGGAACAGTTCTTTGCTCAAAAAGATAAAAAGTTCTGGGAAGATGGAATTATGAAGTTGCCTGAAAAATGGCAGAAGGTAATGGAACAAAACGGTGAATACGTTGTTCAATAAAGTTCTTGGGAAAATGAAAAATGTGTCTTTTTACTTAAAAACCGAAGGAACTTTTTGGCCAACCCAATACCACATCATCTTTATCCATTCATCTTCTGATCGATAGTCAAGTTACTTCCACGTCTCGGCTACCGTGAATAGTGCTTCTATGAAGAGAGGAGTGCGTGTAGCTTTTTGAATTATGGTTTTTTTCTGGATATATGCCCAGGAGCAGGACTGCTGAATCATATGGCAACTCTATTTTTAAGACTATTTCATTCTTGGGAATTCCCTGGCAGTCCAGTGGTTAGGAGTCCACACGTTCACTGCTGGGCCTGGGCTGAATCCCTGGTCGGGGAACTAAGATCCTGAAAGCCATGTGGCCAAAAAATAAAATAAAATAAAATAAAATACTATTTCGTTCTTGATCATTCTTCAACACTCCTTTCAGCTTCTGCTTTTCACAAAACCCTTACTGGTTGCTCCAACCAACATGAATTCTCCCTTGAATGAATTCCCAGAACGTATCTACACTACAGCAGGCACCCAATACCGTTCATATGCTGACTTGTGAAGATTCATGTTATAGACCGGTTGCATTTTTTTCCCAAGGGCACATGTTGTCTTTTCAAACGGACCCTCAACCTCTTGAGAGCAGGGACCTCCTTACACTTCTATTCCATGCATGACACACTTACTCAGAAGCACCTACAAGTCAAGGCAAGCTTTACGGATTCTATCAAACGCTGATATATTTAATTCCAGGATAGGAACCAAGACCAACTTTACAAACAGTGCAACTACAGAAAACTCTAATGAACTGTGAATTCAAGGCCCCTATTATTTTAATACTTTCTTATTTAAGAAATCATCCTAAGCACTCCACCCCAAGAGCTCGTCACTTCCTTCTACCGAATCCTACAAACTCCCCAGAGGGAGAGTCCAGCTCCTGTGACAGTTTTCCCATCTGATTAATGCTTTAAATACAAGGGTCTCTGCTTTACGACAACAACATACAAACCTCCTGCTATTCGCTTTCTTTTCCCGGTTTTCGGATGTTCCCACTGAGTCTTCTCTTCCGTGTGACTGTTAAAAAAAAAAAAAAAATCCACGGAATACGTAGTAAGTAAAAGTTACACTTCTAAAAATTAATCAATGGCATTAATTTTTTTTTGTCCCCCACGTGATACTCTCTCAAGAGTACTCAAGTCAGACAGTCAGAAAGAAATATTCAGATTATAAATGTTACTGTTTGCATCAGGTCAAATTCTCTAGTTTGGAAGCAGCAGCAGACTGGGAAAAATCTCCCGAAAACCTGTATCTGTTAGCTGGTGGTGAAGCCAGAGGAAGGGGACTTGACCCCAACTGGGGGTCAACTCTAGGAATCTCGCTGAATCACTCAAAATACCTAAAGAGGTGTTTTGTTTTGTACTTGTTTTAGTTTTATTCCAGGATAAATTGAAAAACTTCAGTCAAATTTATAATGCTGATATGCATGTACCATTTAGATATAACCTTAATCTTCTTAAATGTTTATTCTTTCCACAGATTTAACTTCAAAGTGTTTTTTAAGCACTGATTCCTAATTTCATCCAAGACGGTAAGGCAGCTCCGTAGGTCAGTCACTCACCTTTGGAGCCTCAATTTCCTCGTCTGCATAATAATCCTAGTATTCATCTGAGGAGAATGCTATGAGGATACTGTAAATAAAGGGTTGAACACAGTACTTGGCATAAAAAGCCCTCAAAAGTTCTATTATTTTCAACAAATCAAATATACAAACTAGTCTGATTTCTGTGCCAAACTAGCATTTCATCTCAGAAGAGCACACACAGTTATCAATGAAACCATGGGCCAATAACAGACTAGCAACACCTGTCAACAGCTGATCCAGTGTGGAGAAAAACATAAAATTACTTCATCAAGGAAACAGCTGCGTGTTTCAAGAGGCATTCAGAGTTCACATGCTCAGGCCAAAGTAGAAAATAATACTTAATCACTGACAACCAGATGATAGAATATTCCTTCCCTATCCATGATTTTAAAGAGAATAAATACAGAGAGCTTGTGAACGCTCTTGTAAGACGTTGCACGTCAAAAGCAGGGTCTTTCCAGGAACTGCTGGCTTCCGGTGTTTTTGCAAACTATCGGTGGCCAGTACAAGGACACAGTGGACACTGGACTCAAAAGGCCAAAGACCTGAGCTCCTGCACTGCCTGCACTCAGTGAGCCAGTCTCCCTAGAAGCACATCCACCTCACAGAGCTGCTGGAAAGGTAAGAGACACCATACCTGGGACAGCGACTGGTGAACAATTAGATCCCTGTACAAACAGAGGGTATCAGCAAGAACCAACTCCCACCTGTGTTATCGCCCCACCATCAAACCCTGACTGCAGAAAGGAAGCCCAAAAAGGAGTAAGAACCAGGTTACATTTGGTAATTCGGATCCCTTGGAGAAGTTTTTCAACCTCCAGCCTCAGTTTCCCCATCAGTACAAAGGGGAAAATAATGGCCCTACTACTTGGGGTCATAGAGGACTCAGTGAGTAACGAACGTGTGAAGAACTAAGAACCGTGCCTTTGACAGAAAAGGATTATTTTAAATAAACTTTTATATAAAAATTAATTAAAGGGTGTTCCTTTCTCATTGTAATCTAAAATGACTTTTTAATGAACAGAAAATTACAACACATGTCCCCAAATTATCTTACTCTCCTTTAAACAGAAGCCCTTTTTTTCTTTTCTTTCAGTAAGCTTTTTGTCATTTAAAAAGATAATTAACAGTGATCTTAATTTAAAACAAAGGGATCAAAATTAAATTCACACCACATTACACGGCTATCACTTTCAAGTATTTTCCTCTAAGTTGTTTTTTTCTTCCTTAAGCATAGTTTCTTGGAGTTAACTGGGAGACCCAGAGCCACTTGTGGACGGGGCCCGCCTCCCGTCGGGGCAGGCCAGCCATCCCTCTGCTGCCAAGAGGCCCGGGCTTCAGAATAAAAGGGGGGCGGGAGTGGAGGACCCAGGACGGCCCAGGCGACGGCATCCACAGCCCCCAGCACCAAGACCTCGTCCTTCGGGCCCCACCCCCTGGTTAAGGCAGAGGGGCTTCTCCGGACCGTGCTAGAGAAGGGAGAAAGGCTCATCAGCTCTCTGTGGTAACAGGTCTGTCCTCGGCAGCGTGAACGTCCCCTCCATGGGAGCCCAGCCTGGGGGGCCTTGAGCCAGGGGACACGTGTGTCTTTGAGGTCTGAGTGCACCCTGGGGAGTGTGAGGGAGCCTGAGGGGTTGACAGAACCCACACAACAGAAGAGGGGCGAGACTACGACGGGGTTTCCCACAAGACCCCAGAGGCCTGGTTGGGAGCTACAGCCTCTGCCCTTGGGCACAACCCTGCCGCAGTGGGATGAAGACCATGGAAAAAAGGAACGACTGCAAGTGCAATCTATCAGCCAAGTTGCCCAGACCCCAGGGGACAAGTGACCTTCTAGAATCAGGAGTGAAAAGAAGGATCAGGATGCTTGCAGGTCAGGAGAGATCAAGGGGGACTGCTGGGAATCCAGGGTCAGGATGGGTCAGGGGCATCCTTCCACCCCAAGCCAAAGAACGGAAGGCCGGTAGGACAGGAGAGAGAGTCTGCAGAGGTACTCCCACCCCCCAGCTGGGAGCCCGCCAAGCCTTGTCACCACAGTCAGTGTAAACAACAGGGCCAGATACCGGGGTGGGGGTGGGGGGCAGGAGGCAGAGAGGGGCGTACTTTTCAGAGACCGCATAGGCGCCACGGAGTCCCCTGGCCATGGGCTCCCAGGAAGCTGTCAGCAGAGCTGGCTTGGGCGTGTAGGTCTTACCGAGTGAAAGAAGAACCCCAAGCCCAGACGGTGGATGCCACCCAGGAAGGCAGCCGATGGGAAAGGCCACCCAACACAAGCTGAGGTGCAGGAGGCAGCGTGAGCGAAGGCGAAGGGGCCTCCAGACCGAACGGAAGGTTCCAGGCGAACTTGAAAGGAAGCCAGGGAGCTCTGGGGGCAGCAGCCCGAAGGGGACAGGCCCCACCCAGAGCAGGAGCAGAGGAGCCCCCCGAAGCCGGCAGGTAGGCCGTGCGCATCTTCGTGTCCCCAGGGCCTAGAACGCCACCTGCCCAGGGAGGCCCGCGGGAAACCTTCCCTAGATGAGCTAACTGACTCGTTCCCTGGATTTACTTTACGGCGCCAGGATGCTAAGCATGGGGGATACAGAGGGGAACGAGAAAAGGCCCCCACCCTCACGAAGTTGACAACCTGGGGAGGGACAGAGAGCAAAACAGGGCCGAGTAGAGCGTAGAAAACTACAGACAAGGGAGAGCAAAGTGGTGGAAGGCAGGCGCAGGGCCGATGCAAGGGAACGCTCTCGTGGGCAGTGACATTTAAGCTCAGCTCTGAGGGATGAAAGAGCGCTTCAGGCAAAGGCTGAGCAACAGCAAATGCCCATTCAGGAGTTGCCCAGAGCCCGCCAACTGCCCCCTGGCTCCCTGCTGCTAGAAATGCCCCTTCAATTCTCCAGAGCAGAAATCTTCCTTCTAAAGACACAAACCCGAGGTCACTCCCTGGCTCCAAGTCTTCAGTGGACACATGGGTCCTGCTGACAGACCCCAGATCCTCCGAGGCACAGAAAGGCCTCCATAAATCAACTGTGTCCTTCCTTCCCACCTCAATCTTCATGTTCCTGCACCACCGCACAGGCCGCGCCTCTGTTTCTTCTACCTGGGCTGCCCTGCTGCCCCTTGACCTGCCCACTTCTACCTGTGCTCTAAGGCACAGCTCAGGTGCCCACTGCCCCAGGCACCTCACCACCTACCCACACAGCTCATGCTGGACAGGCTGCCACTCACTACACACATTGCGTGGGGACCACGTCACTGCACGTCGCTCTGTCCTATAAGACTGGGCACTCATGAAAGTGACAAGCGGTCTTATGTTTTTACTTTTTTTTTTTTTTTTTTTTGCCGCGACGTGTGGCATGTGGGATCTTAGTTCCCCGACGAGGGATCGATCCTGGGCCCCCTGCACTGAGGATGCGGAGTCTTAACCACTGGACGGCCAGGGAAATCCCAACGAGTGGTCTTATTTATCTCAGTAAAACCAATGCCCAGCAAAGAGCCTGGCACAGGATACATTCCCAATGTGTCTTGAATGAACTCACCAAGGTCGTTTCCTCCTGTTTTTCTTTCTAGCAAGCCACCGAAGGCAGCAGAGGCTCACAACCTTGGGCAGATTAGAATCACGTGGGAAGATTTCACAACCTACCACTAGGGGCGGGAGGCGGGGCAAGAAAATTAAATGAGAATCCCTGGAGGTGGGAGCCAGGAAAAGAGAGTTTGTTTCCCAGGTGTTTAAAATCACCGATTTACATCCATGCTTCTCAAAGCCGTAACCTGCCTCAGCTGGAAAGCTTAAAAAAAAAGAATCCCTATGTTGGCTGCCTGCTGCATGAGTGTCTCTGTGGAGACCCCAAATCTATAGTTATGATGGTCCCCAGGTGATTCTAATATCAGGCCTAGAAGGTGCTGTCACAGCTGCAGAAATCAGGAAAGGCTAAGAGTTATCCAGCATTGAGTATGTTTAGGCCTGTGCTAAGCCTTTACGTACAGGGCCTCAACTAAAACTCTCCAACCAACGTATTTAGCAGGTAAGAAACCCGTGACTGAGAGTTATTCCAATGGCCCAAGGTCACACAGTAAGTGGTGAGAAAAAGGGTCTCCGGGTGTTTCCAAAACTTTGCTGAGAACTATAGTAAAGCTGTATTAGCCATTTTATATGTATACATATATATATATACACACATAGTTATACTAGGACACTTGTTAAAAATACACACTCCTAGGTCATCAACCCAGACGCCCCAGAAAGGATTGGGGCATCGGCATTTTTTTCTCATTTTGGGGGGGGCAAAGGGAATGAGGCCGGTCTGCCATCCTTGCACCGTGCAGCGCTGCCTACTGGGCAGCAGAGGGCGCGTCTGAGCGCCGCCAGGTGACCCCCGCTGGACCCAGGGCCAGAGAGGGGGATGGCCCGTCCTCAGGACCCCGGCAGCCTTCCCCCTGAAACTCTTCAACCATGACTTCCACTTCGCCCTCCCAGGCCAAGCCTGAGCGCGAGCCCGCGGCCCTCCCCGCGCAGGTGGCATTCGAAGGCAGCGTGGAGTCCCGGGCAGGTGAGCGGCAGGGTTCCAGCTGCGTCCCAAACCCGGCGGCCCCCCGGCGGCCCCCTTACTTGGCATAGTAAACCCAACCGTCCTTGGTGGTTCTCTGCTCCCAGCCCGGGGGCAGCTCGTCCTCGCTGTCCGTGTCGTCCAGGCCCGCGTAGCGCAGGGCTGCCATGGCTGCAGAGGAGGCGCCCGGTCACCCGCTAGCTCGCCTGCTGCCGGGTCTCCGCGACCAGAACTCACTCCCGCTTCAACCGAGCGCCGCGCGCCGCCAGCCCCGAACGCTCGCGCCTGCGCACTGTGCCGCCCGAAGCCCCTCCTCCGACTCGGCAGGTGAATCCAGTCTCCGCAATTGCGCAGCTGCCGGAGTCAAAGGAGGCGGGGCCTGAGAAGACCTAGGGGGAAAGCACCCACGAGCTCGCACGGCCGCTCGGCTGGAAGTAAAAGCCGGTTGAGAGTTCTGTGGCTCTGGAGATGGAGTCGAGCTTCGACACCTCCCAGCCGCAGGCAAGGGGGCGTGGGCATCCAGTCACGGTCCAGGACTCCGCCCGTTGCTGGGCGACCCGTAATCACTTCCGCGTTGTTCTAGCCAGTCCCTCAGGAGCTACAGCAATTGGGCATCCTGGGAAATGTAGTCCAGACCCTGCAGGAATAGAGCGTGGCGCGGAAAGGAAGGAGGCAGCTGCTGGCTTTCTGGGCTGTAGCCTCTCCTTTTTTTAGGGCATTCGGAAGAATGAATGTTCCTGCTCAGACACCTTCCAGAGCTTTCCATGACCCAGGCTGATTCACAAACTTTGTTGTGCATGTAAACTCAACGCTGTAAACAGTGGGAAGCATTAAAAACACAAATTCCTGCACCTTCTGATGCCTAGTCCTGGAGAAGTTTCTTCTAGCCACAGCGTGGTTCTGTTGATAATAAATGGCCAACGTTTATGGAATTTTCCAGAACATTCCGTGCTTGGAACTTGCTGCCTAGCTCATCGTTACAGGGAAATCTACTGACCGTGATCTCTCTGGCCTAGGTTTCAGAAGAATGCAAGCCTCCGTAGAGGAATTATGTGTTTCAAAGGGATGAAAATGGGGAGAAGGGATTAGCTTTTTATTTTCTTCAAGTCTTGAGACTGATATTGCTTTGGGATTCCTGCTCTGTATGCTCTTTAGGGGAGACACTTGCTGTCCTTTGAAGTTGCCCAACCAAAAGCTAACTTAACGAAACCATATTTCAGTTTTAACAGACCCACTATACCAACTCAGATCTATCACATCACTCTTTCCAAATCCAGGTACATTTAAGTGAGCTACTATTAATCTGCTGCCTTTCTGCTTATCCCAATTTAACCCCTTGCCCCTGTCACCCAAGCCAAATTATTCCTTTGATATGAATAGGAAATTAGGTCACAAAATCCCCTAATGGTGGAGAGGGGGATGAATAGAGTCAAACTGCTTAGACTCGGTTTCTCCAATGATTATCTTTAGCCTGTGCTCTGCTTCTCAAGGACCTACTGCTTAGATTTATCTTGGAGCCTTAGATTTATCGCCAGAGCCTCAACTGGCACCTGTTGCCTATGACTTGGCATCATTCCACAGGTGGTGATACAGTATGGTGTCTTCCTCAAGCTGGGTAGTGCTCCGCTTGGCAGGATTCTCAACTTCTTGTTCAACCCTCTGCTCTTCCTACCACTTTAAAAGTTCCTCTAGGCTTCTCCTGCCATGGACACAGAGCTCCTCAACTTCAACACTACTGACATTTGGGGCCACATAATTCTTTGTTGTGGGGGACTGTCCTGTGCTCTGTAGGATGTTTAGCAGCATCTCCGTCCTCTACACACTAGATTTGGTAGCGTCCCCTTTCCCGCAGCTGCAACAACCAAAAATGTCTCCAGGCGTTGCCAATTGTGCCCCCAGTTAACAACCACTGATCTACACTGAAGGTAAATCAGGAAGTTACTAGCATGTGAATCAAATGCTGAGATTTACTGAAGGCATTGAAGACCCATTTCTGGCCAGAGATTCAAAAGAGGGTACTCAGATCCTCCTGGTCGCTGAGTTCTCTAGCATTAACTGAGGGCATCTGCCTCTCTAATTCCTAGTCCATCTGCAGGTGAGAGACATGTGCTTACAAGTCTGGCTGGGTGGCCTGGGCACCAATCATGGTCCCAAGTGGTTAGGATGACCTCATTTTATTCCTCTCTTCCTACATCTTACCTGTGGCCTCTATCAGAAGGTCAAAGAAGAAGGACATTCAGGCATTTGGGGACTTGTGTGAGTAAGCATGCCAGATTTTAGGATTTATAGTCTTTTGGCTTCACTGAAACTAATATTGTTTTAGTTACACTTATTCGATTGCAAGCAACAGAGACTCACTCAAAAGTTTATGATCAGGATGCAAAAGAGCTAAATTAGATTGTTGTCACAACCTGTGGGAGCCCAAGGACAGGCCTGTTTTTTTTCTGTTGTGGGTTTCATGGTCTTTTGTTCCTGTTCTGTGTTCATGGGCTACCTTTGTTTTTTTTACTCTTTCCTTCCTGGCTTCCTCTATTCATAGTTTCTGCTTCACTTGGACTTCAGCTTGGATGCAATTTTGACTTTGGATCTATCAGAGGGTGAACCCCGTTTAGCTTGTAAGATTATTATGGGTTTGAGGAGTCTTAAGTATGGGAATGAGGCAAGGTCCTCGACAGGTGCTTACGAAAGCCTAAAGAATGGTTTCTTATTGTAAAGCCAACTGAATCACATTGATCATTAGATAGGAGGTTAATTTTTTTAAAAAAAGTCAACATGTGGTTATAAAACTACACACCAGATGGTGCTATGTACCCACAATTTTAAGGCTAAAGCCCAATTCCCGACAGGGATTTCTACATTTGAACGTTTCTTTTTGATCACTTCTGAAATAACTGATAATTTATGAACAAAAGACTGATCACTTTTCTTCTGAAAGCAGTTTGGCATCACTCATGCAGTGGGCACAAGTTTTAATGTAACACTCCTGAGACCACATTTCTTTAGTTCATCGTCATGACCGGGATGGTAGTCATTTCCTCCCCCTTCAGACACACAAACGCCCCAACAGTTCTGCAAACCTGCTTTAACTTAAGCCACCATTCCTTAGGAAATTAAGTTTTGGTGCCAGACTCAACATGTTAATGAAACCTGGGAAGCATCCTGGCTCTTCTGATAAACTTCTCATGGAAGATAACCAATAAGCAAAATTATTGAACAGGATTCTTAGGGAAAACTCTCCTGGTTAATGTGGACTTAGGAAGAAGGTGTTTTTGTATTTCACTTATTCAGTCAAACACACAATGAGTGAAAACTAAAACTATGCTACGTTTCTAAGAAAAGCCAAGGAAAATGAAACACCTCCTGCATCCAGAAATCAGTCAGTTAGAATAAAACCAACAGGCACGCAAAGGACCATGGCTTGAGGGTTCTGAAAGCAGTTCCAACCAGGACCTATAGGTATGCAGAGACGGGGAGAGCTTTGGTGATAAGGTTTCCTATCATTTATCTTGGGAACCAAACTCAGCTACTGTCACTTACAAGCTGTGTGTGACAGTGGCCAAGTCACTTACCTTATTCCATTATTATCGGCCCAGTTTTTACAGATGAGGAAAGGGGGGCACAAGGAATTGAAGTATCTTGCCCAAGGTCACTCAGTGAGCAAAAGCCAGCAGGATCTGGGATAGAACCCAAACAAGGGCACTTGCCCCAAACTCATCCTCTCAACCCACTGCCCCACATGCTGCCTTTCCAGAACAGAGCTCCCCACTGCTGGTCCTCGGGTACATGCCCAGGGGTTTTCAGTCCTCCATGAGCAAGTGAGAAAAATAAGTAAAGGAAGTGAATTTTTCATAAAGCTAAATATATTCCACTTAAAATACTGCGGGGGGGGCGGTCCTATGAGATGACATCTGTTCTTTTACTTTCTGGTATTCTATTCTTTTCCTTTTCCCCAACATGTTTTATTATGACATTTTTCAAACAACCAGAAAAGTTGAGAGATGAGTTTAATGAACATCCAGAGTATCCCACCTCCAGCACACACACCTAGATGTGGTCATGCTTCACCTTCTGCCGAATGGGCTTTAAAGACGCGGAGCTTGATTGCCTGAAACATTAGCAGAGAGTGATTTTGTTTCATTCTGAAAGTCCTTGAGACTGAGTACGAATGCTCATTTTTCTCCTGGGCTACCGGTAGGCACTCTTCCCTGGTGAGCTCATTACATCCATTGCAGCAACTTCTGGGAATTAGACCCTTCCATTCGGAGACTTCATTCGTTTAATTTATGTGTAAAGGCCCTACGCTTCAATGTAGCTTTCTGGTATACTTGCTAACTTGCCGACATTCACAAAATTCTATTTCAGCCTGACTTCATTACTGTCTCCTTTCTGTCCTTCAGGGAAAGAATCCCCCTCCAG
The DNA here is from genome assembly GCF_008692025.1 of Phocoena sinus. NCBI lineage: Eukaryota > Metazoa > Chordata > Mammalia > Artiodactyla > Phocoenidae > Phocoena > Phocoena sinus. Next base: position 49,490,344 of record NC_045781.1, on the reverse strand, counting down.
GGGGCAGTCACGTTGCCATGAGGAGTCCATTCTATTTTAAATCTTCCACCTCCTGTTTAGAGTGTCTTATTTTAGCAGCCAAAGCTTCCAAGACGTCTCTCTGAGCCACACCTGTCACGATCTTACAAATGAATTCTTCCAAAGACTCCAGGTCCTGGAGCCCAAGATTCACCCCAGATCCTGCCAGACATGCAGGTATAAATATACCGGGGCTCGGGGGAGCAGCATAAAGAAAAAGAAAAAGAAAAGAGAGAGAGAGATGCAAATCAAAACTGCAGTGAGGTCCTACCTCACACTGGTAGGGATGGCCATCATTAAAAAGTCTAGGGGCTTCTCTGGCGGTCCAGTGATCAACACACCAAGCTTCCACTGTAGGGGGCATGGGTTTGATCCTTGGTCTCGGAACTAAGATTCCACATGCCGTGGGGTGTGGCAAAAAAAAAAAAAAAAATGTCTACAAAGAACAAATGCTGGAGAGGGTGTGGAGAAAAGGGAACCCTCCTACACTGTTGGTGGGAATGTAAATTGGTGCAGCCACTATGGAGAACAGTACAGAGGTTCCTCAAAAAACTAAAAATAGAGATACCATATGACCCAGCAATCCTACTCCTGGCCGTGTATCTGGAAAAAACTGTAATTGGAAAAGATACATGCACCCCAACGTTCATAGCAGCACTATTCACAATAGCCAAGACATGGTAACAACCTAACTGTCCGTCACCAGAGAAATGGATAAAGAAGATGTGGTATATGTATATATATATATATATATAAAATATATATAATGGAATATTGCTCAGCCATAAAAAAGAATAAAATAGTGCCATTTGCAGCAACATGGATGCAGCTAGAGATTATCACACTCAGTGAATTCAATCAGAAAAAGAACGACATGAGGATGAGGATGCTCAAGCAGCCCTGTGGAGAGGCCCACAGTGTGCAGAACTGAGGTATCCTGCCAGTAGCCAGCATCTCCTCGCTAAGCCACAAATGAACCACCTTAGCAGCAAATCCTTCAGCCCTGACCAAACCCTCTGGGGCCTGCAGTCTTGACTGACATCTTGATGTAACTCCGTAAGTGACACTGGGCCGCAGCCATCCTACTAAGCCACTCCTGTACTCCTGACCTTCAGAAACCGTGTGAGATGATAGACATTTGTTGTTGGTTTTAATTGTTGGGGTAATTTGTTAAGCAGCAATAACTAATAACTATAATTAATACACCCTCCTTTTGCTTTCGCAGAGGTAGAATCACATACTTCCCTCTAGGATAGCATTCAGTAAGTAACATTGAAATTGTCTGGTTATATTTTTCTATCTCCTCCATGTCTGTAAGAACCATCAGATAAAGCACAATGTCCAACTCACTCGTCTTGGGAGTCCTTAGCACCCAGCAGGAAGTCCAGCATAGAGCTTTGCCCACATAGACATTAGTCAAAGTTTCTTAAGCATCAAAGGACTGACGGCCTATTTTCCCCCTTCCATATCTCAACATGCGTAATTACATTAGACCTCAGTTTCCCCATCAGGAAAATGGGAGTAAGGTTAATGCCTGCCTCTTAGGGGTGAGGTAAAATCACATGAGATAATGCACATAATAAGGTCTCATTCAACAGTTCTTGCTGTTATTAATCGTTAATATAGTCATCGTGTATTCCCCAAACCTCAGTGTTTTCATCTAATGGGGCTAATAGTCCCCACTGAATAATAAGAGCTAATATTCACTGGGCATTTACTATGTTCCAAGCACTGTGCTAAGCACTCACCAGGAATTATGTAACTCTACCAGCCCCACTGTGAGGTACGTATAACTATTATTCCCACTTTACAGATGAGGAAATTGAGGATTGGGAAGGTAAAAGTTGCTTCCAAATCCGAGAAGCAGTAGTGTTGCCCTAGAGCCTAGTTTTCTCTTGACTCTTCACAGTGTCAAGAGAAACATTATACACATCATAGGGTCCAGAAGACATCATAGTTATGAACCTGTGAATTGTAAAAGACTGTTTTCAAACTAAGGGTCCTTACTGCTCTTGACCAACATGCTGTACTCCTAGGGACCCCTTCAGAGGGTGACGGAATGAAAGGAGATTGACGACTGGGAGCCACTGAGTAGAGAAGGCTCTCCCTCCTCTATTATGCCGATTAAGGAGCATAAAATTAGTGGCCAAGACTAAGGAAATAAAATCGCATGGCTATGGTTCTGCCCACAACTACTCCTGGATCCCTCATTCCTAACAACTCCTTAGCACAGGGTGTTTCATAGTCCAAAGTTGTACTCAAGTACAGTATTTGTTTAATAAATATCAGTTCATTAGACTTTGGTTAATCATAAAGATAGATATTAAAATAGCTTTCTAAACCTAGATAAAATCTATCTCTAATAGAGATGGTATTGTGGGTGAAAGACATGATAACAACCTAAAAGAAGTGTCTTTAAATTGACGCACATAACTGTTCCACCCACCTTTCCTCCTTACAGCCAGCTGGAAAAAGGACATGATGCGTGGAGCTCAAGCAGCCTCGTTGGACCATGAGATGAGGGTCACACTCAGGGAAGTGAGAAAAAAAAAGCTACAAAGAGGCTAGGTCCCTGCCAACTTCATGGAACTCTCATGTTTACTCTTTACTCCCCAAATTCCATACATTTCTACATTTCAGTTACCCATGTTATTCCTGCATCACTTTAAACTTGATAAAAGAGAAAATGTTAGTTAAAACGCCGTTCTACAGAAAGACACTCCCTTATTGGAGAGAGTTCTTGCAGTCAGATTTCTAGAGAGGCTCCCTTCTTTTGAGACATTTCAGAGCTGGAAAACTAGAGGTAAAATGGGAAAAATAACGACTAACATTTTTGAGGATTTGCCTGTCTCTGTGTCTTGCCCTTTATAAGCAATGGCTCTAGCTCATTCAATTCTGGAAAGAACAATCATGAAGTAGGTAGTGAGGTGCTGAATATACAAATAGACAATGGCCAGGCCATACATGACAGTGGAACTCTGACCTACAACCTCTGCAGCAGCCAGTCTGGGAAGCCAAACTACTATGTCTGCAGCAGTTGGCTCAGAATGGTCAGCACTTGATGAATGACAGCCATGTTCCCTATATTTTGTTCCTACTTCCAACTCAGGACCAACCAGAGAAAGCCGAATACGATCCCCAAACCCACGGCAAGGTATGCCCCAATTCTAGTTAGCCCACTTCCAATTTCCCAGCCAATATCCTCCAATCAGGGCACACCTGACCCTCTTTTCTTACTGGAAAGTTCTGTCTGAGAGGTTAAAAAGGGGCTATTACTTTAAGAGGTACGTGACTGAAATCTGGGAAAGGGAGAGCTCCCTGCCCTCAGGCCTAGGGTATATACAAGGTAATTTACAGGCAATTGCTTTACATAACTCTAAATAGAAAGGAGGGGGTTGGAGGGGTATTTTGCCTCCAGGTTACTCCTAAAATCTGAGAGAGGAGACCTGACTTTTAAATACTGTCGCGGAAATATAGTAGTCCCCTACCCCTATATTTGAGGGGGATACATTCCAAGACCTGCAGTGGATGCCTGAAACGGCATATAGTACCAAGTCCTATAGTCTGCCTTGGTATCCACAGGGGGCTTGGTTCAGGATTCCCACCCCCCAATCCCCAAATCTGCCGATGCTCAAGTCTCTCATATAAAATGGTGTAGTGTTTTTTTGCACATAACCAACTCACATCAACCCGTATACTTTACATCATCTCTAGATTACTTTTAATACCTAATATGATGTAAATACTGTGTAAGTAATTGCAAGTACAATGTAAATGCTATGTAAACAGTTGCTCGTGCATGGCAAATTCAAGTTTTGCTTTTTGGAACTTTACTGAATTTTTTTTTTCAAGAATATCTTGGAGGGCTTCCCTGGTGGCGCAGTGGTTGGGAGTCCGCCTGCCGATGCAGGGGATACCGGTTCGTGCCCCGGTCCGGGAGGATCCCGCATGCCGCGGAGTGGCTGGGCCCGTGAGCCATGGCCGCTGGGCCTGCGCGTCCGGAGCCTGTGCTCCGCAATGGGAGAGGCCACAGCAGTGAGAGGCCCGCATACCGCAAAAAAAAAAAAAAAAAAAAAAAAAAAAAAAAAAAAAAAAAAGAATATCTTGGATCTGAGGTTGATTGAATCCAAGGATGCAGAGCCCATGGATACAGAAGGCCTACTGTATACACTGCTTTTTCTGTACTAATGGGTGGGTAGCACGTACAGCATAGACATGAAACCGTACAACCCAAATTGCGACTTGAATCCACTGTCTTTTGATTAAAATCATATATCTGGTCACAGGACTTAATGAAGCTCATATTCTTTATGTCTAGAGAGAAAGAATTCAGGAGAGCCAAAGTGATAGGTAAGAAGTGGATTTATTGGGACTTCCCTGGCGATCCAGTGGTTGGGAAGCCGTGTTTCCACTACAGGGAGCATGGGTTCTATGCCTGGTCGGGCAACTAGGATCCCACATGCCGCTCGGCTGACCAAAAACAAACAAAGAACAACAAAAATTGAAGTGGATTTATTTAGAGAGATCCACACGCCATAGACAGAACGTGGTCCATCTTAGAAGGCGAGAGCGGCCCTGGGAAAAGCACACTCCACAGAGCGTGGGCGTTCTTAGAAGGTGAGAAGCCACGAGTCGCGGGGAGGGTGTGTGTGTTAGTTTTTATGTGCTGCGTGCGTAATTTCATAGGCTAATGAGTGGGAGGATTATTCCAACTATCTTAGGGAAGGGGCGGGGATTTCCAGGAATTTGCCACCGGCCACTTTTCGGCGTTTTACTGTCGGCCTCGGAACTGTGGTGGCGCCTGTGGGCGTGTTCTTTAGCATATGCTAATGTATTACAATGAGCTTGTAATGAGGCTCAAGGTCCACTGGGAGTCGAATCTGCCGCCATCTTGGGCCTAGTGGGTTCTAACCAGTTTTTGTCGCCACTAAAGGCTCTGTCTTTCTTTAAGGGTTGAGCCCTGCCCTCTTCCTTACTGTTTCACACATGCTGGACGAAGGGATGACTCACGACCCAGGACAGAGGGAGCCGTGCGAGGTTTCATCACGCTGCTCAGAACAGCATTCAAAACTTACGAAATGTTTATTTCTGGAATTTTCTGTCTCATATTTTTGGACTGTGTTTGACTGCGGGTAACTGAAATCTCGGAAATCGAAATCGAGGATAGGACGGGATTTACACTAGAATAGTGTGAAACTATGAACTACCTGTTTACAAACGGCTATGAGGAGGTTCTGCCACAGAAGGTAAATGTAAACTTACAGCAGGTGAAATAAGGGCAAGGAGAGTTTAGGGGAGTAGAAAAGACTTGGTGTTTTCTTTGCGCTTTTTTTTTTTTTTTTTTTCCTGGTTCGCGGGCCTCTCACTGTTGCGGCCTCTCCCGTTGCGGAGCACAGGCTCCGGACGCGCAAGCTCAGCGGCCACGGCTCACGGGCCCAGCCGCTCCGCGGCATGTGGGATCTTCCCGGACTGGGGCACGAACCCTTGTCCCCTCCATCGGCAGGTGGACTCTCAACCACTGCGCCACCAGGGAAGCCCTTCTTTGCGCTTTTGACTTGTTCTTTAGTTGGTTGTTATTGGGCAAATTTGAATTTTTCTCCCTCTGTCTTCCTCCAACCTCTCTTCCTCTCTCCTCGCTCTCTCCACCCCCTTGTCTAGTTGTGCATCCTTGTAGGCGAATTTCCTATTTTCTCTGAGCCAAATGGTCCCATATGTAAAAAAAGATTAACAGCTCCTAGTTACCTTTTAGGACTATCAGGATAATTAATTACCTACTACTAGTCCAGGAGTAGGTAAGCAACCAATACAGAGTTTATTTTACCATATTTCTCCACTTTTTTTCTAAAGGTGTGGTTTTTTTTTTCCCCTTGGCTGGGCGGCTTGCAGGATCTTAGTTCCCCCACCAGGGATTGAACCTGGGCCCTGGCAGTGAGAGTGCTGAGTCCTAACCACTGGACTGCCAGGGAATTCCCGATTTCTAAAGTTTTTAAATTGCCCAAATTTACAAAGGTGTGCCAGCTACACCTGAATTCTGAGCAGTACACAGTTACCTGGCAGCAGCATGAAGCTGTCGATGAGAAATTAGTCAATCTAAGAAAGAATTGGAAAATTTTATTCAAGCCAAATGTGATGAGTATAACCCGGGAAGAGCATCTCATAAAGCTCTGGGAACTGTTCTGCTCATTAGAAGTCAAGACACAGGGTCATTTGAGACAGAGGGCTGTACATGAAATGATGTATTCTTTTTTTTTTTTTCTACTGCCGAACTTGGAGGCTTGCAGCTTGCAGGATCTATCTTAGTTCCCTGACCAGGGACAGAACCCAGGCAGTGAAAGTGCAGAGCGCTAACTACTGGACTGCCAGGGAATTCCCCAAATGACGTGTTTTTGTTTTGTTCTTAATTTTGCCCGTGCCGCGCAGCATGTGGGAACGAACCCGCACCCCCTGCAGTGGAAGCACGGAGTCTTAACCACTGGACCGCCAGGGAATTCCTGAAATGACGTATTCTTGACAGTTTACATAATCCAGATTTACAAAATCAAGAAGGAATGTTACCTTTTAAGGGGTCTTCTTGTTGATGCTAGGAGAATGTTGCTGTTTATGGTTGAGCAGGTATTCCTGCTGATGGGGGTGGTTTGGTCAATGCATAGTGTGGATACACAATGCACAGTGCGGGGGAGAAGGGAAGCTAAAGGGCAGAGAAGAATTTTTATGTTTAAATTTTCCTTGTCTTGACATAAAATATGAATTTTATTTCACAAGGGGAAAAGGGCATATTCCAAGAGAACTCCAGAAAATGAGCCAACCTTCTCAACCTCTGCCAAAAGATGAGAGGGGAAGGAGTCTTATTTGAAATGGTTCCTCTGACGATGTGTTTATTTTAAGAAGCGTGCTTATAGCCTCTATTCAGCATGGTCAGGGGGAGATAATTAGAAATGCAAAATCTCAGGCCCCATCCCAAATCAGAATCTGAATTTTAACAGGATGCCAGGTGATTTGTTTGAACTTTAAAGTTTGAGGGCCACTGCCTTAGCATACATCTTCCTAGAAATCAGTCCACTCTAGATGTTGATAAATAAACTTTTAATTATAGAATAGTTTTAGATTTACAGAAAAATTGGGAAGAAGAGTTTTCATGTACCCAACACCCCATCTCCCCTGTTAACATCTTATGTTACTCTAGTACATTTGTTACAATTAAATCAATATTGATACAATATTAACCAAAGTCCAGAGTTTATTCATATTTCCTCACTGTTCCCCAATGTCCTTTCTCTGTCCTGTGACCCATGGAGCACACCACGTTACACTTAGTCATCATGCCTCTTTAGATCCTTTAGACTGACTGTGACTTTCCTTGTTTCAGTGACCTTGATGGTTTTGAGGAATGCTGGCCAAATATTTTGCAGAATGTCCCTGGATTGGGATTTCCCTGCTATTTTTCTCATGGTTAGTCTGGGGTTATGAGTGTTTGGGAAAAAGACTACAGAGACAGTGCCATTCTCATCACAGCATATTAAAGGTATCCACTATCACCATGACTTAGCAGCATTGATGTTGACCTTGATCACCTGGCTGAGGTACTGCTCATCAGTTTTCTCCACTGTAGAGTTACCTCCCCTCCCCCTTTCCAAACTGTCCCCTCTGGAAAGAAGTCATTGTGTGCCGCCCACACTTAAGGAGTGGCAGTGATGTGCCATCTCCTTAAGGGTGGAACATCTATGGACGTTATCTGGAACCACTCTAGTATATATTTTTTTAATTAATTAATTTTATTTTTGGCTGCGTTGGGTCTTTGTTGTTGCTGTGCGCGGGCTTTCTCTAGTTGCAGCGAGTGCAGGCTACTCTTTGTTGCCGAGCGTGGGCTTCTCATTGCGGTGGCTTCTCTTGTTGTAGAGCATGGGCTCTAGGTGCACGGGCTTCAGTAGTTGTGGCATATGGGCTCGGTAGTTGTGGCACACGGGCTCAGTAGTTGTGGCACACGGGCTTAGTTGCTCCGCAGCATGTGGGATCTTCCCGGACCAGGGCCCGAACCCGTGTCCCCTGCATTGGCAGGCAGATTCTTAACCACTTCGCCACCAAGGAGTCCCTGATATTTTTAAATAAACTTTTGCTTCCCTTACAATTCCTTGAATGTAATAAAGGAATAAGTGTTTTTGAATCAAAGAATAAGGAACTGCAATTAGGGCTATTATTTTCCCCACTTCTTCGTTTCTCCTGAACCAGAAGTACAGAAGAGACTCTTTTCTCTTGGGCGCCGTATGGGGTTATAAGGGTGCAGGGGCAGAAACCAGGCTTAGCTGTTTTTTGGAGGTTAGGGTCTGGCAAATCGAAAATGTGGAGTCTGCCAACATTTTAAAATTTGTATGTTTTTTGGCGTCTCCACACAAATTTGATCATTGTTCAATTTTCTGGTTTGAACTGTAATTACTGTTTGGTACTGTAATTAGGTAAGTTATTACCATGGGGGAAACTGGGTGAAGGTTACACAGTGGAGGGAGTGTTGCAATCAGGAAAAGAAAAAATGTCTGAAAAGACCCCTTAGGGGGTTGATAATGAAAAAAAAGTTGAGAAACAATGTTCCCAGATGATGTTTGGTAGGTAATCAAAGAGGGCCACTCTGAGAGTTTGGGTAGAGTATATTGCTAAAACAGGTGCTTGAGGAATATCTGAGATCTGGTCCTGTTTGCCCACGTGAGGGATGAGGCAATTGAGACCGAGAAAGACGTGGCTTGTCCTGAGCCATTCAGTGAGAACGCTGTGGCAGGCCCAGGACAAGAAATGGGAGCTTCTGAGACCAAGACTAACTGTCCTTCCAATTTACCCTAAGCTTCAAACAAGTGCTTATCAAATGGCTATAATGCACCTGCTTTCTTGGTCATGTTCTCAGTCAGTCTCCACAACATTCCTCAGAAGTACAGACATACTAGCCCACGTTGGGAAAAAGAAGCACCAGAATCCATCACAGCTCAGAGCATGTGGCCTACTTCTTTATTTTTCTTTTTAAGTCATTTTGTCACCATTTTTCTTAATATAAATTTATTTATTTATTTTTGGCTGCATTGGGTCTTTGTTGCTGTGCACAGGCTTTCTCTAGTTGCGGTGAGCAGGGGCTACTCTTCATTGTGGTACACAGTCTTCTCATTGCGGTGGCTTCTCTTGTTGCGGAGCACAGGCTCTAGGGACGCGGGCTCAGTAGTTGTGGCTCATGGGCTCAGTAGTTGTGACTCATGGGCTCAGTAGTTGTGGCACACGGGCTCAGTAGTTGTGGCACACGGGCTCAGTAGTTGTGGCACACAGGCTTAGTTGCTCCGCGGCATGTGGGATCTTCCTAGACTAGGGCTCGAACCTGTGTCCCCCGCATTGGCAGGCAGATTCTTAACCACTGCGCCACCAGGGAAGTCTTGTGGCCCACTTCTGAGGGACTTAAGGGCGCAAGACTTAGCTAAGAATTCGATACATGTTTAAATGGCTTGTGAACAGAAAGAAGGTCCTAACATGTTTGAGTTATGCACTGACTTGCTTTAAGAGATATCTTCTAGAAGTACTCATCAAAGAGCGATCTTCTTTACATTCTGAAATTACAAAGAACAGAGTTTTAAAATGTTGTTATTCCTGATGGAAACCTATTACGTTCATGTGATCACCAGTGATTCCAGAGAAGTTCTAAGTATGCATTTATAGGATCTGCTTACTAGAAGGAGGACAATCATTAAGAATAGCCAATCCCCCCCACCTTTTTTTGGTCATATTAGAACTGTGATGCTAATAAACTCAAATAGCGAGAGACTAAGAAAGTAAATATCTTTTTCTTTTGGTGCCAATGTACAAATCATGCAATAGAGCAAACAGACATATAAGGGCAGAGGGAGAAAAACAGAATTCAGTAGACACATAAAATTTTAACTGAGCAGTATTATGACAAATATGCAGCACGTTCAGGCAAATTAAGTAAAAATGGAGGAAGCCCCAGACATCCCTTAATAATACTCAGAAGGGCTGGAGGAAGCCCCAGACATCCCTTAATAATACTCAGAAGGGCTGGAGGAAGCCCCAGACATCCCTTAATAATACTCAGAAGGGCACAAAGGCAGTCATTTGGGCTTCTGTGTAGGTCCAAGGTCTGCAATCTCCAGTCTGCAGGTCAAATCTGCCAGCTGCCTGTTTTCGTAAAAAATATTTTACTGGAAGTCAGTCCCTCCCATTTGCTTACATATTGTCTCTGGCTGTTTCAGCACAACTCTTTTTTTTTTTTTGGAAGGAGATAGTAGCCTCTTTTGCTTGAGAAAGGGAATATATTCAGACGCTTTGTGATTTGAGGATTTAAAATGGGAGAAGCTGGACTTCCCTGGTGGTCCAGTAGTTAAGACTCTGCGCTTCCACTGCAGGGGCATGGGTTCAACCCCTGGTCAGGGAAATTCCACATGCTGCAGGGTTCTGGCACAAAAAAAAAAAAAAAGCTGCCCAATTCTTAAGTGTAGATCCACTGAGAAAGAAGAGGGGGTGGGACCTGATTTGAAGGAGCTGGATGCTCGAACCAGTCCAGCTCCAGGGTGTTACTGGTAGGTGGTACTGAATGAGGATTGAAAGAATTGAGCACCACAAAGTGCAAACCAGGGTGTGCTCGGAGAGGCTTAGGCTGATGGGTCACACTACCCTCCCCAGAGGAGCCCCTGTGGGATCTGCCCCACCTGCTCAGTCTCCTTGTCAGTGGCAGCGGATAACCCCCTCCACCTGCCTGTCTCTGCACACATCTTGCCCAGAGCAACCTCACTGGCCAAGAGGAAAGAACTCACATCCCCATTTCTCCCTGTGCCTGGGGTTGTATCAGTTTTGCGAATCACTTTCTATTCCAGAACTGAAGCTAAAAAGATTCTTTTTCCTGTTAAATGAGTGGAGTTCAGAGATCTCAGCCTGTGTGGTCACACACGTGCCATCTAGAATGCCACCTTTCCTCCTCCTGAGACCCAGCAGGGAAGAAAAGGAAGAGCCTCAGACAAAGACGAACAATCCAGACAGCGAATAGGGGACCCTCGCAGAGGGGGAAGAGGGCTAGGCAGCTCTGACAGCTGTAGGCTTCTCTCTGAGGCGTTTCCAACACCAACTGGAACAATTCAACTCAACTCTGACACTAAGTACCCAGAATTCACGCAGATCTCGTAACTTATGGGCTCAGTTCCACAAGACTGTGCCCACTTCAGACACCAGCCGTGAATGGGGTGCCCAAGCTACTCCCACTTCTTCCCAGCCAGCTACACGTTTGAGGTTTCCCTTGGTCCCCTCTCAAGTTCAATATTTGCTAGAAGGACTCACACAGAACTCTGAAAAACATTTTGCTTCCTACGGTTAAATTATAGTTAGGGCTTCCCTGGTGGCGCAGTGGTTGAGGGTCCGCCTGCCGACGCCTGAGACGCGGGTTCGTGCCCCGGTCTGGGAGGATCCCACATGCCACGGAGCGGCTAGGCCCGTGAGCCATGGCCGCTGAGCCTGAGCGTCCGGAGCCTGTGCTCCGCAACGGGAGAGGCCACAACAGTGAGAGGCCCGCGTACCGCACACACACACACAAAAAATTATAGTTAGACAAGGAAGCTATTAGACTGATGTGCTTTATCTTAGCGATCCAAAATCTAAGCCTGCAAACGCCTCAAGAGAACGAAATCTACATGCTAAGGACAACCAATCAAAAACAGCCAACTAGGCTTTAAGCTATAGCCAATCACACTTGCTTTACTTTGCTTCTGCCTTTTCTCTGTAAAAGTCTCTCCCCAGCTCCCAACCACTTCTGATTTGGTGCTGCCCAATTCAAATTGATTTTTGCTCAAACTCTTAAAAATTTTAATATGCCCCAGCTTAGTTCTGGTGTCAAGAGAGGGAACCAAAGGCAACCCCAGACAGCCCCCAAGAGCGCTGAGCAACCAGGGAAGGTACCTGCTGAGTCCCTGGAGCGGCTGTTTTCTCGCTGCCTCTGGAGGTGCTGGGCAAGTCCTCTTGGTCCTGGATCCTGGACCCGTAGCTCTTGCCTCATGAGCTTGCCGACCATCTGAGCATTTCTTTTTCTGGCCTGGATCTGGAAACCTGCTGGAGGCTGACTGGGTCCAGAAATTGGATTGGGTCTGGGGCCAGACTGGGTCCCATTTAGAAACTGGAGTGGGTCTGATTTAAACTGGAGTGGAGCTAGTGTGAGCCCTCACGTGAATAAAAATTTGTTTTAAGGCTGAACTAGTAGGTTAACCACACCAAAGATAATCTTGAATTACAGTGGCCTCAATGGAGTCACTTAACCATTTTAGATAAGCTTATCCATTCATGAGGTGCCCTAGAGAGGGTGTTCTCAAGCAGGCATGCATTATAAAGGGCAGAGGGATAATAACTTTACCTCCTTTACAGCTTCTGGTGACCAGGATGAGACCCCCTGGGACAGTCTACTCGCTTCAGAGCCAGCAGACAGCATCCTGGGAAAACTGGCAGAAGCCAGCAAAGGGTGACAATTGTTACCGAAGTTGGCTCTTGCAGATCTATCTCCGTGGTGCCTGGTCGAGAGAGGAAGGTAAAATTTCACACTGTTCCTTCCTTTCCAAATTCAGATTGGCAGGAAAAACATTGGTTATCGTTCCTTTCTTTCCCAGGACAGCTACTGCCTTCTTGTTTGTCTCATTTTGTGTCCTGAGAACTTGGCTTGGCAACCATCTGGTTGGGGGTCCCCCAGATATAGCCAGACAGAAGTCTGGGTTGCACCCCATTTGTGGCTGGGGTCCTACTGACTGTTGCCCCCTCTCAGGGGGATTGTCTAAGTCTCTCTTCCTTTTGGCTGTCTTTGGGAGTGACTCTGGATCTTGGGAGGGCAGTATCTTTTGCACCCTCTTTGGGGACATGTCTTATATCTAAGCGGTTATTCAGTATTGCCAGGAGTATTTACTGTTGTCCTGGCTGAAACCTGACAACATATTTGAAAAGATTTTTTTTAAAGTATCTCTGTGGTTACATAGTGGTGGAAAACTTTTCCTTTCTTTCCTTCTAGGTTCTTTGGCTGGTCTAGTAATTAAATTGACGTAAGATGGGTTAACAGGAGAAAAACAATTTTTGTACATAGGAAGTCCCATAAAAATATGAGACTCCCTGGCAGTCAGGTAGTCGAGGCTTACATACCTAGCTAAGGAGAAGGGGTTAGGGGTCTGGGGCTTCAAAGGGGAGGAAGACATTTCACAAGAAGATGAGAAGAACAAATGTTTGGTAAACAAATGTTTGCCTTGCCATGCAGAAAAGTCTTTTTTTTTTTTTTTAACAGAGAACAGGAGTATTTATTATTTATTTATTTTAAAATTTATTTATTTTTATTTTTGGCTCTGTTGGGTCTTTGTTTCTGTGCAAGGGCTTTCTTTAGTTGTGGCAGGCGGAGGCCACTCTTCATCGGGCCTCTCACTATCGTGGCCTCTCTTGTTGTAGAGCACAGGCTCCAGACGCACAGGCTCAGTAGTTGTGGCTCACGGGCCTAGTTGCTCCATGGCCTGTGGGATCTTCTCAGACCAGGGCTCGAATCCGTGTCCCCTGCATTAGCAGGCAGACTCTCAACCACTGCGCCACCAGGGAAGCCCCAGATAAGTCTTGCTGGTATAAAAAGTTATCTTTGGCAACAGCTCTCTTTCTGGTACAGACCCCCTATCTAAATTCTTTTAGGCAGTTGAGAGGGAGGGAAAAAGCTCTTTTGGGGTCTGCTGGGCTCTAATCCGTCTTAGCTCAAAATAACCCACACGCCGAAGTGGCACATTCTGGGGTAGTGTATTCTGCTCCCCTTTGTCAGAAGTTGGCCAAATTGGAAGCTGATATTCCGACTCATAGAAACTTATTTAAGGCCTTCTCTCCTAAACTAAAGTGAAACTATGACCTAGAGAGAAAGAAAAACATTCTGAAGCCTTTGTGGAAGGATTTATTAAAACATTCCAAAGACAAAGAGCTCTAAGTCTAGAATGTAGGAATCTTTTGATTTCCATCTTAGTGGAAGATCTACTTCCTGATAAGAAAAGCAAATTGAGGGTAATGTAGTTGAATGGCTGGGTCAGCATCTTGTCATGGTATCATTCAGGTTGCAGCCCAGTTCTCCGAGGAATTAAAAACAACTGTACTTGTCATACAAATTGAGTTTTTACAAGAACAAAAGTATGGCACTAGAAACAAATTCAAAGCCCACCTGTTACTTTACCAATACCAAAACCTTCCCTGTTCATCTCAGAAGTCTTGCAGATATTAAAAGATACCTATTTAAAAAACAAAAGCCCTTCTTGGGGAAACTTACATCCTTTCTCTGTTTCTCTAAGATGTAAATGTTCCCCCAGAATTAAGGCAAGGGGCCAGGTCTTTGTGTCTCATCATCAGTGTAGACTGCCCCGGGACAGGGCATAAACTTGAGTGAAACAGTTCACTTTAGTCAAGGGCAATTCCTCAGGAGGGCTTCATCTGTGAGCAGCTGTGAGCAACAATTCCAGCAGCTGGGATGAGTACCTACATCCCAGAAGGGCATCTGTTTGCACCACCACACCTACTACAAGGCTGTTATCACTCGTCCTAGGTCATGCAGATAGTAAATGGCAAAGGGTGACATAGGAGCCCTGCCAGCCTCACTCCACCCTGTTAACTGGAGTGGAGACTTCTTTTTTCCCACATATATTAAAATGTACTAATATTATTTTGATTTCATAATCAATCCAGTTAACATATAGTTTGGACATTAGAATGTAAGTAGATTTATTTTATAAAAAGCAATTTAACTCAAAATTAAAATATTATTTGAGATTGTTTTCTCACAGTGTTTAATACATCATGTTAACTAAGAATCCTACAGTGGTCTGAGAATCCTAACATGGTCTGAACTGATCTGAATACTTTTTAATACTTGAAGACTTTGAGGACTTTTTAAAAAAAAAAAAATTCCAACCTGATAGAGGCAGGGCCTTGTCCTCACTAAGCTCATAATTAAATTCTAGCTAAAAGGCGTGTGGGGATTCCTCCTGCTGTTTTTTTTTTCTTAATTTTATTTATTTTTTTATTTTGGGCTGTGTTGGGTCCTTGTTGCTGCACGCCAGCTTTCTCTAGTTGCAGCAAGCAGGGGCTACTCTTCGTTGAGGTGCACAGGCTTCTCATTGCAGTGGCTTCTCTTGTTGCGGAGCGTGCTCTAGGCACGCGGGCTTCAGTAGTTGTGGCACACGGGCTTCAGTAGTTGTAGCTCGCGAGCTCTAGAGCGCAGGCTCAGTAGTTGTGGTGCATGGGCTTAGTTGCTCCGCGGCATGTGAGATCTTCCTGGACCAGGGCTTGAATCCGTGTCTCCTGCATTAGCAGGTAGATTCTTAACCACTGCCCCACCAGGGGAGTCCCTAAAGCTTCCCTGTCTTAGCTCTGCTTAATGAGAAGGGTGGACTCTGTCTGGTTACCTGGGCTTACAGGGGTAGAGTCTTTCTGATGACCCTCCCTGGCGCCTCAGCTTACCTCACTGCCAGGAGAAACATCTCTAAACTCTTTTCACCAGCAGTTGAGCTGTAAAGTGCAAAGGATCTTCTGAGCAGTTTAGTAAGAACTTCCCTAGATTGTCAACATGGCTAGTGTACAAATCTTATACTCTGAGAGCTTCGAGCTGCTTTTTAGGGCACAGCTGAGTCTCCAAAATCAATGCAATTTAACTATTTGCACATGCATTGCCAGATGTCCATAATGGCTTGACAAACATCTGGTATGGCTACAAAGTTTGGATTTAGAGTCTAAACAGATTGAAGTAGAGGATTCTAAAGTGGCACTCACGAGGCCCTGACAGTGTGTACCAAGTGGCTGTGTATGTGCATACATGTGTTTTATGGGAGAAGGGCTCACACTTCCTTGTTGGGCTTTGTAAACCCCACAAAATACAGGAGCACTGGTTTAGAAAACAATAACAACAAAACCAAGACTCTCTTTTTTTTCCTATTTTGTTACTCAGATGTCCACTACTTGATTTTTCCTGATTTTGCTAAAAGTTGGTCCTGGGTTGATACTTAATATGAGCCCAGGGACTGTGGTGTGTCATGTGGGTGACAGAGTGGAAAATCTTGACCCATCATAACAGCGTGCATCTGGCAACTGGGCCGCACCTTCGTGGCCCAACTCAGTTCTTCTCCGCTCATCTGACAGCTGGGCATCACGCTGAGAGCTTTTGCCCTGTTTTAAAATATCTGTTTGTGTTTTAAACCATCCTATAAATATTTCTATAATGTATTATACCAGGCTATGTGCAAGGTCTATAGGGTATATAAAAAATGACTTATCTGTAATCTCAATAGGCTCCAGTCCCTCTGAGACTTAAATTAAAGGCAGCGGATGGGAATTCCGCGGTGGTCCAGTTGTTAGGACGCGGCACTTTCACTGCCGTGAGCTCGGTTTTGACCCCTGGTGGGGGAACTAAGATCCCACAAGCTATGCCGTGTGGCCCCCCCAAAAATAATAAGAATAAAAATAAATAAATAAATAAAGGCAGCGGAAGTGAACACTTACTGGGCACTTTCTTTGTGTCAGGCTATTAAAAACATATCATCCTTTTTACCTCTCAGCACTCTGAGGTTGCTATTGTCCATTCCCTCAGGTGACTTTTTTTGTTTTTAGTAAAACCAGAAAACTGAAGCTCAGAGACTTTGAGGAACTTCTCCTTGGTCCCATAGAAAACAAGTGGTAAAGTATATTTAATAAAGTCCATCGGGCCTTCCCTGGTGGCGCGCAGTGGTTGAGAGTCCGCCTGCCGATGCAGGGGACACAGGTTCGTGCCCCGGTCTGGGAAGATCCCACATGCCGCGGAGCGGCTGGGCCCGTGAGCCATGGCCGCTGGGCCTGTGCGTCCGGAGCCTGTGCTCTGCAACGGTCTGCAATGGGAGAGGCCACAGCAGTGAGAGGCCTGCGTACCGCAAAAAAATATAAATAAATAAAGTCCACTGATGCACTTGTTCTTGTTTATACTGTAGGGCCCTTCCTCAGTCCTTTCTTAAGGAATTCTCTGAATGGTGAAGGAAGACCCTTGAAATTCCTTTTAACTTTAAGCCTGGGAGAGGGGGACTGTTCATATCTAGGGGAATAAATATCAAAGGAGGATGAGGGAGAGAAGAGAGGGCTGAAGAGGCTCTCTGCTCCCTCCCCCAAGCCCATGCCATTGACTTGGAAAAGAAAGGTCAAGGGCAGAATTTTGAGAGTTGAAAGATCTGGGAAGAATACTCTAGTCAGATTTCCTTCTTTTCTCTAGGAAGGAAAATGAAGCTGGGAGAAAGGGACTGACAATCAGTGCCACTCGGGTAATTTAATAATCAACATATCCCCTCCCCATTATCTTTTCAGCCTGCCCTCATATATTGACACATGTCCAAAGCATCTTTATGCCCATGCTGCCTCTTTAGTCCTAGACTTCCAAGCCTACCACTCTATGACTGCACAATTATTTGCTGTGTAATAAGCACACATACTATGTTTGTGGGAAGAAAATGACTACCTTCTGCATAGGTTTCCACTTATTGGATTATCTTAGGGGTACCCCAAAGGTTCACGGTCTGGATTGGGAGCCCTCAGAATAGGACTGCCCCAAAACTCAGTGCCAGGAAGCAAACTGGTGCTAAGTAAACCTTTCCTTTGTGCCGCACACATTGTGCTTGACACACCCACACATCTCATCCCATCTAAACTTCCGACAATACTCCTTTGAGCTTGGTACAAGTATACCCAGTGTTTACAGATATCTGAAACTTAGTATCTGAGGAGTTAAGAAATTTGCTTCATTTCACCTGGCCATTAGTCATTGGTAGAGCTCCTTAGGTGAACTCAGGTTGACTAATTCCTCCTCTCTTCCCTTACATTAGGCTACTTTCCAGTGTTTGTCATAGCGGGTGAGCACACAGGATTTGGGATCTGAGAATCTGGCTACAGGGGAGCTGAGAATTATCTCCAGGGGCCTGACTAATACTTTGGTCCCCTTGGAGACTCCAGCAGATGCCTAGGGTAGAGTATGTGTGGGGGCGGGAGTGGAGGTCATCGTCTTTACAGTTGGGAAGATGGGCTCACAGTGGGATGACACAAGCAAAGAAGAATAAGAATAACTGGCATCCATTGGATACTTAAGGACATCTGCTAAGGCACCTATGGACAGTGTCTTATTCAATTTTCACAATAACCCAGAGGTGCAGGTACTATTATAATTCCCACCTACAGATGAGAGAACGAGCCTTGCAGAAGTTAACTTGCCCCAGTAAACTCAGGCGAGTTTGATAGTTAACTAGGAAGTAAGGAACCTTGATTGGTACCTAGGTCTGTCTGACCTCAGAGCCTTAATACTTTACTGCACTGCATCTCATATCAAGAGTGATTATTCTTTCTGTGCCACCAACTTAACAACTACTACACCACAGAAATCTTTTATTTCTGGGCAGTTCAGCCAAGTAAGTTTTATCCCCTAATGACACAGCTCTTTTGCTTAGAGAGCTGCCAACCTGATATAACTTCCCTCTCTAGTTGCTGGTGGTTATTCATTCATTCAGGGCTGCTGTTAATTTTAATGAGTTGTTTGACCTTTGACCCCTATAACATTCATCAGATGAAAAGGAGGTTTCTTAACATGGAAAATCACCAACAAATACCAAAAGCTCTAGTCCAACCAAGCCAGACATGCTTGAATAAATCTCCACAGAGCTCAGGAAATGTCTGCTTGTGCCCTTGCCATTTGTACAGAGACATTTAACTCCAACACAATCTTTACTATCATTAGGTATTGCTAACACACCAATCTTAACCAGACCATCAGCTTTAATTTTTCTGCTGGAAAGAGAGCAACTTAAGCCTTTCACATAGTCTACATTACTGGTACTACAGATCTCACCCCATCACACACACACCACACACCACACACACACTCATACTTCCTCAGCAAAAAGAGACTTTTAAGACGCTAAAACGATAAAAACACTTAATGCTCTAAAATACAGAAAGGAAACAGAAACCTTCCACAGTGGGTGGGGTAGGGGTGGGGGGTAAGAGTAGGCTACAAAGACAGCAGGAAGAATGTAAATTAAGCATAAAAGAGGATTTCCCCTCTGTGAAGTTGGAGAGATGTTGTTTGCCAAGAATGTCCTTTTCTGAAGATGCCTGTGAATAGGATTAGTTTCTTATTTGATAATTTTTGGATTTGGGGAAAGAATCTCTTGAATTTTTAAGTTTTCCTTCTGTAATTTTTTATTTTTTCCTTTGGCCACAGTGCACAGCTTGTGAGATCTTAGTTCCCCAACCAGGGATTGAACCTTGGCCCTCAGCAGTGAGAGAGTGGAGTCCTAACCACTGGACTGCCAGAGGAGTCCCCCATAACTTCTTGACTTACATCTCTTGACTGAGCTCTTATTCTTCTGTTGTGAACAGATTGCTAGGAAAAAGTAACTTAGTGGAAAATATTTAAAAGAAGTGAAAGGAGGAAAGTGTATGTTGCTTCTGGTCAGAATTTCCCTACAAAATTTGTCGTGAGTTGCTTTCTGCTCCACTCTTCCAGGACTGAGTCTCCACTGTCATAACCCACTCCCTACATTGGAACTTGGGCTGAAGGCTGGTTTTTGGGTACCGGATCCACGTTACTGGCAAATGAAAAAGTTCTTAACACTTTGTTTCTACTTCACAGGACTATTTTTCTCTTTCTCTTTGCCCCACCCCCTTCCTTTGAATTGGTGGACACACTCTGCTAAAAGTTTTTGTTTTTCCTACAAAGTAAGCTGCAACTTAAATCAATGGAAACCTCAGTTACTGAAATATTAAGCTTTCAAGTGAGTCAGTAGGGGTAATTGTAGCATGTGTTTGACAAGCACCAAAGTATCAAAATTAAATTGGTCCATTGAAGTCCACTTACATATATAAAACTTTTTCTCAATTTAAAAGTAATAGACGGGCTTCCCTGGTGGCGCAGTGGTTAAGAATCCACCTGCCAGTGCAGGGGATGCGAGTTTGAGCCCTGGTCCGGGAAGACCCCACATGCCGCAGAGCAACTAAGCCTGTGCCCTACAACTACTGAACCTGCACTCTAGAGCCCGAGTGCCACAACTACTGAGCCCGCCTGCCACAACTACTGAAGCCCACATGCCTAGAGCCTGTGCTCCATACAAGAGAAGCCACTGCAATGAGAAGCCTGCGCACCGCAACGAATAGTAGCCCCCACTCACCACAGCTAGAGAAAGCCCACGTGCAGCAACAAAGGCCCAAAGCAGCCAAAAAAAAAAAAAGTAATAGATGCTCATTTTATTTTTTAATTTTTAATTAAAAAATCTTTTATTGAGGTATAGTTGATTTACAACATTGTGTTAGTTTCAGGTGTACAGCATAGTGTTTCAGCTTTATATATATTCTTTTTCAGATTCTTTTCCCTTATAGGTTATTACAAAATATTGAGTATAGCTCCCTGTGCTATATAGTAGGTCCTTGTTGGTTATTTATCTTACATATAGTAGTGTATGTATATTAATCCCAAACTCCTAATTATCCCTCCCCTCCTTTTCCCTTTGGTAACCATAAGTTTGTTTTGTATGGCTGTGGGTCTATTAATAGATGCTGCTTTTAGAAAGCATGCAAAATAACTAAAACAAAGAAGAAAGTAAAATTCACACATAAAATCCTGTCACCCAGCAGTAACAGCTATTAGCAATTTAATGTATTCCCTTTCAATCATGTGTTTTTGGTAATGGCTGCATGTCTAAAAATCTAGACTAGGGCCTGATCTGTTGTAAATTTAATAAATATTTGTGTTATGTGGACAAAATGATTTGTGCGGAGTCTGTTGTGTTTTTGATTTCTGTGAAAGTCCTGTCAGTTACAGCTATAAACAACATTAATCTGTTGTAAGTTACTCCTGCTTGATCTCCTTGTGTGTTTGACCTTGAAAGCCTGCTCTCTGGACTTATCTACATAAATCTGAGAGTACATGTTAATAGTACTAATAGATTAATTAGATAATATAGCCACATGTTAATACTAATTTTAATCTGTGGCATGCCACCAGAGGGGAGTGGCAGCATGCATTGTTAGGAAGAGCACTGGCCCTGGAGTCATCCAGATAAGGATTTTAATTCTGGCTCTGCAACTTCCAACCTTTGTAGCCTTAACAAATTACTTCATCTCTTGAGCCTTAATTTCCTCATTGCTAAAATGACATAGTGGGAAATTCCCTAGCAGTCCAGTGGTTAGGACTCAGTGCTTTCACTGACATTGGCCCTGGGTTCAGTCCCTGGTCAGGGAATTAAGATCCTGCAAGCTGCTCGGTGCAGCCAAAAAATGAAATGAAATAAAATAAAACAAAATAAAATATTTGAGTTATCACACAGTGGGACTCAAAGAATTTAAAACAAAAATCATGGCTTGTCATGCCATATAAGTTTTTTAAAAATATTTATTTATTTGTTATTTATTTGGCTGCCTCAGGTCTTAGTTGTGGGCATGGGCTCAGTAGTTCCTGCGTGCAGGCTTAGTTGCCCGGTGGCATGTCGGATCTTAGTTCCCAGACCAGGGATCGAACCTGTGTCCCCTGCATTAGAAGGTGGATTCTTAACCACTGGACCACCAGGGAAGTCCCTGCCATATAAGGTTTTATTAGTGAAAAAGCCATACTGTTATAAGGTTAAATAGTACCCTGGCATTTTCCCCCCAAATGATATCATGCTAAAAGACAACAAATATTAAAATTGAGTGTTCACTCTTCAAAGGGGAACCCTAGGGCTGATTTTGGTTGCTTATTCTGGCTAAATCTACACCCTGGAAAAAACTTCTGTCATTTTAATCTTCATCTCATTGTTCTCTGAATACTCAGGAAATTTCTTTTCTCAGAGCCACCTGATATTTGAGTTTTGAGCACTTGCTTCTACAAAGATGAGGGCCCTTCTCTCCCTAGTTCTTGGAACTCAGTTTGCAGCTGATGATAATTTTCATTTTCTAAGCATCTCCTATGAGCAACAGACTGTGCAATGCCTTTCTGCCTGCAGTGTCTCATGAAATGATCACAAGAACTTTAATTAAGTGGGAATATTATTCCATTTTCTAGATGTTATGAAATATTATCTGCATTTTACAGATGAGGAAACTGAGTCAGTTTGTGGGTTGCTTGCTCCCTGTTGTAAACCTGGTTTGATAATTAGCTTTGCCATTACAAGGCAAGGAGAAACGGCAGTCTTGTCCATCAGTTGTCAGTAGATCCCTGTGGTCAGTTGGTGTTGGGGGTCGAGAGGCTAAGGCAGGGAGCAGTCAGTTTTCCCAGACCCTTCCTCAGCTTGGTGCCCAGAGAAGGCGGAAGCCAGACCGCTGCCCCTTTCTCTCCAGGAAGCTGAGCAGGTGCTCCTGGAAGACGCCAAGCCGGATGAAAAAGTGGCCTGGCGGTTGCGCCAGCAGCCCTCCCTGTTATGGAAGCCCACTCCCAGTGGCGGGAGGAAGCGGACCCTTCGGAAGTCTAGAGCAATCTGCTGCGGGTGCGCGTGCGTCCTGCCTGGTCAGCTTCAGCACCCGGCCCGAGTGGACAGCGACGAGCGCTGCAGCCAGTCCCATCCTCCCGGCGCCCCGACTGGGTACCGGGTACTGCCGGTGGTCGCTTCGCCGCAGCCCGTACACGGCCACCTTGACCACCACCTGGAGCAGCACGGCTAGTAGCGTGCCCAGGAGCCCAGCACCTTCTTCCCCAGGACTTTCCCGGGCTGTCTCCGCGTATCCTTAGCTGCAGCCACTCCCCAGCGCAGGGCCCCATCCCTCCCTCAGTCCTCCACACACACGCACCTCTCTCAAGGCTCCTAGGGATGTCAGCGGGGAGGCAACCCAAGCACATAAAAAGTTCCAGAAGAGGGTGCTGATAAGTATACCCCTTCATCAGGCTAAGGGCTCTAGTCACCCTCGGAGTCTGTCCTTCTGATGTCACTTCTTGAAACTTTCTAAAACTCCTTTGTTGTAACACCTACTTTATTTTATTTATTTTTATTTTTATTTTTTTGGCTGCATGTGGTCTTCATACCTGCGCCTGGGCTTTCTCTAGTTGTGGCAAGCGGGGGCTACTTTTCGTCGCGGTGCGTGGGCTTCTCATTGCAGTGGCTTCTCTTGTTGAGGAGCACTGGCTCTAGGCACGCGGCCTTCAGTAGCTGTGGCACGCAGGCTCAGTAGCTGTGGTGCGCGGGCTCTAGAGCGCAGGCTCAGTAGTTGTGGCGCACAGGCTTAGTTGCTCCGCGACATGTGGGATCTTCCCAGACCGGGGCTCGAACCTGTGTCCCCTGCATCGGCAGGCGGACTCTCAACCACTGCGCCACTAGGGAAGCCCCATCCTGGTTTTTTAAGGTAACTTTTAATTTAATGCTGATCTCTATTCGCAGTTCTTAGCGCAGCTTGAATTTGTGTAACCCAAATGCATATACCAAATGTCATAATAACATTACCTGCTACCTGTGAGGCTTCTTCCAGGCACCTCTCTTACCCCCACAGTCCCATTCTTTGTCTTAGCTTAATTGAATAATTAATATTTCTGAAATCAACTATTACCAAAAAAGAAAAATTAACTGTTTATTTTTTAAATTAATTAATTAATTTTTATTTATTTGTTTATTTTGACTGTATCAGGGTCTTAGTTGCGGGCTCCAGAACGCATGGGCTCTGTAGTTTGGGCATGCAGGCTCTCTAGTTGAGATGCGCGGGGCTGAGTTGCCCCACAGCATGTGGCATCCTAGTTCCCCAACCAGGGATCGAACCCGCATCCCCTGCATTGGAAGGCAGACTCTTAACCTCTGGACTACCAGGGAAGTCCCCTAACTCTATTTTTAATCCTAACAATTTTCTAAGGTAAATACGATGAATCCCTTCACATTATTGTTTTCTTTTATTGTGTATTTACATATTGGGAAGGTATTCAGCAAAGTAAAATGACTTCTTCCAGGTCACAGAGCATGGATGCTGGTATACAAACGCAGGACCAACTGACTCCAAAGTTAGTGGCATTACAGGGCATGCTGCCTCTTCAGTTTGCACGATCTATTTGGAAAGTAATTTCACACCACGATGCAAAGTGGCTAAAGTTATTCCTACCCTTTTATTTAATAATTCCACTTCTGGAATTTTTTTTTCTTCTTTTTGCCACTCGTGTGGTATGTGGAGATCTTAGCTCCCCGACCAGGGATCCAACCCGAGTCCTCTGCAGTAGAAGCATGGAGTCTTAAACACTGGACTGCCAGGGAATTCCCTGGAACTCAATAGGGGAGAAAAACCTACAGTCAAAAAGAAAGAAAATTGCCACAAAATGTTCATTACAGCATTATTTACAGGAGAAAAATGAAAAGCAAAATTTCCATTTATTTATATAAAGACTAAATATTTATATTTAGATGTTTAACTAAAATTCCATTTTTAAATGTATTAAAAATTGCAGTCATATATGTGCTCAATTAATAACACATTCGAATATTATGGAACCATAGAAAGTACATTATGGAAAAGCTAGGAAAATGGTTAAGTAAAATAAAGCAGGATATAACATTGCCTAATGATGTAATCTCTACAGCTTTGCATGGATGGTGGTAAAATTAGACGCTGCTGGATACATGTGCTTAATAAATATTAACTGGATAAATGAGTGAAAATGACCAAGATGCAGGATAATTTCTAAATGTTTTTACTTACTCTGCAAATTTTTCTATCGTGAGATGTTTTGGTTATTTTACGGAACAAAACTCTTCTTTTTTAAAGATGTCATATCCAGAGTGTTTGCTTGCTCAGAAATTGTATTTTCAAATTTCAACTCACAGTTCTGTGGATGATCTGTCATTTCTACTGATAGATGAGGAAGTGGGGGCCCAAAAATTTATTCTTGCCTAAAATCACACATGTAGCATGTGTGGAGTCTAGGTCTTCTGACTCCAAGTCCCTTGACCTTAAATGACCTTGAACTGGTCAAGATACAGCCTCTGCATTGGGAGACAGGAAATTGAATTCCAGTCCCTGCCCTGTCCCCAGCTTGCTGGGAGATTTGGGGTAAGTAATTTCTCTCAGGGTCTCTCTTGGACTTTTGCCCTGATGATTCCTAGGTCACTTTCTTTTCCATTCTCTCTTTCACTGTATTAAAAGAGTTGTTCACTCTGTCTGGCATCACTGTCTCTAGTCACTCCATCTTTCATCTCCTTTTTTTATTTTATTCTTTTGTCATTTTAATTGTGTCATTTGTTATGCCATTTTGTCATGTCAGTCTTTTGACATTTTGTCATATTTTCTGAAATGATTTTGTTTTTTCTTTGTTTATTGTATGTTTGCCTATCTAGATATAAGCTCGGTGAGGTCATAACCTAGACTATCCTGGCTGATACACAAACTCCAACTAGCTCAAATTCTCATAGAATTTACAGAAATAAAAACCAGGGCCTTAAGAATGATAAACTCAGTATTATGTGAAAACACACACACACACACACACACACACACACATACACATTTCCTCCCTTTCTCTCTCTTTTTCTCTCTCTCCCTCTCCCCCTTTTCCCTTCCTGCCCTTTCATTGCTCATCACTGCTTCGATTTGTTATAATTCATTCTGCACGTTGCATCCAACTGGAAGGGAAGTATTCTATCAGAGCCCTAAATTCACTTTGTCCCAATTTAGTGTCTCTAGCAAAAAAAAAAAAAAAAAGTTTCATTACTCCCAGTGTCCATTGGCAACCACTGGAAAAGATTCTGATTGGGTTTGCCTGGGCTCTGTATGTCTCCCTGAACCAGTAGAAGTGTCAGCTATGCTTGTTTGAGTGTGTGCACAATTTGTTTTAATTAGTGTATATTCAATTTGGTGTTTATTTCCAGGAATTTATTTAAATCCGTGCCCATTTTGTGGGTTTCAGTTTAGGTTAAACTAGATAGTAATAATCTGTAAATTCACAGCTTTCATATGTAATTAGAGCTACTGGTATTTTCTTCTCAGACTCCAGTGGAGAGTCTTGCTCTCCTCCTGTGGACTAGGTTGTAATATCCTGGAGTGCAGATACCATAACTTACTTCCCTTCTGTCCTTCCATATTACCTAGCATGATGCTTTATACTTAGTAGGTGCCCTTTGAATCTCTTACAGCAGATTAAATTAGTTACTTAAGTAGCTAAAATTGGTGGGCTTCTTCATTCGTTAGATGTGCTTTATTTGGTGACGATGATGGAAGTTCTGACTAATGTAAGAACAGGAAAAAGTTTCTATCTTAATTTTAATTTCAGAAATGTTATTCAGCATTGTTAGAGAAGAGAAAGGACCCATTGAACCTTGAGATATGTTCTCCTTAGAATCCCTAATTTGAATCTCAACTATTATTTCCTTTAACTAATTGATTTTTACTTTGTACCTCATTTAACAATATGGATGGAAGCATCTGTGATGGGTAGAGAAATTGCTCTTAGTATTGTTCTTCACACAGATGAATTGTAGATCCTACCCTTGACTTGAGTTAAAGGGAAACAAAACTGCTGGAATCGGCAGAGACTGTCTCTGGGCAAGTAGCTACAGCTTTAGACACTTGCTCTCAGACTGTGGCGTGTGGTCCAGCCCTGTTGGCTTGCACTAGATGCTTTTAGAAATGAAGAATCTGGGGGGCTTCCCTGGTGACGAGCCACAGCTACTGAAACCTGTGCGCCACATCTACTAAAGCCCGCACACCGCAACAAAGAGTAGCCCCGCTCGCCGCAACTAGAGAAAGCCCGCGCACAGCAACGAAGACCCAACGCAGCCATAAATAAATAAATAAATAATATATATATATATATATATTAAACAAAAAAAAAGGAAATGAAGAATCTGGGGCCTCAGTCCAGATCTATCGGGTCTGCAAATTGATAAGGTTCCCATGTGATTTTTAAGCACAGGAATGCTTGAGAAACACTTCTTTAGAGATTAGAATCAGCTTTCTGGTAAATCTTGTAGGGACTTGACTACTTTAAATATAACTGCAGGAAGCCAAGGGTTTATACTAGGGATGACAATTATGTAGTATAAATGTTGGTGTCCTCCTATCATGAACTTGTGAGACATTGCTAATTGCTCATGGCGCTCTTTCTACCAAGTTTCAGAATTCGTTATGTTATAGTCCAGGCAGCTTCCAAGGAGTGGGTGTGGCTTCTGGTTGATATGTTGGCTAAGTAATAACGTCAAGGTCATGAGTCTGACCCTGGGCAAACCAGATAATCTCTTAATCTACTCCTTCCAATCTTGCTCTGTCTCCCATCCATCTGCCCCTTGGTAACTCATCTTGATTTGCCCTCACTAACTAACCTTTCTCTGTTCCTTTGAATTAAGCTTCTCTGGAGCTTTCTGGTTGGGGCATTTGGGGGAACATGACCTTATCTATCACCATCTCCTAGGTACCAAACTCTGACACTGACTTGTGTGAACCGGAGTTGTCCTTATTTAACCCTTTTGAAGCAGATTCAGACTGAATGCCCCATCAAGGTCAGGTGTTGGCCCAAACTGTTACCCCACATGAGGGAACAGGGAGATGGATTAGAGTCCACTTCCATTGCCTGTTTGAACAGACTTGACCTTGTCACAGCTCCTTCTGAGTTGCTAAGGATGTAGAATCTGAGTCAACTTTTGGCTTCTGGTCACAACTTCACTAATCCTGGGGGTGATTTAGAGCAAATTACCACACCTCTCTTCTTCAGTTTGTTCTTCTGTGAAATGAAATAATTCTAGAGCCTAAATCCCTGGATTGTTCCAAAGATAAATGAGAATTATGTAAAATTGAGCACAGTGTCTAGAATATGCTACTCATACTATCTATGAATCTCATTATTGTCATTATCTTTAAGGAGACTGTGGTTCTGTTGGCGTAGGAAGTTGGCCAGCGTCAGCCAAAACTAATTGCAGATACAAATTTTGTTTTTAAGTCTCCTCCTCTCCCTGGACTTTTTTTTTTGACTGCGCTGTGCCGCTTCTGGGGTCTTAGTTCCCTGACCAGGGATGGAACCCAGGCTCCAGCAGTGAAGGTGCTGAATCCTAACCACTGGACCACCAGGGAATTTCATGGACTTTACTTCTTTATTGTCGAGTAAAACTATCCTTGTAGTACATCTAAATCACCGGTTTGATTAAATCCAGGGTATTTCCCCCTGAATTTTGCCAAGTCTGATATAAACCAACATAGTTTAAATAACTGTAATCAACACCCACATACATCCACTTCGATCAGAATTCAGGCTTTATTATTGTGCAATGTAAAGAACTAAAACTTAATTCCAAGCATACGTAATTAAAGTTGGTAGAGAAGGATTTTGCTCCCAAAACACAATCAGCATTTAAAGAAAAAAAAAAGACATTTATTTGAAAAACAACATACTTAGAATTGTTTGCTCCTAAGAAGCCCATTTCCCCCAAGTCTTAACTTCGTAATTTCATATTAAGCAATGACGTTACTTTACACAATCTAGTGAAACAATTTAGTGGGAATAGCAGAATAATAAAAAATAACATAGACATGTGACTCCAAAATAATATTATTTAAATCCAGCTTTCAACCTCCAAATATAGATTGCTCATAATAGACTTAAATATATGATTGTTAAATATATATAAGTATGTAAAATATGTTAAAAAAAAGGAAACTAACATGTCATATCCACCCTTGATTTCATAAAGTCAGGTAGAGATGTTAATGCAGGGAAAAAGTAGACTTTTTAAAATTTTCTTTTTCTATACAATCTGCTACTCTGTTCTGTCTTAGGGTTACCAATACTGCCTTAATATTTCCTTCCAGATCTTTACTTGGAACTTCCAAAAAAAAAAAAAAAGATGTGTATATGGCTGTAGGGCTGGGGGGAGTAGGATGGGTTTGAAGAAAATGGAATTAAATCAGAACCTCTCTGAGACGTTCATGTTTTGATGTGACAGAGAAGATACTAGTCCCGCCAGGGGATGCTGCAACTCAAAGAAAGGATGATGGACTAATAAGATACTATCATTAGGATGGAACAGATTGAACATCAGACTGAAAAGTTTTTGGATTATGTAGCACCTCATCAATCAAATATATCCTAAACTTTTAAGAGAAAATCTTCCAGGTCGTCTAAGCTTGCTTTTCTGGCTGTTGTATTTTTAACACTAACCTGGTCGATACAAGTAGGAGGGACCAAGAATGAGAAAGGTCTGATAGCCCATTTTGCAGAAGCCCCTTTAACAGTGTGTACATGGCTACATCATTATTTTCTGCTCCCCCATACCCCAGGGAGGGCAAAATCACAATACAATGTGGTAGCAAAACTGGCTGACTCTTGTATTCCTGTGAACACAGAGTCCCATGAGGGAGGACAATTTTGACTTATTGTTGGGATCCGTCAGCCTATAAATCATGACCGATCTTGCTTGGAAGACACATTCAAGAAGGGTCTATTAGGGGATGGTGAACTCACATATGTACCTCTTACTGCTACGACAGACCTCGTCACTCCATTTGCCCTGGGCTGACTGTGAGAAGAGGACACAGTTTTCCCGCTTGCCACCGTTAGGCTGTGCATGGTCCCAGTTGAGGAAGGAGATGGCGACTCCGTTGATATCTACAAACTTGCCTTCTGTGACCATGTCGTTGATGCCCAGCCAAAAGTCATTGACCCCCGGCAGGCTCCTTTTACCATAGTCTCGGATGGCATTGATTTCATCGGAGCTTCTGGGGACAACCAGCGTCCCTCCCTTGGAAATGCAGTCTTCGTTGGCTTCATGGAAGTGCTTCAAGCCTTCCAAAGCAAGGTAGCACTTCTTGTGAAATTTTGTGCCTCGGAGACAGACTGTAAAGATGTGAAATTTGACATATTAAGATGCTTTTGTAGTATAATAATCCAGGACTGGATCTGGCCAATAGCATTAAATAGTTGTGGAATGAATGATGTGCAGTGACAATGGTGAGTTAGCATGTACTAAAGACTTTGTATGAGTCAGACACTGTGCCAAGTACTTTACATAAATGAACTCATGTCATAATCACAGCCATCCCATGAAGTGAGTTTTCATTATGCCCATCTTTACATATCAGGATAGCGAAGCTTGAAGAAGTTGTTACTTATTAACAACTTAGCCTATAAAAAGGTGACTTACCCGTCACATAAGATCACAACTACGGAAACCCAGGTCTGCCTCACCCTTAAACCCTGGCCTTTAGCCTCCTGCTGCTTGGATATATACATGTTCGCTAGTTTGTGTAGCTCCATTATGTGCTGAATTTCCTTGGAACTTTTGGAACTGGTTGGTGTGCCACAATTATTAAAAAACAAACAAAAACAAAAGTCTGAGTTTGCGTGTGGAGCGATAGGGCTTTTCTTATGCAGATAACTGAGCCCTGGTAATATTGTTTGTCTTACCCAGGATAAAACAAATAGAAAGATAGTTTCGAGGTGTAACGTTGGAGAGTCAGGCTCCAGGGCTATAGTGCCTGGACTTAGGTGTCAGTTCTGACATTTACTAGCTGTGTAAGCTTTGGAAAAATTATTTAATTTCTCTGTGCCTCGGTTTCCTCATCTGTAAAATGAGGATAATCATAGCAGCATCATCTGATAAATTGTTGGAGGATTAATGTGTTAATGTTTATAAAGTATTATTATAGTCCCCAACTGTGGTTAGAGGGTTAACAAAACTCTCCCCTTCTGCAAACGCATTTGGCCGTCCTTTAACTTTCTAATTCTGTTCCCCTGGGAACCTGATAAAGGGCCCTGTCACCAGTGTTACTACGCAACGTTGCTTATGGTAAAAATGACTCAGGATCAGTAACATACAGCTGGCGGGGGAGTTATAAATACTTGATGGAAAAGCTGTAACTTCAGTCCTCCTTGAAGGTAGTAAGTCTTATAATTGGGCAGTTCTCTTGTGAGACCCTCAAAGCTCTGCTTTTGGAGTTGCTATGAGAGTATTCATTCCTGAGGATGTGAACCTTACAAGCCAGGGATGTTCCTGAACTTACCTAGTGTGGCTCTCATTTCCTTGCCCTGGGAGCCAGCAGAGTAGCTCCTGAACAGCAGTGGGTACAGCTGCATAGGCTGCCAGGAGCGCTACTCCATGAAAAAGGAACACTGGATGCTGCCCTCTGCTGGCAAGCTGTGGCTCTAACCACTGGTCTTCTCTGCATGTGTTGCCCTACTTGTCGGGAGTGAGTCCTCTGATCCTGTGTTTAAGTTCAACCTCGGCCATCTCCCAATGGGCACTTAGTAAACATCTAAATAATGCTGATTATTTTAGCTAGCTAATACTTCTTCAGTTTTCTTTCATTGCCCATTAAAGAAGAATTATGGACGGACTTTTAAAATGTATTATTGAAATGCCTGGTTTTATTTCTATACCACCCATTTACAGTAGTAGGGAGTGGAAAATCAAGCTAATTTCCGCAAACAGTCATCTCCCCAGCTTTTAGATCCTTTCTCCTGGACACGTCTCTGGCTTGTCAATGTCTCTTTTAAAAAAATGTCGCTTACAACTCAACACGTACTCTCTATATGGTTTGAATTGCTGACAAATCACAGTTTCTTTTCCTATCTCGTTTGAGATGAGATGGGATCTCACCTGTCTGCAGGGCTTGCATTTCCTTCAGGGCATTGACTTCTCTCCAGAGCTTTTCCACTTGAGTCTTCAGGTCTCCATCCTTTTCTGAGGATATTTTAGGGTAGGGCGGGATAGGAGGAATGAAAAGCATATGATTAAAATAAGATACAAATAAAACAAAATAAAATAAAGCTTTGCAATCCAGAATCTAAGGCGAGGGTGATTTTGATGAAACTGAGCCCAGTGTATGTGGAAAATGATGCATGAAAATAAGTTAGCCAGGAAGATGTATAAGGGCTTGGTGGGAGTAATAATATTACAAGGTCCTTCTGGGGGATGGGGCGCCTGTCTGTTGCTCCAGCCCCACCCTGTGGGACTCGCCCTCTATCACCGGACTTCAGACTTGTTGATTTCAGATGCATCCTAGAGCAATCTGTCTCATCTCAGGATGCTGCTTTTGTGTTCCTTCTGCCTGGAACACTCTTGCCCAGCTCTTGTCCATCTCCTTATCAAGCTTAAAGTTCTCCTCTTCTTCTTTTTTTTTTTTTTACCATGTTTATTGGAGTGTAATTGCTTTACATTGTTGTGTTAGTTTCTGCTCTACAACAAAGTGAATCAGCTATACATATACATATATCCCCATATCCCCTCCCTCTTGAGCTTCCCTCCCACCCTCCCTATCCCACCCCTCTAGGTGGCCACAAAGCACCGAGCTGATATCCCTGTGCTGTGCGAGCTGATCTCCCTGTGCTATGCGGCTGCTTCCCACTAGCTGTCTATTTTACGTTTGGTAGTGTATATATGTCCATGCCACTCTCTCACTTCGTCCCATCTCACCCTTCCCCCTCCCCTTGTCCTCAAGTCCATTCTCTACGTCTGCATCTTCATTCCTGTCCTGCCTCTTCCTCTTCTGAGAAGACTTTCTGATCATCCTCTCTACATTAGTATCCCTCTGGCTGATCTCTTTCCTTGAACCTTTATTTTTCTTCCGCACAATTTCTGCAATCTATAATCGTCTTCCTTTACTTACTTAATGTCATCTCTCTGGTTGTCCGTGGTATTCCCGATGTTTAACAGGATGCTTGGCACATAATCAGTCTCATAATGTTTGCTGAGTGAATGGACACTTTATGGCATACAAAATACTTCTGTGTTATTTTCATTTACTCTTCAAAAATTGTTATGAGTGGAGGAAAATGGATTCCCATTGAAGGCTGAGAATGAACTCAGCAAGCTAAATTGGCAGATAAGTGGTAGAACTCACACTCAGACTTAATTGGGTCCCCAAGTCCCCTGTCCCCAGTATCCCTACTCAGCTGATGTTCCAGGTATAGTGGCTCCTAGCAGGGTTCAGTGATCTTCATGGAGAAGCAGGGAAAGGCAGTGATAAAAAGCCCTCTAAAAATGCTTCTGCATTAGGGATTAGCAATTTACTTAGTCTTGAATGGCCCTTGATTATGTTAGTCTTCGTGGTGGTCCTTTACCAACCTTGGGTGTAAGTAAGTAGTACAAAATGAGCAGCCTTAACTAAATAAAAAATCCAGACCTGATGGGGACTGTCTTAGAAACTGACAGCTTGTGAGCTCTTCAAAGGCAGGAATTATAATAAATCCTAATAAATATTAAAAGCCACCATATACTGTGCACCGGGAGGTTGATTCTTTCAGTATTACTATGAGACGGACGCTATCATTTCACAAAAGGAGAAAGAGAGGCACAGAAATCTGAATTAACCTGTCAAAGGTCACCCAGCTAGTAAGGTGCAGAGTTGGGATTTGAATCTCTCTGACTTCAAGTCTGTTCTCTTCCCACCCCTCCCGTCCGCTTCTGCACAGTGACCACCTTTACCTGGTTGTCCCTAGTACATGGCCTCGAATAGCTAAGATGCTTGAAGCTTGGTATGGTTGTTCCTAGCTGCCTTTTCGTGGGTATACCACATAGGGAATTTCAGGACAGGACCAAATCCAAATGTGCTGATTCACTTTACCCTCGCACCCCTTTTCTTTTTTTGGCCACACCGCACCGCAAGCAGGATCTTAATTCCGTGACCAGGGATCGAACCTGTGCCCCCCGCAGTGGAAGTGGGGAGTCTTAACCACTGGACCGCTAGGAAAGTTCCTCATTTTCCCCTTAAACGTATGCTTTGCAAGCCAGGTGTTTCCACATTTGGGCTAGGAAATGCCTCTGGGGTATCCAGGAATGGACATCAATTCTCAAAGCGTCCAGTAGCTCAGCTGAGAAGGACAGTAACTCAAGGGTTTCCTCAACGGGACCATAGAATCCAGAATAAATATAAGGGTACCTTCAGTATGCAAAGCCATCGCCTGTTGGAGGCCAGACTTGCAAAGACTGCTGAAGTTTTCTCCCAAGTTACAAGTTGTAAACCATACAAATGTCACCCCCGGTCCCTCTTGGCTTCCTGCTCCATGCTATTTAAATAAAGGGCCTCCACAGGGAAGCTGTAAACATTGTAATTAACATGAAGACACATGAATTAATATTAGGCTCTTGGGAGATCACTATGGAAGTCATTATCCAGGTGGCTTGGCTTCTGCTTCTGTCCTTTGTGAGAAATGTGGATGTGTTTTGTTGACAATGAATACAGGGAACAACTATTTCACAATCAAAAAATTTATTTTTGATTCATGACTACAACATAATTTGCACTGCTCCACCTAATTTGTTGAGATCTATGAAGCAAATAGCAGGGAAAACTTGGTTTTGGAGCTAAATCACTCAACTGCCATTTCGAGTTTTTAAAAAAGGCTCCCTTTCATTTCATTATTGTTGTTCTCCAAAAGCAGGTACAGTGTAGGAATGCAAAAATAATTCCTGGAATAAATGACCAGTAAACGTATGAAAAATACCTCAACTTTGTTAACCATCAAAGAGATGCAAATTGAAAAAAGGTTTTTGGGTTTTGTTAGGCTGGCACAGCTTAACCTGATGATAGGATGTCAGGTCGTCAAGGTGTGAATGGGTGCTCTTATATGCTGAAGATGAGAGCATGGGTTCATGCTACCATTTTGAGAGACAGTGTAATTAACCTACAATTTTACTTCTAGAAGTGTATCATCACAATATTCTAGCATGGGGATCAATATCTGTTTACAAAGTAGTTCACTGAGGCATTGGATCATAAAGGGATGGATTTGATGAACACAAAAGTTCACCAAGAGAGAACAGATTAAACAAGTCATGACCCATCCATAAGGGAATATTATGCAGCTGTTAAAAGGGCTGAGGTATGCCTTATATTTAAGGTTATCCAAGATTTAACAGATAAAGTCAATTAATTTGTCTGCCAAGTACTTTGGATGGCCAACTCTTATTTCGTTAAAAGTATCAATTTTTAATCGGACGTTAAAGAAAACTCTGGGGATACTATCTCCTAACAGTTAATAGGGGGTAATTCTGTGGAAAGGATCGAGAGAGAGAAAATGGCTTTCGCTTTTGATTTCATAAACTTTCGTATTCTTTCCAGGTACTTAAAATATCTTAAAAATGTATGGGGGAAAGAAATGTTTAGCAAGTTTAGGCTAATAGTTTCACTTACTGTAGAATCTACTTTCTCGGATCTCAAAGCAAAAATGAGCAAAACTGCTTTGGGAGGATGATATTTAAAATGTTGACCCGTCTGTTAATAAACAAACAAAAGCATGTGTGCATGTCTTGGAGGGTAGGGCATAATAACCTGAACTACAACTGAGAAACACCCACACAGCACGCACACACACACTCACATATTCAAACACCTCCCTGCATCCTTACTGGGTGGTCACCACTTTGCTAAGTCCTTCTTTATGGTAAACAAATGCTGGCAACAAAAGTATTCCACATCGTCTCTCCCTCCTTTTCCTGTCTTCATCACTCATGAGAAATATTTTAATCTATCATTAAAAGGAATAACAGAGGAGTGTAATATTTTGTAAGGAAAAAAGATTCCACTTAAGAAACTTTGCATCAGACCTAAAGTGTATAAATAAATATTCCTGGAAAAGGGCACTGTGTAATCTTAAAAACACGGTGCAAGGTAAGCTCCCTTTTACCCGCCAGCCATTCGTGTTGTGTTAAATCAAGACTTTAATGTTATTTGTATCTTTAGTGTGTTTTGTTACTAATGAAGTGAAATTGATAAGGAAATAGTGTCCTAGTATCTACCTTGAAATATCCTGATATGAAAATGACTCAGGATGAGATAAAACATCACCCCACACTTTTCTTGATGCTTTTCCTTTTGATTTGGTTTTAGCATATTGCAAATACATTGCCATCATCATTGTTCCTTGCAGGATTTTTTTTTTTTTAATCTCTTAACCTAATTCAAGCCACCCCAAATTTGGGTTTGCTTGGAGATTGTTTTGCATTAAAATGTCTTCAAATGCTACATGACGTTGTTTGTTGAAATATTTTTAAGTGAAAGAGTTTCAACTTCTCTATGACATTAAAATCTTAAAAATATAGTATAGACTGTCCTTATATTGCCAGGGATATGAAAATATACCTACATGATAACTAATGATGAAATGGAAGTCACGTTACCAATAGCGTTATCCTCTAGTGAGCATTTAATAAGATTATAGTTATCTTGCAGGTATATGTGAACATCATACAATATCTACGAGTGAAATGGTATACCCTGTTAATCAGTCTCTTCTGCTTGATCCCTCATTCCAAATACCTGATGTCGTATCCAGGTTATCACCCTCCAAAGAACATTCTCATGCCTAAGCTCACCTGACAAAGGATATACAGTACAGAATACAATACAGATATACAGTACAGCCTACCACTTGATTCCTTTAAATATCAAACTGTCCCAGAAAATTAAGAGATCAGTCAGTCCCCTGAAAATGCCATATGCACCTAAAGCCACGGTACGGTCACCAGAGCTAGTGTCCTTGAAGAATCTGGAAATGAGCATTGTCCAGCTCCTCCCCGCCCTGAGCTAGCCTAGAGTTTTGCGGGACGGAGAAACCCCGTTACCTTTCACTCGGCGTTTGCTGTGCTTCCTGGCTTTGAACTTGGACGTGTGGCTGGTGGTCTGGTCCAGGAGTAAGGTGATAAGCAGGATGTAAATTACAAGTCCAGTCTTTGCCATGGCTCTCAGGCAAGTCCGACAGCCACTGTGCCAGCTCCTCTGAAGTACAAGGGGGCAGGTAGACTTCCCAGCCACATCTTGCCCTGAAGTGCCTGGGGCCACCTTTATAAAAGCACGCCGTGCGGGTTGGCTGGAATCCCGCTGACAGAACGTTGGAATGCCTCTGCTGGCTGCAGCATAAGGTGGCCCCTGTTCTCGTGTCTTCTTTAGGCTTTAAAAAAACTTTCCTCCTAGGAAAATTTTTCCTACTTGACTTGCCTTTTCAGAGCATATCAGAGTTTATTAAGGGACTAAGGGTTTCATTTTTGTCTTTTTTTCTTTTCTTTGTTTCTTTTTTTTAAATTTAAAGTCCAGGAAGCATGGGGTCTGTCTGTGAAGACCCCAATATTTAAGTCTTTGGTTTGGCGGTCTGAAGTTCACTTAATGTTCTGGGAAATGTATTCAGTGACACACACACACAAATCTAGGAAAGTTATTGTGTGTGTGTGTGATGCCAGAGCACCACCTGTGTCTGTTCACACTCACGTGACTACACAGCTCATGTGGAACTCGGGAAGGGTTTGCTCGCAGGGACTAATGAAGGCAGTCGAAGGGGACAGTCCATGATCAAGTATAAGGCCTTCTGTTAGGATTTTGTAGATTCACCAAGAACTAGATTCTTGGGAAAACACACCTTAGAAAGAAAAGAAAAGAAAGACGGTGAATTTTTTCCATAAGAATTAAAGTAACATATAAACTATTGTTATCTTGCATATCTCCACCAACCAACACTTTTTTCTTTGAAATTTTTCCAAACACCTAAAAAACACTTTCAAAGGAAGTACAGAAATAACGGAGAAATATAATGAAAGACTTGGTATAATTATTCTTACCCAAACAATGGCTTTAAGGAAAAGTACTGAGAAAAAGGCAGGCTTTTTGTGACACAAGCAAGGGACCTCCATGGGTGCGACCAAGATGGAGTGAGTTAGACCCTGGGAAAGGCCTCCGCGCTAACTGACTCCGTTCATATCACTGTTGGGTGACCAGGTGCAGATAGAGGCCAGGGTTTGCAGATTTTGGAAGGTCTGAAGGACCAAATCCATTTTATCTTTTTTTTTTTTGAGACAATACAGGAAGAATCAAGGGGCGATTGATTCCTCCTGAACGTTAGTGAGGAAAATGAGTCTAATCCATCTTCATCTCCTTCTTGCTAAAGCCACTTGTAGACTACCTATGTACTGACATTAAAGGAAGACCACTGATGTAGGAAAGTCTAACATAATCTAGAGATGTAAGTGTGAGATAAAAAATGAAGATTTTACTTGTAATGTAAACTCCTTATACCGATGTGGGCAATCTACGTGTAGGCATTTGAGAGCGTTGTAGAAACAAGCTGAGCTAGGTTCACGTCCTTCTTTCATCTGTTTAGCAGCTGTGGGATCTTGGGCAAGTCACTGAACCTCTCTGAGTCTTTACTCATCTTAATAGTGGGACTAGGGCTGCTAACTTTACAGGGCTGTTGGAAAGATTAAACGAGACAGTGACTATAAGCGCTTAGCACAATGTCCAGTGGTTAATAAGAATAGTGATGATGATAATAGCAATAATATCTGAATATCCTGACCATAAATTATAGTAGTATGGTAATGGCAGATATTTCTGGTCTTTACAGCAAGCCCACGGGATGCGCGTTCTATTTTTTTTTTAAAAAATTATTGGAGTATAGTTTTTTGCATTCTCTCCATTTTATAGATGATTGAAACTGAGCCTCAGAAAAATTAAGTGGATTGGTTTAGTGTCACTCAGGTCCCAAGGGTGGGAGTAGAATTTAAAATCTAGTTCTGATTGACTCTTTTGATCTGGGAAACATGTGCTTTGATTTGAAAAGGGAAAAGGATCAATGTTTTACAGTTATCTTGTGATTGATCCAAAAAGCTTTCTGCCAGCTTCTCAGGTCCTTTACTCTGAGATTGCAAGTTATAGAACAGTGGTGGAAAGCTAATGATTCCTCTTAGATCTTTGATCTGTGCTATGTTCAAACTAGGCTTATAAGAACATGGTCTTTTTTCTTCAGAATAAATCTATACTGTTTTAAGCTCTTTTCTCGTTCCAGGAAAGCCTCTGACACTTTTTTTGATTGTTTTCTGTTTGCCAGATCTGAAAGCCCATGCTTTCTTCTTTTTAAATTAATAAACTATTTTTTAGAGCAGTTTTATTTTTTTCCATAAATAAATCCAGGTTTATTTTTTTATCAGCGACCTCTTCTCTTAATTGAAGTATAATTAATTTACAGTGCTGAGTTAGTTTCAAGTATACAGCAAAGTGTTTCAGTTATACATATATATATTTCTTCAGATTCTTTTCCATTACAGGTTATTACAAGTATTGCGTATAGTCCCCTGTGCTCTACAGTAGGTTCTTGTTGTTTATCTATTTTATAAATAGTGTGTGTATGTTAACCCCAAACTCCTAATTTATCGCCCCCATCCCCCCTTTCCCCTTTGGTAACCGTAAGTTTGTTTTCTATGTTTGTGAGTCTATTTCTGTTTTGTAAATAAGTTTATTTGTATCTAGAGCAGTTTTAGATTTGTAGAAAAACTGAGCCGAGAGTACTGAGAGCTCCCAGAAACCTCCTCTTCACTCCCTGCCCCCCAGTTTCTCTTATCGTTACCATCTTGCATGTGTGTGGCATATTTGTTATAATTGATGAATGAATATTGATATATTATTATTAACTGAAGTCTGTAGCTTATATTAGGGTTCACTTTTTGTGTTGGATAGCTCTGTGGATTTGGACAAATAAATGTAATGTCATATATCCACCATTACGGTGGCATATAGGACAATTTCACTAAAGCCCATGTTTTTTGTTTTAATTAAATAATTGAGTATTCACCTCTTTCTCACTGCTATTGCCTGGTCCTCCTTAGGACTCCCTCCCGGATGCTCTAATCTTCTACACGCTCTCCTTAGGTGGGCCTTATTCTGTCTCAAGGCTTCAAATTCTCTGTCTGGGACTCTCCCACGCCTACCTCTTGACCTGGCTCTCCTCCTTCAGACTCACAGCTCCATTTGCCCATGTGATGCTTCCAATTGTATTTCAAAAGACATCTCAAACTCGTGATGCTTTAAATTCAGTTCTGGATTCTTCCCCTGTTAATGTCCCATGAATTTTTTTTTTGGCCGCATGGTGCGGCTTATGGGATCTTAGTTCCCCTATCAGGGATTAAACCCAGGCCACCACAGTGAAAGCGCTGAGTCTTCTTAACACTGGACCGTCAGGGAATTCCCCAATGAATTTTAAAAAGCCCCATTCATCCTGAGTCTTCCCCATCATAGTCAGTGTTCCATCATCCACTCAGGGGACCAATTCTAAAACCTAGGGGCTATTTGGAGCCTTTGGCACCCACCTTTGCCCTCAACACCCCTCTCCACAACCTCAGCAGCAGCCAATGCTGCTGTGGATTCTACCTCAACATACATTTGACCTCTCTCCTGCCATCATCCCATGTTGTGTCACCAAGAGCTCTCATCCTAACTCATCTCATCCTTGAGATGGAGTTGGGCTCCCGCCCAACTCATGGGAAAGATACACATGTCACTGATGTGATTGTCCCTGTCCTATGTAAAACCCTCCAGATCTTTCCATTGTACTTAAAATGAAGCCCGGACTTCTTCTTCTTTTTTGTTTTTGGCTGGGCCACGCAGCTCGTGGGATCTTAGTTCCCCAACCAGGGATCGAGCCTGGGCCCTCGGCAGCGAAAGCACTGAGTCCTAACCACTGGACCTCCAGGGAACTCCCAGCCCAGGCTTCTTCCCATGATGTCCAAGGCCCTCTTACCTGGTGAGACCTTACCTGCTTCTTCCTGGTGACTTTCTCCAATTGTGGAGAAGTTTTATCAGGTTTGACTCACCTTCACATTTCTCCATCCACCCGCACTGTGCTTTTCCACATGCTTTTTTTTCTGTCAGTATAGCCCACCCCTTCTTAAACTTGGTGTGTGCCCAAATTAGTGCTGTTTAGTGTATGTCTTATCCTCCAGGTCTGAACTCAAAGATGGCCTTCTCAGACATATCTTCTCTAGCTGCATAATCTAGGAAGGTCCTGCTCTATTTTCTCCATCAAAGTACTCTGCTTCCTTTATAGCCCTTATCACAGTTTGTTACTTATTTTTAAATGTTTTTATTTGATTTACTTGCCAGATATCAGTCTCTCCGGCTAGGCTATAAGCTCCCAGAGGGCAGGGGCTGTGTCAGATTAGCTCGACTTTGCATGTAGTATAGTACTTGGCACGTAGTATTTGCTCAGTAAAATTTTTACTCGTGCAGGGCAGGGCAGTTTTGCTTTGCTTCCTTTCCTTCCCACCTCCCCTCTGAGGTCCTAGCAACAAGGCACTGGACCCAAGGCATCTCAACTCACGGAAGAGTAAAGAGCCTGAGGCTCATTTGGATGCATAACACGGGGAGCCTCGCTGAGAAAGCATCCCTCTCAGAGCTGGGGAAGTTGTAGGTGCTTGGCCCTGAGGCCAGACAGGGACGGGAACTTTCTTTTCCTCCTGGAGAGGTTCCCAGTCCAGGTCATCCTCCTTCAGGGGAAAACACTGGAAACTCAATGTCTGCATGATTGGCTAGAAGAAGAGGAGGGATGGGAGTCAGGGGGTAGAGTTGAATCTGAGAATATTCTCAAGGTGAGGATTTTTGTCCCTGTCCCAAATGCTGATTGACGTCGGACATGACCTAACCCTTTTGGGTGGACCCCCACCCCCAAAACCTCAACAGGAAAAGCCCGAAGAGAAGTGGCAGCGATCTGAAAAAAACACATCGTGAGCCACACACACATCAAAAATAAACGAGGGCAGACGGCCCTTTCCCCACCTGGTCCTTGGGGAAGGCAGGCCTCACTCAGTTTTCTTGGAGGTGGAACAGTTCCTTTTTTGTGGAGCTGCATGATGTCACCAGCTTGTCCCCTGGTCTGGACCTGGGCTTCTGAAAGGGCTATTTAAGAAGCCCACATTTATAGCCAGGGAATAGGAGCTATAAAAATATTGCCTTTAATCCAAAAGTGTGTGGTGAGGATTTTAAAACAGTCACCAGGGTTTTACTTTCTTTATTAAATTGCTGTTTACAACACATCCCCTGGCCACCCAGAGTCGTTGGTGTGTTTATTCCACCAGTTGCTATTTAAAGTTGCTCCAGGCTGTTTTCCGGAGCGTCACATTCTAACAGACGCATTCATCTGGTCTCATGGCTGTTTGTCTGTTAATACTAAAGGCGGGACACATTTAAAGGCTGTGTTCAGAGGTTCTGGGGAAGCATTCAGGGGAAGTGATAGGCATGAACTTGGAAACAGCACGAGCAGTGTTGAAATGTTTGGAGGGAAGATTGGTGACGGCAGATGTGCAAGTTGCCTTCTTTCTACTTAGGACTCCCACCTGTAGCTGTGACTGGTGGACAATGCATTTGAAGAGAAGGCTGGGGACAGGCTTTGAGACCGTAAAGACTCTGCTGAGATGGGGCAGTATTGAATAGAGGTAAAGAGTAAGGGTGCCGATAGTTTTGGGGTTAAAACTTCACATCTGGGACTTCCCTGGGGGGTCCAGTGGTTAAGATTCCATGCTTCCAATGCAGGGGACACGGGTTTGATCCCATGTGCCACATGGCACTGCCAGAAGAAAAGAAAACAGAAACAAAACAAAAACTTCAGATCTGTCACTTATGAGTTATATGAGAACGGCCAGACTTTGTCACCTCTCTGAACCTTGGTTTCTTCATCTGTCTTGCGGGATGGTTGAGAAAACTAGAGCATGTGTAGAAAACATGCAAGCCACATCTTGTCACAATAGGTGATCAATCTAAGGGCTTCCCTCACTACCATGATATAGATGCATGACGCATCATCCCTGCCCTGACCCCGAACCCCACAGGTTTGGTCCCATTTGTACTTACACTGAATATACTTCTGTTACAGAACTTCTACACACTTTATACTTATTTTGTATTTGTCTCCCCCACATTCATTATCTTGGACACAGCTCTTGTCCTA
This sequence comes from Phocoena sinus, assembly GCF_008692025.1. Taxonomy (NCBI): domain Eukaryota; kingdom Metazoa; phylum Chordata; class Mammalia; order Artiodactyla; family Phocoenidae; genus Phocoena; species Phocoena sinus. Next base: position 49,447,680 of record NC_045781.1, on the reverse strand, counting down.
TTCTCTTCTGATTTCTTAGACCAGCGCTATCTGATGGGAGTGTTCAATGGCCACTTGTGGCTAGTGGCCGCCATGTTGGATTGCACAATTTTGGAGCCTAAAAAATGGCTACTCTTGAGTGGACACTTATAAATGTGTATTACATGAAATGATCCAATCAAGAGGGTTTAAGGAGATTACTGATTTAGATTCATTTAATCTTCTCTGAACTACTGTGCTAAGATTTTTTAATCTAAATATATTGATAGTAAGGAAGGCATTGTTATCCCTGTTTTGTAGAAGATGAGACCTAACCTTAGAGAGTGAAGTGGGTTTTCTTAGAATCCTCAACTTCTAAGCTTCCATCAAACTGCGGTCTCCCACTCAGGGCTCAGCTGAGGGATGAGGTCCACCTGGCAGTGAAGAGGGGTTTGGAGCTCTGTGTGGAAGCCCTAGGAGATCAGTGTGAAAATTTCTGGTAAAGTCGGGGCAGTGGAACCTCAAGTTTAGGAGAGACATGCAGTCATCCATTTGAGCTTGATACTTAAGTCTCTGATGTCGTTTCCCTGTCAGATCTACTCTGAATCCTTCTCATGATGGAGAACCCAGCAAGGCAGCCAGTTCTACTGCTAGAAAGTCTTGCCGTTCTTTCCTCCTTCTCCTCCAATCTATTGTGACTAGCTTTCTTTCCTGGAAACCCGTAAGGAACGGCTCCAGCCCCAGTTTAATTCATGAAGGCCCCCCTGAGGTTGCTGTGTCTGTCTTGCCCATTTGACACTGTTCCGCCATCACTCCAAGCCCCTTGGGTCCCCCGACATTGATTACATCAGCTTCTGCCTGAGCCCCTCTGCTCTGCTCCAGGCCTGTGGGAGTTCCTCCTCTGAGCCAGCGTCTAGTGTGTGATCTCATCTGGAACCAGCTCCCTCCCCTCTTCTAGAACCAAGTGTTCTTCGGGCTGCATCCCACCCTGCCTTCGTGTGGGGCCTCTCAGACAGTGGCTGAGACCACTGCATGCTTGGCCCGAACAATCAGACACCTCACTATGTCCTTGCTTCCCACAGCAACATGCGGTTGTGGAAAGTGCACAAATGACGTCATCCAGACCTGGGGGGTGAGTCGGGGCTCGCTCATTTGGCAGCTCTGTGACCTGGGCAAGCTCATTAACCTCTCTGATCCCCATGTTCCTGTAGCTGGGGACCGTGATGACAATCTGCCAGCATGATTGGGAAGATTAAAAAGACGGCCTAAAAGCCATCAGTACAGTGGCTGATACAGAAGAGAGTTTTCATATGTGGACCTACTATGGGTAAATTATTCATCATTATCATCATCATCGTTATAATATTGTCCCAGCTCTTAACGACTCTGCCCTTCGTGCCCCGATCTGACTGCCCCCTCCGCCCCATCCTCCAGGCACTCGCTGTATCAAAACAGTGCATTCTTCATGGAAGGCAAACATTCTGTTGGTCTGTTTTTCCTAGGTGTACCGATGTTTCAAATTTATCGTGAGTTGTGCCTGGCCCTCCTGCCAAGATAGTTTGAGAATACAAATAAGTCAGTATTTACCTCCCGTCCACTGAGAACAAGGTCAGTCCATAGTGGGAAAACCTTCACAATTCCTCTCTGTGGGCCTCCCAAGGTTGGACTTGGTGGAAATAGAGTTCAGCCTTCGGGTGACAACAGTGAGGTCTTTGTTCTTCCTCGTAATTCAGAGGCTTGTGTCTCTGCCTGTGCTCCAAGCAAGATGACAGTAGGTTGCAGAGTGAACCTTTGAGAAGGTCTGCCTTTCTGGGTATTAACTAATTTTCCAACTTTAAATCCATGACCATCTTACTGGTGGAAATTTAGTGAGAGAATTCCAGTCACCTTATGTCCCCCCTGAGTGGGCTGGAGTAAACAGCCAAGCTATTCCTTTCAGTTGAGATGACATAAAAAAGATGGCCTTTTGGTCACCCTTCCAGCGTGTGCTTCCTGAGGCTGGAACCCTAAGTGGGTAAACTGAGGAAACTGTGTCCATGAGATCTGTTTCTCAGAAAGAATAGGAAAAGGAACCAAATAGGTGGATGAATTGTATGTACAGGGCATTACTTATACTTCTTTTGCTTCTGATTAATAATGAGAAAGAGGAAGAGAAGCAGCAGGTGGAGAGGATGGAGGGGTTGAAACCAGTTTGATACTGGATAAGTTGGTCTTAAGGTTTTCATGGTACACTCAGCTGTGTCTGCCTTATTGATGATTGAAAATAATGGCTGGATACTTGAATGAGGTAGAAAAAGAGAGTTCCATGAGACAATCAATTATTTGTTAGTAGAGAATCAGTGATGGTTAATAGTGGGAATCTGATGATGGGGGTGAATCCAGGATACTTTGATGGTTAAAAGAGGAGAATCAGAGACAAATCCATGGGGTCCTGGATATTGAAGGGGTGGGAAGAGACAGGAAAGGGCTTCAGTGGCCACAAAGGCCAGAGAAAACCTGCATTTCCCTTTACCGAGTCAACAAACATTTAAAAAAATCTAAGACAAAGTTTCTTAGGAAGGAGAAAGAAAGACCTGGTCAAAGAAGTAAAAGAGGAAAAAAAGACTAAAATAAACAATTGTCTTGGGAGTTAGAAAATGACTTGAAGCAATTTCTGTAATGCATTAGACATTGAAGGTGGATTGCAGTAAAATGAGATTAAGAAGTTAATTTTTTTAATAGACTTTTTTTTTTTAAAGAATAGTTTTAAGTTCACAGAAAAATGAACCGAAAGGTACAGAGATTTTCTATATACCCTCCACCCCTAGGTCTCTGCCTGTGCGTTGGGTCAGATGGGTAAGAGGTGTTTGTGTGCAAGAGGGTGGGGGACATGTCCCTCCCTCCACAGCCTCCCACCCGGGGCCCTGCTTCGCCCCCATCCCCTGTGCCACCGGGATCCAGCCCCACGGTCTTGCATGGACCTCACTCTCAGTGCAGGAATGTGCTGGCCGCAGGGCCACACACATCCATGCCCACAGGCTGGTGGGCAGGAGGTGGCTCCCACTGCAGGCTCTGTGCTGGAATGGCTGTGTGGGGTGCTGGTTAAGGCCAAAGACGGTGGAACCAGAGGGCCTTGGTTTGAATCCTGGCTTGGGCTTTTCAGTTGTGTGTGTTTGCTGCAAGAGAAGATGTAACAGCAGTGTCTGCCTCTTAGGTAGCGATAGATTAGCGACTACACACAAAATGCTTAGAACGGTGCCTTCCCAATAGCAAGTGCTAACACTTCTTATTAAATAGATTGTAATGTTGAGTGGTTCTAACCCTGGGCTGAAGCTCTTGTCTGTCAGAGAGAGGCTGGTTGTCCATTCAGTGAGTTGTCTCAGAGCCTCTGCAGGAACCTGGTCTCCTGATTCTCCCCTAATATTATAGGGGCATGAGGAGGCTGCCTGACGGCTCAGAGAAACCCTGCTCTCTGTATCATGTATTGATAGGAGCCTCGGGTAGGTCTGCAACAACCCAGCAACCCAAGTTATTACACGTTGTTTTAATGGATACATAATATTTCATATACCCTACTTTAACTAAATCTTCTTCAGTTGTTTTAATTTCCAATTTTTCCTTTATTGTAAATAATGATGAGATGAACATCTTTTTGTGTTAATCTTTTTTCTATATTCAATTCTTGGCTTAGGACACACAGTTCTGTAAGTGGTTTTACTGGAATGCAGCAGAGTTTAATGCTTAACAACACAGACTGGAGCCTGATTGCCTGGGATCGCAGCTAGGCTCTACCCCCAGCTCTCAGGTCACGGGCAGTTTTCTGAGCCTTTCCATGCCTTGGTTTCCCCATCTTGAAAACAGCGGACAGGGACTTCCCTGGCAGCTCAGTGGTTAAGACTCCGTGCTTCCAATGCAAGGGGCCTGGGTTCGATCCCTGGTTGGGGAACTAAGATCACATATGCCATGAGGCCAAAACAAAAAAAAAACAACAAAAAAAACGGGACAAATAGTAGTACTTAAAAATAATAGTACTTAAAATACAGGGTTATTAATGCTGACTGAAATATGTTAATACTTTTAAAGCACTTACTTAGAACAATGTTTAATCCATAGTAAGCAATGATAAATGATAATATCACTGGGCCAAAGGGAATGAATAGTTTAATATTCTTGATACATATTGCTAATCATATCCCATGGGAAAGAGGAGAAGGTTTTAGTTTGTCTCCTTCCCAGGAGGAGGGAACTGTGATTGGATTGGGTCAGTTTTAGGATACAGATTGGGCCTTGTGGATCAGCAGTCAGCGTCACTGGTTCTTGGAAGGGTCCCACATGGAAACGGCTAGCTCACTCTTTTTGCCTCTTCCCATGAGCATTCCTTCTCATGGTGGTGAAGTGCTGAGATATGAGTCTAGGCAAAGGAAGATACAGAGGTTGCTAAATTGGGGGCAATTTTCTGTGTTCCAGCCCAGTACACTGTGGAGTACTCTGTAGTGGAGTTTAAGACACAAGCTCTGCACTAAGTTGGTACTTGTGTCCATTCACCACTGTCCCTCATGCATGGGGGAGGAGGATTGGGTGGGCTAAGGCAGGATTCAGGTATTTCCATGCTGTCTGACCATAATATCATCTCATAATGCCCCAAATGCCATCATCCTGCATATTTTAAAGGGATGCGCCCATTTTCCCACTAGGAAAAAAAATCTGTAAGAGGCAGATTTCAATTTTATATTTTTTCTCAGACGTGTGGAGAGGTCGTTCAGATTTGGGAGCAGGATGGTGGGTGTAATGAAGGCTTGTGTGGGCATGTAGAAAATGCTGGTCTTTTTCTCAGAGTCATAGCCTTTAGGGCTTCAGAATCTGAACCAGCTTTTCTCTCCTTTCAGGAAAGCACTCTCATGTCCATTCTGAATGTCTGATGAACAGTGAAGGGGTTAGTGCTTTATGAGCACCTAGTTTTCATCTCAGGAGTCTTTTTCAGCTCTGCTTTCACCTGAGCGGCAGAGGGGCCATCCAGTTTGCATTGGATGCCGTTTCTTGTGAAGGTTTCCTCCCAGTGGAAACCAAACAGGAAATATTCCCAGAGCTTGGCTGCCTGGGTGTGGAGCAAGTCCAGGGGACAGGCTGATGTCTTTGAAAGACCCACATTCACCATGCCTGCTTCCTTCTGTAATTTATTTCTGCCCAAGGCGACTAGGCCATCCTCCAAAATATATACCAGATAGCTGGGATTGTTATTGAAAAACCCAGTACTTGCCTTGAGTATCCCTTATTGGAAATAAAGGAGCAAACAGTCTCTGGCTTAGGTCTATTCACAGTAGTTTAGAAGGAGTAAACAAAACAATTTTTTCTAATGACCAAAAATTGAAAGAGGATTACTCAAAGGGGATTAATCAATTGGACTTTTTAGCCATCATTGAAATTCTGCTGTAAAAGAATATTGATCGGGCTTCCCTGGTGGTGCAGTGGTTAAGAATCCGCCTGCCAAAGCAGGGGACACGGGTTCAAGCCCTGGTCTGGGAAGATCCCATATGCCGCGGAGCAACAAATCCCGTGCACCACAGCTACTGAGCCTGCGCTCTAGAGCCGGCGAGCCACAACTACTGAGCCCACATGCCACAACTATTGAGCCCGTGCTCTACAGCCCATGAGCCACAACTACTGAGCCCGCGAGCCACAACTACTGAAGCCTGCGCGCCTAGAGCCTGTGCTCTGCAAGAAGAGAAGCCACCGCAATGAGAAGCCCGTGCACTGAAACGAAGAGTAGCCCCCGCTCGCCGCAACTAGAGAAAAGCCTGCACGCAGCAACGAAGACCGAATGCAGCCAAAACTAAAATAAATAAATTAAAAAAAAAAAAGAATATTGATCTACATGTAAAATTCCCATAGTATATTTTTGAAGGGGAAAAAGCAGTTATAAAACAGAACTTATGGGCTGGGTAGTAACAGGTCGAGAGATGCATGTATATATCTGCATAGATTAGGGATAGGTCAAAATCATGGTTACTTGTGGGTGCTGAGATTGTTTTTTCCTCTTTGGTTTCCTAAGTCTTCTGCATAAAGCATGTATCAGTATTTTAAATGTAAACATTTAATTGAAGTATAACATGCTTACAGAAACATGCCCAAATTATAAGTATACAGCTTTATGATTCTTCATAAAGATTAAATATGACTGTGCTACTAGTACCTAGATAAAACCAGCAGAACATTCCCAGCACCCCAGATGCTTCTTTGTGCACAGTCCTCGTCACTATTCCTTAGAGGGCTAACAACTGCAGTGGCTTTGGAAGATGTCAGCTCAGGCTGGCTCAGCTGTGTTTCCCAGAATTCCCTTCCCTGCATGTTTTGGGATATGATGGGGCACCAGCTTTCCCTGCAAGACACCCACATCACCCAGATAGGAGGCGGTGAGAGACTGTTAGGGATTCCGGGTCATGCCCGTGGCGTCTAGCTGGTCCTCCTTGTCTTCCACTGCACTTCCATCTTCCCTTCCGCGTGGCCAGCCCTGTGGACCTCAAGCTCCAGCCTCAGACGTGAAGATGACAGCCTTATTAACAGAGACTGTGTAACCAGTTTCCACAATTGCATAAGGTTGAATCCTGGTAATAAATCCTTTAATATGTGTGTGTGCGCATACATGTGTATCTCCTAATTAATGGCTTTGCTTCTCTGCTTGGACCCTGCCTGATAATAGATTGAGAAGGTGGAGGATGGGGGCCAGTCTTCAAGACGGCTCCCAGTGATTGGTCCTCACTTCACACACTTGTGTAGCCCCCTCCCACCCCTGAGCAGGGCTGACCTGTGTCACCGGGAGCGTGTTCTGGAAATGGTGATGTGCGCCTTCCAAGATTTGGTCATAAAAGACATTCCATCTTCCCCTTCTGTCTCTCGGGTTTCTTGCTCTGGGAGAAGCCAGCTGTCATGTCATGAAGACGTTCAGCCAGCCCTGTGAAGAGGTCCAGAACCCCCAGAGCCACCCAGCTGAACTGCCCCCAAATTCCTAACTCACAGAAGCTGCCTGAGTTACTAAACGTGTGTTCTTTTTTTGAGTTGCTGAATTTGGGGGTACTTTGTTACACAGCATTAGACCCACAGAGTTGCGAGTAAATGAAATGGTTATTATGTAAGATCCTTAAGTTTTGGCGTGGTTTGTACCTATAAATAGATATAAAAATCTTTTCAAAAATTCTGATAGTCTTGCTACAAATCTGGATCAGTTAGAGGCTGATTATAGTTACAGTTATATTTCTGCTATAAGGAACAGTGTCTTGAACCAAATGGGTATGTTTTTCTCACATTAAGACATCTGGAGGGAGACAGTTCCAGCATGGGCTCAGGGGCTCAACATTTGGGTATCTGTTCAGTGTCTTTGCAGCCCTCTGGGCCTCCTCCTCAGGTATAAGATGGCTATAGTGGCTCCAAGCATCACATCTTTACAGACCACTTTGTAAAAAAAGTTATTTTGTTATTTTTATACAATTTTAAAGGTTATTTTTCATTTACAGTTATTACAAAATATTGGTTATGTTCCCTGTGTTGTACAATATATCCTTGAGCCTGTCTTATGTCCAAGAGTTTGTACCTTCTACTCCCCCCCGACCCTAGTAGCCCCCCACTGACCCTGGGTAACCACTAGCTTGTTCTCTATATCTGTGAGTTACAGCATCACTTTGAAAGCAGTGGGGGTGGGGAGGGCGAGGAGGGGGCTTTGTGGGATGGAAAGATGGTCTTCACATGCTCCCTTTTATCAGGGAAGGAAACTTGCTCTTAGGCATCCCCTTGCAGATTTCCCATTCATGTTTCATTGGCCAGAGGAGATGGGACCAAGGGTCGTCCCTAGACAGGGGCCGAGCCTACTTTCTCTGACATGAAGGGCACTCTGCAAGATTCTTGGACAAAACAAGGGTTCTGTTAGCAAGGAAAAGAGCAGGGGCGATGCTTTTGGATAGGCAACCAATGGGATTTGCCACAAATTCTTCCTGCCAAAATCCTGTTTATCTCTCAGATTTCCATCTTTTCAGGAAGCACTTCTCTAACTGTGTCAGAACCTTCTTTTAAACTTTCTGGGTGTACAACGTTGGGTTCTTTCTCTTTGGAACACTAATCGATGTAATGTGGGTAGTTTGTTACTTAACGACACATGTACCTCTTGTTAAACCACACATCTTATGGGTCGTGCCCAAGGATGCCGGGTCTGGCACACATGACTCCAGGAAGTTCATTCTCTTCCCCAACTCTGCCTCTCTTGTTCTTTTTTTTGCTATTTCTGAACAGTAGAAATCATTGTAAGAGGTAAGATTTTTCAGTTTTCCACTGACTTTTATTTCTAAATCTGTCCCAGGGATGTTCAGTTCACTTGCTGGGCATGAGTGTTTAATGAAGCAAGATGTTGGATATTTAGCAAGTGGAATGTTCCACTATGAATGAGAAGTCCCACGACAGGGGAATTGGATTTCTCCTTTCCTTTCCTTAACTGACAGGGCTTGATTAAATATTAAGTGGACTCTCCTGGAAACAGGACCTGAGTTTAGTGATATAACTGAGGGTCATCTTCATAACTTAGGATCATGCTCCTACTGTTTCCTCCGGAATAATAATGCCACTTCCCCCAAGGCTTGTCAAGTCAGGGAGAATAGATAGAGGGGGTGGGAAGTTGACACACGTCACACCTTGTTTGCTGGACAGAGAATGGGGGAGACCACTGATTAGTTTTGACTGGAATATGGCACTTGTCCGGATACCTATTTCAGCTTTGTCCATTTGTTAAGCATTGGTTGGGTCCTGCTGTCTGCTGGGAAGTGTTCTAGGTGCAAGGATACCACAGTAAACCACACAGACAAAACCTCTACCCACGCAGAACTTAAATTCTAATGTTTCTTGATGCCCACTATTTTGAGAACTATTACATGTGTTCTCAAATAATGCTCACAATTACCTGTGAGATATAGTTTATTTCCCCCATGATGGACATAGACAGATAGTTTTCCTGCCCGGCATGCATTTATCCTCTTAGTTACAAAACCTCTGTTGCAAGAAACAAATTCTTTGTGCTTTGGGTGGAGATGAACAGCTCCCATTCCTGTATTCCAGAATTGGATCAGTTAACCAGATATGACCAACCAGAAAATCTTATCTCCAGGCCAAGCTAGAGTTCTCTCTGGGGCTTAACACCAGAATTCTTGGCAAGGCTGATTTCCCCCTGCTGAGATTACTAAAGAGACAGTCAGTGGCAGACAAAGATTCACATGCTGTTCTTCCTCCCCCATCCCATCCTGCCCTGCCACTACACACACACACACACACACACACACACACACGGGAGTGAAAAGTCTTACTGACATCTTTTGAGGTCCTGGATTCAGTTGTGCTAAAGTCAAATATCTTCCAGACTGACCTGCCTACTTACTGTTTCTGTCTCTCATTTCCTTTCCTTTCTACTTCTCTCTCTCATCTCTCCAGTTTTCAGTACATATTTACTGAATACTGTTTTAGTTTCCTATTGCTGTGGAACAAATGACCACAAACTTAGAGGCTTGTTTATTATCAACCTAAGTTTATCTCAGTTTCTGTGGGTCAGGAGCCTGGGCTTGGCTAGTCCTCTGCTCAGGGTCTCACAAGGCTGCAGTCAAGGTATCATTTGGGCTGTGTGCTCATCTGGAGGCTTGACTGGGGATGAATCATCTTCCAAGCTCATTCAGATTGCTGGCAAAATTCACTTCCTCGGAGCTATAGGACCACGGCCCCATTTTAGTGCAATGAGCCAGAGGCCACTCTCAGCTCCCAGAGGCCACCCACAGCTCCCAGCCATGTGGTCTACTCACAGGCCTTCTTTCGGCATGGTAGCTACTTCTTCTAAGCCAGCAAAGGGAAATCTCTTGCTGCAGTTTGCTAACCTAATCTAGGGAATGATGTCATCACATTTGCCACATTCCACTGGTTGGAAACAAGTCCCACTCAAGGGGAAGGGGTTATACAAGGGTTTGACTCATTGGGGGTTACCAGTGAGTGTGTCTGCCACAAGGACCTACTTTGTGTGCCAGGCACAGTGCACCATACTGGGGAATACCAAAGTGCAGAGAGGAAAAAAAAGTGTTCCTGCCTTCTTGGAGCTTCATTGTTACAAGATTGGAGTTTGTAAACTATGTAAGTCAATGAGATGGTCCTTAGCCCCCAGTTTGTTTGTTTGTTTTTCTCTTAAGCTGGCTTGAGTTTTTGGCAGCAGGAAGAGTCCTGACTGATACATCTCCCTTTTGTAGATGGGACATACATGTAGGTTGTAGAAGTCCAGGATCCTATTATCGGGCTCTTTCCCTGGGCCCCTAATCACGGAAAGGGGTAAGACCCTGGGGTGAGTTTTTGAGGTAATTGTCTCTTGTCTTGGCTGCACTGTTTAGAAACTATCTGACCTTAGGCAGACACTTCACCTTTTTGAATCCCAGCTTCCTCATGTTTGAAATGAACATAGTACCTGTCCATTATTGGCCTTTTTGTATGGTTCATATGTGAAAACGTTTCTGAGAATCGTCGTAGACCTAGGTAAATACTGCTAGTGGTGCTTGGAGACCAGCACCAAGGTCACAGCCCTATAGGATGTTTCTGTGCCAGCTGGTGGTTTACCTGGATCTTCCCAGAGGAAGCAGCTTGAGAGTGGGGACTCAGCCCTTTTATAGCATCTTTGCTTCTCCAGTGCCTAAAGCGCAGAATGTGCTAAATAAGTGCTGTCTTCTGGGATCTTGTACATTCTTTCATCAAAGTGTTTGTGGTAGATAGAATAATGGCCCCTCAAAGATGCCCATGTTCTAATCCCTGGAAACTGTGAATGTGTCAGGTGTCATGGCAGAAGAGACTTTCCAGATGTGATAACGTTAAGGACATTGAGACAGAGAGAGTGTTCTGGATTATCTGGATGGATCCAATGTAATCACTAGGGTGTTTGTTTATAAAGAGGGAGGCAGAAGGGTCAGAGTTAGAAGGAGGGCGATGTGATGACGGAAGCCGAAGCCTGAGTGATGCCGTGGCTGGGAGGGACCACAAGCTAAGGAATCTGGGCAGCCTCTGGAAGGCATGCAGCCCTGCTGACACCTTGATTTGGGGCCCTAAGACTCATTTTCGAACGTTCTGACCTCCAGAACTTATGATAATATATGTGTGTTGTTTTAAGATGCTAAATTTATGGTAATTTTTTATAGCAGTAATTGGAAAGTAATACCTGATGCTGGGTGGTATTGTGTTATATGTATGCCCCTAATATATGCAGGAATCACTTCCTAACAGCACCCCAGAATGCATTTTCAAATTTGGAAATTTTGCAAGCTTACCATCAAACTCTTGATAGCATGAAATTGATCATGTTGGTATTAGTTACAGAAATCAGCAGCTACAAGTTAGAACTTTAAAAAACTTCTGGAAAGCTAGCTGGCCAGAACGTCACTGTGGGTGGGTGTTTGTGTATTATGGGGGAAAGGCTGGGACTAATCGGAGATATACATGACGGTGATTCCAGGGGACCCTAAGGACCTTGAAGGCAGGGGTCATGCCTTGTACATCTCTAAAACTGTTCCTTTCCTATGCTTTGCACTTAGTGGGTTCCCAAAATATTTACTAATAAAAATTTTAAATATGTTAGTTAATAACTGGCCTAGACAAGGACCAGTCTTTCAGTCTTGGCTTCATGCATCCTATTGTCCAACCAGCTGTCCAGGGGCAGCCTAATATAGCATAAAACTATGGGATTTGGAATTAGCAAAAACCTGGATTTGTGGCTCCGCCTTACCACTGATGAGTTATGTGACCCTGGAGAATTAACCTGTTGAGCCCAGTTTCCTCACCTGCAAGGTGGAGATTGTCCTTGCACCTTGCTGTGTGATGATCAGAGGCTATAATCGATTTGGAGGGAGTTTATAAACTGTCAAGTGCCACGTAGTGATCCTCATCACACAAAAAACTGGGTAAGAGCCTCGTGATTTAAAAATGTTGTTTTCAACTTGGTGTGTGTGTATGTGTGTGTACACATAAGAAATTATTATCTGTGGAGTTTAAAAAACATATTCACCATGAGAGAGCCCATGCTAGGCTTTCTGAATATGAAACTCCAGGAGTGGGCCCCTCCATGGACAGGTGTATTGTGAAAAAGCTGCAGAGGTGTTTCTGATTTACACCCCCTATTGTGTAGAGGAAAAGAATGTTTGAGATGAGTTATAAGAGGAGTTGACCCGGGATCTTGTGTAAGATACTCCCCTGCTTCCTGGGCTTCAGTTTCACCATTGGGAATGACCGAAGGAAATGATTTCTAGGGTTCCTCCCAGCTCTACAAGACAGTCTTACTTACCTGCAGAGCCTAGCAAGGTCCTACAACACCATAGGTGCCTGACAAAGGGATCCTGGATCAATGAATCAGAGCCAAGTGGAGGTTGAGATAAATTAGCTGCATGTCTTTGACTGACCACTAGGTGGCAGGAGCATCATGCCAAGTCCAAGCTCCGGTGCTGATTGCTCTGGGTGGGGCGGAGGTTGGGGGCTGACTGGGAGGCTTGAGCCAGGTGTGGACAGGGCTTCCTGATGGTGAAATGACACTGGATGGTCGAGCCTCAGAGCTCGCATCCATTGCAGGAGGAGCCTGGCTCCCAAGCAAGGTTTTTTAAAATGTAGCAGAATCACCTGGGGTTGGCACGTTTAAAAATGCACATTCTCAGGGACCACCAGACTCTAAACTGGCATCCCTGGAAGTATTTTAGTCTGCAACTGCATCGGCTTTTAATAGGCTCGTTGTGGTTCTCATGTATAACTGAAGCGTGAGAACCACTCGCTTAGGCTTTCTCGGAAGGCTTCCTGAAGCTCCCACCAGCACTCTCAGAGGTCCAGAGATGCTGCAGCGACCTCCAGTTTCACACACACATATGCGCGCACACACACACACACAGCCACACACACACAGGTTATTTGTTTCTGGATTCCATGCACAATGATGCACATTAAACCTACAGATTAGAAAAATAAATAACAGGAAGTAGAAGTCCTCTGTAATGTAGATCCGGGAGAGCTGCTGTTAGTAGTTGGTATTTTACTGCCTTAAGTTTTGCTCCCTGCTCCCCATGTAGGTACTAAAATTTAGCAGTTTTTTTTTTCTTTAACCGAAAAGCTTCATAAAAGCAAATAGGATGCCTAACCCCAGAGAGAGACATAATCTGTGTTTTTATGTAACAAATATCTCCTGGCTTCTTTACAACCAGTGTCCTCCAAGCTCCCCTGGAGAAATCTAGCTTGGGTCAGCCGCACTGTTGATCCGCAGCACTGCAAGGTCAAATCCTCACCTTCTGAAGCCAAAGGGTAGAAAGGTCTCCTTTACTTACTTGTTCCAGGACCTTCAAAGATGTGCAACGGGAATCTACAATGCAGACCGAACGACCTGGTTTTCACATTAGCATACGTCATTGGGAAACACTCCAGAGTCCAAGTTCAAGGACATCTTAGAACAAGTTTTTTTTGCTGTGGAGTGAAGTTTAAAGTTTGTGAAATGTGTACCTGTCCCCACACTCTTTTGAGATTTCCTTCCCTTGTTGAGGCTGAAAGGGTCCAGCTATGCTCAGGAGTGGATGCTGTTTGAGCCCGTCCTGTGAGCCAAGCACTGAACTAAGTGCTTTATGTACCTGACCCCATTTAGTTCTCATGACAACTCAAAGGGCTGGCGGCTATTTTCATCCTCATTCTACATATAAGGGAAGTGGTGTGGTTACGTGAAGTTATGGCAAGACGGATCCAAGGACTCACAGGTAATAAATTAGTGGCAGGGCCAGGATTTCTGGAATCCATGTGGTCTGGCTCTAGAGCCATACCCTCATTCACTGCAGTAGAGTGGGTCGTTCAGCTGTTTCCATCACCTGCCCAAGGAGAATCAGGGTCAGCATTTGCTATTCTTCCTAAGGGGATGCTCATTACATAGGATTTCTCATTTAATTCTCTCAACAATACTACAAGATGAGTGATGTTTTTCCCATTTTGCAGATAATGGAACTGACACTTAGAGAATAGGCACAATTCTAAGTAATGATTCCCCCCAAATCTCCCCGCATGATTCCCGCCCCCTGGTCGCCACACTCATGTATAGTCTCCTCTACTAGAATGTGGGAAGAGCCTGTGACTTGCTTTTAATTAATAGAATATGACAAAGGTGAAGAGATTTTGCAGGTGTCGGTCGGGTCCCTGAGCAGTTGATTCTGAGTTAAGTGGGAGATTATCCCGGGTGGGCCTGGCCTAATCGGTCAAGTCTATAAAAGAGGGTCCAGGCCTTCCTCGAGGCTAGAGAGATTGTTGTATTGACCTTGAAGAAATGGGCTGCCGTGCTGTGAGAGGCCTGTGAGCGCATGAGCGAGGTAGAGAGCTCTGGGGACAGCAGGGAAGACCACCTGCTGATACCTTGATTATATCCTGTGCAAAGGACCCATATGAGCCACGTCCAGATTCCTGACCTACAGAAACTAGGAGATAATACAAGTATGTTGCTTTAAACTCCTAAAGTTGTGGTGATGTTTTAGGCAGCAATAGAAGACTAATACGGAGACATTCTGCAGATTCCCCAAGGTCACCTCACACAGCTTAAGAAGCAGATTCTAGACCAAACACTCAGAGCATCAGAAAAGTTGAGGGTTAGACCCACCATACCCGCACCTGGTTTAGTGGCCGGCACACGACTGGAACTCAGTCCACATGAAGCCAGGGTTTGAACCCAGATTTGACCTCTTCTGTTATTCCATGCTTTCTTCTTCTGTCCTAACATATGGTCATGTCCTGCCCTGGAGCTGTGTGTCTGTGAGGCAAGCACCTCTTACCTTTGAACTTGATCTTCAATTATACAATGAATCTGCACATATTTACTGACTGAGGCTAAATTCTCTGCCTGACTTGGTAAAATAGGGTGGGAAATGTACAGCTCTTGTCCTGAAGTAGATACATTTTTTTTGAAAAAGAGGAGACAGGTACCCATAATGCAGTTATGATTATGCGATGCAGGTATTGGTAGGTAATTCAGTGCAGGAGACCACTTCCCCAGCTGGGGGCTGTGGCATTAGTGCAGGGGGCCCCCCAGTCTGTACACCCACCTGATGGTTGACTGTGAACCGAGGAAATGCAGTGACATGTGTGTATCCACCTACATTTGGCCATTTCATCCATATTTGTTCATGTGTTCCTTAGGATGAAGGGAGGTACAAGCATTGCTGGGCTGAAGATGTTCTTTCTTCTAATGACATAACGTTTCTCCTCTAGTAGCTGCCCTGTGACCTTCTGGGAAGGGTTTTTAGTTCCCACGGAGGCTTTTAACAGAGAATTCCGGGGGGTACACTCTGGAGAACGCTGATCCAGGATCACCTAGTCCAGTTGCTTTTTAAAATTACCATTTAAAATTTAGTATATTTCTAAATTGAATATAATTCACATATCATAAAATTTGCCATTTAAAAGAACAGCTCAGTGGTTTTTAGCACGTTCACACAGCCATTCAACCAACACCAGTATCAAATTCCAGAACATCTTCATTGTCCCCAAAGGAAACCCCATCCATTCCACATGAGGGAGATTGTCTGTTGCTGGCTGTGAAGATGGAGGAGGTCCATTTGCAAGTACCTGAGAGCAGCCTCTGTGAGCTGAGGGCCCTTCCAGCCCACAGCCAGCCAGAAAACAGGACATCGGGTAACACAGCCTCAGGGAATTCTGCCAACAACGCGAAAGAGCTCAGAAGTGGATTTTCCCCCAGAGCCTCCAAAAGAGAACCCCACTGGCCTGACATCTCCAGTGAGGCCTTGAATAAAGAACCTAGATTAGCCAGCATGGACTTGTGACTAACAGACTGTGTGATGACATATGGCTATTATTTTAAGCTGCTAAAAAAAAAAAAAAGTAGTCACTCCTTATTGCCTCCCCCACCTCCCATACTTTAATCTACTTTCTGTTTCTATAGATTAGTCTATTCCAGAAATTTCATGTGAATGGAATTGTCCAACATGTGGCCTTTTGTGTTTGGCTTCTTTCAATTAGCATAATGTTTCCAAAGTTCATTAGTCCAGTTGGTTTTAAACCGCAGGCTGCCTCAGAATCCCCTGGAGATCTTACTAAAATGCAGTTTTCCTGGCTCTTCCTCTAAGATTTCTGGTTCAGGTGGCCTGTAGGGACCAAGAATCTACCCATCTGACAAGTTCTCTGGGTGATTCTGGTTCAGGCAGCCTGGGGGCCACACTTTGAGAACGCCCTGCCTGGGCTGAGGATTTCACTCTGGGTATGAGAGGTCAAGGATCAGGAAGGGAGAGTGACAGCCGGGAGGTCACCCAGCTGACAAAGCCGGATCTAGGTCTTGACCTGAGGCCTTCCGGCATCTCTGTCTCATTCACCAGACCCAGGACTCTGGGTTCAGCCCACAGGTGACCCTGAGTTTTTTTTTTTAAACAACCACTATCTGTAGGATTCTTTGGCATCTTTCTAGAACTCACATTTCACCCCTTACCACCCTCCAAAAAGTTCTGAGGTGACTGGAAGGGCATTGGGCATGTAGACTTTTGTGAGAGATTCCAGCAGATCCAGATCCCACTGGTGTAGCTGAGGCCTGTGGCCTAATGGTGAAGCCACGTGTCTTCTGAGCCAGGGGTTGAGGGTTTGAGTCTTAACCAGATTTAGGCTTTCCAGATTCAGCAGATAAAAATGCAGGATGAATGCAATATGAATGCATTTCCATCTCCTTTTAGTATGTCTCGTGCAATATTACCTTTTAGTACATCTCGTGCAATATTTGGGACATATACTAAAAAGTTATTCATTGTCTAAAATTCAGATTGACCTGGGCATCCTGTACGTTAGCTGGCAACCCACCAGCAAGGTGCCTCTTTAGTTCCCTGAGGGACAGCTGAGCTTATTGGTTGAAGGTGGTTGAGCACATGGACTCTGGGAGGTGACCTGGCTTGGGTCTGAATTCTGACAGCGCATGGCTGGCCATGGCACCAGGGTGAATTACTGAACTTCTTTTAGCCTCACCTTCTTCGTCTGTAAAATGAGAGCATATAGTGAGAGGGTTAAACGAAATGATCCATGTGGAGTGCTTAGTGGAGTCTGCCTTGTGGAAAATGATAAGTATTATTGGGGATGATGTTGAGAATCCCTAAGACTCTTCCCAGCACCACAGTCAAAACTTTGATGGGGATCACTGTGGTTTCCTTTCTGGCACTCTTTGGTACCTCTAAAATTTAGCCCCTTCAGAGTGGTGGGGCCATCTTGGGGGGCCATTTGGGGGATTCTATCTTGTTACGGGACTGCAGGTGCTTGGCAGTGAGAAATGGGCTGTCGAAGTGGCTGATGGTTTCTGTTTCCATCTGAGTTTCCTGGTGTGGAGGAAACAAAACTTCTGTTGATGATTCATTGTTGAAGCTGGCTTTAGCCAGCATTTAAATAGAAACGACTGGCTGTAGAAAATATTGTCACCACCCAGAAGCGAGATCTGTTTCACAGCTGTTGTGAGCACAGTGGATTTCTTACAGGTGAAACCAGGGCATTCGGTTACCTGCACTGGTGTGGCTTCTCAGCCAAGCACTTGCCAGAAAGTCCGACCATACTGGCCTCCAGCCTCCCCGACAGATCACAGCTTCTACAAACCCTGTTTGCTGACAGCAGGTTTCCCTGAAGTTTGGTATTTGTAGCACTGGGGCACCTACATTAAAGAACATTGGATGACAGAGCGAGATGGCGACCCCCTTGCCAACTCGATTTCAATCTTGATGATGGTGTGCAGAAGGCAGTTTGAATTTCATGTCGGTATGTCAGAAAATCTTTCGAAAACTTGCTAATCTTTTTTTATTAACAAGAAACTGGCCTCAAGCTCAGAGATTTCAATGGGCAATAGTTTTCAACCAGACTCTATTAATATATTTTATTATATTAATTTTGTATTGTTCTTTTGGTGAATTTTTATTTTGATATAATTTCCAACTAGAGAAAAGTTGCAAACATAGTGTGGGAATTCCTTGGCCATCCAGTGGTTAGGACTCAACACTTTTACTGCTGGGGGCCTGGGTTTGATCCCTGGTTGGGGAGCTAAGATCCTACAAGCCCTGAGGCACGGCCAAAAAAAAAAAAAAAAAGTTGCAAAAATAGTGTAAGGAACTCCTTTCTACCCATGACCCAGATTCACCTACTGGTTACATTTTGCCCCATCGACTTTATAATTTTTTTTCTCTCTGCATATTTTTTTGGAACCATTGGAGAGGATTTTAGAGACATCATTCCTCTTTACACCTAAGTCTTTAAGTGTGTTTTTCCTAAGAACCAGGACACTCTTTTACATAAATACAATACAATTATCAGACAAATAAAATGAGACAATGTGATCTTGATGCAATGCTATTCTCTAACCTGCAGTTCGTATTCAGTTTCATCAAAAGTCCCAGTAATGTCCTTTACGGCTCCTCCTTCCACTGCCACCCAGTCCAGGGTCCAATCCAGGCTCACCCACTGTCTTTAGCTGTTTTGTTTATCATCTCCTTAGTCTCCTAATTCGTAATAGTTCTTCAGCCTTTTGTTGACTTCTTGCCAGTTTTGAAGAGTACAGGACATTTGTTTCTTTTTTTAGAACATTCTTCAGTTTGGGTTTGTCTGATATTTCCTCCTAAATAAATTCAGTTTGTATATTTCGTCGGGAATATCACAGAAGTGATATTGTGTCCTTCTCAGTCCATCCTATCAGGAAGCACCTATTGTCAATCTGTCCATATTGGTGAGAATGCCTTTGATCACTTGCCTACCAGGTTTCTCAACTACAAAGTTATCATTTTTCTCTTTGTAATTAATAAATAATTTGTGGGAAAATATTTTGAGACTAGGTAAATAAACTGTTCCGCATCAAATTTTCATCAACTAGTTACTTTTCTAACTCTTTTTTTTGTATTTATTTGTTGGCATTCTACTGTAATTGTCTATTATTTATTGGTGGACTCATAGAGTTTTATTTTATTCATGGTTTATATTGAATTACTATCATTATTTATTTTGAAGCTCAAATTTCTTGATATTTGGGCAGTGGGAGTCCCTAACCTGGCTCCATTTATTAATGTTTATGACTACTCTATTTTCTATTCTTGGCAGACGGTTATTGATTTTCCATTTATGGTAGTAATTGAATTTTTAAAATATGTATTTATATTTTTAAAATTTTATTTAAATAAAATATTAATTATATAATGATATATATAAATAACATTAAGAAAAATATTAATGATACTTACAGTCCAGGTTTGACAAAACTCATGAAAAAGTTGGTATGTAAATAGCTGAAATTTGGGAAACACTGCTCTTGTATTATGGGGTATGTTGGTTCTATTTTTTTTTTTTTTTTGGTACTTCAAATAGTACCAAATTGTGTCCAAATTAAGAACTTGAAATGTTTCCATTTGTGTCCAAATTAAGAACTTGAAATGTTTCCAAAGTGCCTACATTTGGACACGCACACTCTGTCCCTTATTGCTGCCTCTTATCCCTGATGTGAAATCAAGCCTTTGCCAGGCTATACATCCTGACCTTCCTCTGGGAAATAAAGATGCTTATACACGGATACAGTCAGAAGATGAGCTACCTCAGTTACAACCCACCAGGTTATTCAAGGCCCAGTTCAAAAGCCCTCTTTTTATCAGGTAGGATTCTTTAGCTGCATGCAATAGAAATCAGGTCTGGCTAGCTTAAGCTATTTGTGTGGGATTGCTCACAGAATCCAAGACAAGTCTGAGGACCTAGGCCTGGGAAAAAGTAGAAACACAGGTGGCTTTGGGGATCTGGGTAGCAGGGAATCATGGGCGCCACTGTCAGGATGAACAGGCTCCATTAATTTTCTGTGTTTGCATCTTTCTTCTTAAGCTTCAAATTACTTACTTGGAGGAACTTCCCTGGTAGTTCAGTGGTAAAGAATCTGCCTTCCAATGCAAGAGGACATGGTTTGATCCCTGGTCGGGGAACTAAGATCCCACATGCTGTGGGGCAACTAAGCACACATGCCACAACTACTGAGCCCACGCACCTCAACGAGAGAGCCCGTGTGCCGCAAACTACAGAGCCCAGCACTCTGGAGCCCGCGCGCCACAACTACAGATCCCTCGTGCCAAACTAGAGAGGAAACCCGTGTGCCATAAATAGAGAGAAGCCTGCGTGCCACAACGAAGAGCCTGCATGCCGCAACTGAGACCCAACGCAGCCAAAAATAAATAAATTAAGTTAAATACATAAATATTTTTAGAAATTACTTACTTAGGGGCTTCCCTGGTGGCGCAGTGGTTGAGAGTGCGCCTGCCGATGCAGGGGACACGGGTTTGTGCCCCGGTCCGGGAGGATCCCGCATGCCGCGGAGCGGCTGGGCCCGTGAGCCGTGGCCGCTGAGCCTGCGCGTACGGAGCCTGTGCTCTGCAGTGGGAGAAGCCACAGCAGTGAGAGGCCCATGTACCACAAAAAAAAAAAGTTACTTACTTGGACAACATCCATTTGGCCTTCCCTGAGTCATGAATCCCATTGGCTAGAGGAGAACAGGACACCTTTCTTTTTTTTTTCTTTCTTTAATTTTATTTTTGGCTGCGTTGGGTCTTTGTTGCTGCGCGTGGGCTTTCTGTAGTTGCGGCAAGTGGGGACTGCTCTTCGTTGTGGTGCACGGGCTTCTCATCGCAGTGGCTTCTCTTGTTGCGGAGCACGGGCTCTAGGTGCATGGACTTCAGTAGCTGTGGCACGCGGGCTCAGTAATTGTGGCTCACGGGCTCTAGAGCACAGGCTCAGTAGTTATGGTGCACGGGCCTAGTTGCTCTGTGGCATGTGAGATTTTCCCAGACCTGGGCTCAAACCCGTGTCCCCTGCATGGGCAGGCAGATTCTTAACCACTGTGCCACCAGGGAAGTCTGAGAACAGGGCACCTTGATTCACAGGACCCTCAACACAACATATAAAGGGTGTCGTCATTCCCCGCAGGAAAATTCGGTGCCACTGACAATTGCATTTTGCACCTGTTGACTCCTTTAATACATACCACAACGTGATAACATCTTAATGTTATCATTCCCCTTTTACAGAGGAGGCAACAGAGGCCTAGAGATTAAATCACTTGTTCAAGGTCATGCAACTGTAAGAGTCAGGATTCAAACTCAGGCCATCTGTCTTCAGAGTCCCTGATTTTGACCACCATGCTACAAGTAGGGTGCAGTCAATTATTGGCCAGCAAAACCTGGAGTGTCCCTTTACTTCCATCCTGTAGAAGCAGTCTTAGCCCTGGCCTACATATCACCTCCCCCAGTTCTGCGCCCTAGAGCCCCCTGCATCTCTCGCTGTTAGGCTGCTAGCCTTTCCTGGCTGTTGGTGTCCCTGTCTCACTCAGTGGGCTCTGTGCCAGCAGTGGCCAGGCTGTATTTATCTCTGAATCCTTCACAATACATAGAACAGGGCCATGCACATAGGCAAAGCTTAGTAAATATTTGTAGAATTTAATTGAGTCACCTAAATATTATTTACCTTACTAGAGATAGATAGATAGATAGACAGAGATGGAGATCCTGAGTGAGAATGGGAGCTTTTGATATACTCTTAATTCATCTAGTTAATAATTAAACACTCAGTGTCAATTTGATGGTGCATTGACTTCCTGCCTTGTTTACTGATTAATCTCGAAGGATCATTGGGATATTCTGACTTCTGCCCCCAAAGACAATAGACAAACCAGCTCTTACCATCAGCAGTCACCCTGAGCCTGAGCCTGGGCTCAGTAAATAGGTATTTGTGCTTGTTTTTGCAAAGGATGAAGAGACCAACTTTACTGCAGTTGTGTGATGGTCGTTCCCCTGCTTCACAGCGCAGCCCTTTAACTCATCAGGGTTGCTGGGCCCCATCCTGCTGGCCTTGGATAGAAGGCCCCAGAGTCAGAAGAACAGCAATAATCCCTTCTCACTCCCTGGGTAGGCTTTTGAAAAGCTAAGAAGGGCTGGCCCCAGAAGTCATTTTAATTGACGCTAGCTTAGCTTTTGAATAATTTTTTCCAACTTGTTAAGTGATATTGTGCATTTTCAGTGACTTGGGCATTAGAGAGAGTTTAGCTTGATGTCTGGGCCCAAATTCTGGAAACTCAGTGCTATGTGTAGTTTGGAGCACTTCATTTAACTTCTCTGGCGCTCTCTCTCTCTCTCTCTTTCCCTCTCTCTCTCTCTCTCTCTCTCTCTCTCTCTCTCTCTATATATATATATATATATATATATATATGTATATATACTTTTTGTTTTTGTTTGTTTGTTTTTTTGGCTGTGCTGTGTGGCTTGTGGGATCTTACTTCCCTGACCAGGGATTGAACCCAGGCCCCTGGCAGTAAAAACGCCAAGTCTTAACCACTGGACCAACAGGGAAATCCCTGGCTTCGTTTTTCATCAGTAAAGTAAGGATAGTATCACTTACTTTATAGGGTTGTTATGAGTCTTTGACAAGTTAATACATGCAGAATGCTGTCTTCATTTGGGTTCCCCTGAGGTAGCCCCCCAAGATGAGGACTTGGGTGCAGGTAGTTTATTTGGAAGGTGATCTCAAGAAGCAGGAGTGGGGGGGTGTAGGGAGAATGAGGTAAGGAGGGAAGAAAAGCCAGTGGACTTGCTAATGAATAAGTCACCATTGTGGGCACCTTGGGCTTGATCCCACTGAGGGGACCCTTCAGATACTGTGTGGAACATGGACAGGGAACCCGGGCATTTATCCACCATTTCCCATCCTCCACGGCTGAGGCTGCCTGGGGGCTGTTACTCCTACCGTCCCCAGTCCCCGCCACAGTAGTTCTGGCTTACCTTGGCACACTTGTGCCCTGTGGTACTGGAGGCGGGAAGTAGTCAGCTTGCCAGGAACTGTCTACAGCTGCAGTGGACTCTGGTGTCAGGTGAACCAAGACAAAGTGTGGGGAGGTGTCAGTGGTGACTCCCACAGTGTGCAGAAAATAAAACTAAAAGCAAGAGAAAAACAAACAAACAAACCAAACCAGACAAACAAAAAAAGCAGTGTCCAGTGCACAATAAGTACTCAGTAGACTGTATCTACAGTGGACACAGTTTTAACTGTGCAGCATACTGTCCTATGGGGATCTACCTCTCTGTCACCTGATGGGGTTCAGGTATGAATATCAATCAGGTTGCCTGCACCTACTATGACCAGTCACAGGGGTGGGCATGTGACCCAGGCTGGCCAATCAGAATAGCCATCCCTCTGCTTCAATGATTGGTTGATGGATGTGCATGTGACCCAAGCTGGCTAATCAGAACCTTCCTGAGAGTACCTTGATTCACACCAGAGCTAATGGAGAGGAAGGTCTTTGTCCTTGGGAGGGGGTGATGGGGAGAGAGGAGAGGAGAGGAGGGAACACCTCACCAGGAGGGTGTTAGGTTGGAACTGCTAGTCCCTATCTTCCCCAGCTTCTGGGAAGAAACCTTTCTATTATATGGAGTCCTGGGTTCTAGACAGAACTCTACTTTGTGACTGAGTGAATATGAGCAGGCTACCTAACCTCTCCGGAATTTAATGTCCTTAATCTGTAAGCAGGGATGGTATCTACTTTTCAGGGTCTTGTTTCGATTCCATTAAGAGTACGTGTAAAATGCCTGGCGAATAGCAAATCCTCAGTAAATGTTAGTTTTGTTGTCATGATTTGCCTTGACTCGATTTCACTCTATGGAACTCTCCAAACTCTAAGCTGGGACAGGTGTTTGAAAATGATTGCAAGGTTTTTGAGCATGGGTGTTTGTGAGTATGCCCCATGGGTCGTTGTCCTATGTTGGTGACTCCCAGCTCCAGAAGGTAGTGGTTTACTTTGGGGGGGCCTCCCATGGACATGTCCCCATTTCTCCAGAAAAAGCCTGCCTCACCAGTCCCTCATTGTTTCACTCCTGGAAGGGAGAGGTGTTCTTTTTCTCCCACTCATGCCAGTTTAGTGGCCGCTTGACCAGATAGACTACGGATGGGCTTTGGGGGACTAGCTAAAGAACTGTGATTCCAACATGCCCCCCGCATCTGATCTGCCTCCCAAAACTGGACCAAGTAAAATAATGATGTTCATTTGGGGGAGATTTCCCATGGTCACCTCTTACTTGAGCACATTCTCCAGTAATCCCTGGATTAATCCCTTTGCTTTTTGTACAAAATCCAGAACCTTTGAAGGGGTATTAGTAGATTTCTATAATCCAGTCTTATTAATCTTTTGTCTCTTCTCTCGATGCACGCAACAGCTAAATGGACCATTCCATGAACCTGCCCTGCACTTTCCCTCTAATGTGCCTAAAGTTGGTTTCTTCTCCTGGACCGCTTTCCTCCCCTGCTCCTGATGGACATTGTTCATCAAATACAGCGCTGTTCACCACTTAACCCAACCAGCTCTCAGTACCAAGGCAGGCTCTACAGATAAATTGCCATTTGCATGCAAGATAAAACTTACTGTTGTTACATTCTTCAGTGGTAAACTCCTGAATGGCTGGAAGAGACTATGTATTTATTTTTCCCACTAAAACTATTGTGTTGAGAACATGCTAGGTATTTGATTAGTGTTTGATGTGAATGAAAAACCATGTTTTGAAAGCATCTGCCATCTGAATTCTAGACTGGAACTTGTAGGTCATGGTTTCAATCTGGTTACACACTTTCACATTTGATTTTCATAATGATTCTAGGACCTAGACAATATGATCCTCCCCATTTCAGTATGGGAAAGCTCAAATGCCAAGCAATTTGCCCAAATTTGATTCCCAGTTTGCAAGACTCCAGAGTTGGTGCTCTCAGTCTCTGCACATGTGGGTGCATATGCCTGTGGTATGTTGGGGTTTCACTCACCCCTATCTGAGTCACTCCCGTGTTTGGGTGTTTGGGAGCCAATTTGAATAACCCATAGGACCTGTTTCCCAGCATCTTTGCTTGGCTGGTAGTAGGAACTCTGTTCATTCTGCTCAAGGCAGAGAATGCAAAAACATTTATGTCTTAGACAGTTTAGGCTGCTCTAACAAAGTATCATAGACTGGGTGGCTTATAAACCACAAAACATTATTTCCCAGTCTGGAGGCAGGAATTCTGAGATCAGAGTGCCAGTGCGGTGAAGTTCTTGAGAGAGCCTCTTCTGGGTGGCAGGCTGTCAATATCTTTTTATCCACACAGGAGAGAGAGAGAGAGGAGCAAGCTGTCTCTCATGAACTTATAAGGGCACTAATCCCATTCATGAGGGTGCCACCCTCATGACTTCACCTAATCCTGATTACCTCCCAAAGGCCCACCTTCTAATGCCTTCATATGGAGGAGGGGGAGGGTTTCAGCCTATGAATTTTGGAGGGACACATTTAGTCCATAACAACTTATTTCTTTTCCCACAAGCAAACCTGGAAGTGAAATATTGAGATCTGTATATTATCTGTTTTTTTTTTTTTTTTTTAACGGAAGCTACTGAATATTTCCTAAGCATCCCATTTTCCCAGCCCTGGCAAACAGGAGTAAGGAAAGGAAGCTAATGTTTATCATGCTCACTAGGTATCAGGCACTATGCTGTGTGCTTTCATTCTCGTGAACAACACCCACTCAGCTTAAAAGACTGCATTCATTCAGGCATCACCTCCTCCATGAACACTTTCCGGGAAATCATCTTCCATCACAGAGTTGGCCCCTCCCTACTTTGCACCCCACTCTGCCCCCTAACATTGCCTCTCTGAATCCTTGTTACATATCTTGGTGTCCATTTCTGCCCTTCCTCTAGACCTGCTGTACAAGATGGAAGAGCATCAGGGAACCAACATGCTTGTTAGGAGTCACTTTCATCCAATGATGCTTGGAACTTAGTGGAGAAATACACCTTCCTCACCAAATGGGATAGCTCCATGGTCTTCCACAGTGGTCACCTACTCACCAACCCACGCTGAAGTGGCTTCTTCCATTCCTGTTTTACATTCCCTCTCCCCAATCCGTGCTTCTTGGGATCACCTCCCAGTACGGCTGACTTTCAAATCCTTGTTTCAGTGTCTGATTCTGGAGGACCGAAACTGGGGCAGAGGAATCAAGGAACTTGACGTCTATCTCTGCACCCGCTTTAGGCTCATCTTATATCCCTCCTCCCGCTGAACCCTACATTTACTCTTTGTAATCACCTGCCACACCCGCAAGCTTTCATGTCACACCATTGTACATGCTTGTTCCCTCCCATGGAAATCCAAGATTATTCATTTGTCATTCAAAGACCTCCATGCCCAGTTGGGACTTCCCATCATGCCTTTCTCCAACTCCACTCCATTTCCATGTGAGTGTATTTCACCTACTGTTCTACTCTCCTTTCTTCCTATACGCTCTTCAATGTTCCCACCTTCTTGCTTTCACACTAATGTTTCCTTCTGCCCCAAATGACTTTTGAAAGGTTTACCTCCGTTTGTGCTCTAACCTCACCCACATGGCTGAAAAGAATTTTGTTCCCAACTGCAAGACCTCTTCCCCACTCTCAGAGTTATAAGGGAAGATGTGGATTTTAGTTTAGATTCCAGTTTTTCTTGCTGGACTGTGTTTACATGTGACAGCACACCACCACTGGCTGTGTGAGGCCATGAGCCTTATACGGAGTACATGAGCATTAAATGAGAACATAATGAGAAAATCCTTTGCACAGTGATCTTGTAAGAATTTCACTGACAAGGTGACTAACTCTTCTACCTTGTAAATTCAGGTTTATGTATGTGGTGTTTTGCTGACATGGGACCTAGCTCTAATTTTTTTGGCTTCCTGCTGAGAAATATAGTAAATACAGCCAAGCCTCCTTAATCATGAATTCCTCCTTCATGAAATCTTTCCCCTTGGAGATGCACTTTTGTGCATCTCTTTGATAACCTTGAGGATGTTAGATCATGAAAATGAAAATGGTTGAGGTATGTGAGTTTTGAAATCAGCACCTCACTGAACACTTGGATCGAGGGCCAGATGAAAAAATGCTTCTTGGTGTGCATATTATTTGCTACAAAGCAAAACAAATGGATAAACATATCCTTGAAATCAGAGGAAAGGGAAATCCCTGAACAGTTTCTAGTGAGAAGGGATGGTAATTGAAATGCATTGTATTTTACCCTTATTTAAGCCAAGAAGCATGGTGGAGTGGTTAAGAGCATGGATTCTACCTTGGCTCCAGGTCCTGGCTCCGTCACTTCCTAGCTGTGTGGTCTTAGTGCAGAACCTCAGTCTTCAGTTTTTTCACCTATAAGATGGGCGTAATGGTAAACCCCACCTCTCAGGGCTGTTGGGAGGGTAAGAGAGTATACATATAAACACACACACGCACACACACATATATACACATATATATCTTTTAATAGCATATAGTAGGTATCATAAATACTATTATAATTATTGTTATTCTTGTTATCATTACTATTATTACATGATGCCTTTAATAGTTCTTTTATTTAGTGGTGTCTTATTTTCTTGCTTGAGGGAAGCTGAATGTATTTTTAAAGGCCTATTTCATCTTGACTCCTGTTTTCTATATATAGCCTTTAGTTTCTCTCATCTGAAGATTCTTCTATGACATGTTTTTTATATTTTCTTTTTCATTCACCCATGCCTTGCGTTTTAATAGTGGGGCCATTTTTGCAACAACTATGTATGTGGAGTAACACATGCCAGGCGAGGTTCTGCTATGCTGAGTACTTTATTCATATTTTTTTATGTAAACATAATTTGCTTTGTAGGCACAATATAACAAGCTCTAAAGCCACAAATACGTTAGACAATGTTTCAGTTCCCTCCGATCAATCATAAATTACTGAGAAGCCTTCACAGTTCCTTTAAGGCAACCTGAGACGTTCTGTGTACTTCCTTCAGAAAAACAGTCAAGTGACAGCAAACAAGATGCTTCGAACGAGAGTGTGTCAAACAGTTAATTTTGATACTTTAATTTTTTTCCCTATTCTTCATGGCATAAGTTGGTCTTATTGGTCAAACACTAGTTTTCTCTTCTCATTCTGTATACCAAGGAGACAAAAGGGTTTTCTTTAACTAACCAGCATAATTTGTGATTATTGTCTAAACCTTATAGTTGAAAAAACAGATTTGGGGAAGAATGTCTTTTCATGCTAACCCTCTGGACATAACAAAGGCCGTTTGGATTCTGAATGGAGAGTTCCGTCTCCCCTGGCAAATAAGAGGCCTGGTATGGCCAGTGGGTCTCTGCTCCTCCAGCCCTAAAAAATGCCATCTTTGGCCAGCTCACCAGGAGTGTCACTTGGGTAACGGCTCCTCTTAAGACCTCATTGAGGGCTTGGTTATGGGAAAAACATGACCAATAGTACTGCATTTAGCAAACATGCTGGGGGGATACAACCTCTACGTTATCTTTCTAAATGACCCGGAGAAGAGAAGTTGATGTTGGTGTCTCTTTTGAGATGCTCTCATCCCTTGGCTCATCAGGTGGCACCACCCTTTCTCATCTTCGTAGCTTACATGTACATTCACAATGAGGAGACACTTCCTTCAGATAAATATTTGGCATAAATTAGTCATCATCACAAGCTTAGGATAGGAAAAAAAGAACGTGATTAATGAGGTGACATTTGTTACCAATGGACTTAGGGAATAAAACAGGTAGTTGCTGAAATGCATTCATTGCCATCACTTGGGGGAAGTGTGGGGTGTACCCTATGGCTCATTGGTGGAGAGGTCGGGCAATGCAGGAGCCCTCGGAAGTCTTCCAGAACGCAAGTGAGTTGGGCTGCTAACACCGCGGGCTCCTTGTGTCTCCGGTTTGGTCTGTGAGTGGTGGAGTCCACCCTCTGGGCCAACAGGACTGGGAGACGTGGTGAGGAGCACGCCCCCCCCGCTCCCGCCCCATGGAGACACTGGGCCTCTTGTCCCTCCAGAGGGACTGTTCACCTCAAGCCGCGTCAAGTGCGGTGGGACCGGTTGGGGGGGGGGAGTTTCTCAGGAGTCTGGGAGCTGGGAAATTAATCAGGGGTGTGCGATCAAGTAATTTGGTACCGGATTTCCAAAAAGCAGGGCCTTGCAAAGAGTCTGCACCACAATTTTATATTTCAGAGGAGAGGAACACATATTTGGCATCAGGTACTAAACATCGAGTTTTGTATCGCTAGAGTTTGTGACACGTTGGAACATGCTTTGGCAAGAAGAAAGATACTCATTGATTTTTTTCCCCCAAATATGGTCTACAAAGGAGATCTTTCTTGGGGGATCCAAGGTAAAGGCTGCTATTCAGTACCAGGAAATGAAAAGAGCAGAATCGGTAATGCCAATGGCAAGTGTGCAAACATAGGCGAGTCTCAGTAATGACTTTGAAATAGTCCCACACCTGGTGAGTTTTCTTAAAATTAAATATATATGGCGGGGAGAGGATTTTGCTCATGAGATGTGGTTTCAGAGGAGGGATCTCTGTGGCTGGTCCTCATACTTTGGCTGTTGACCCATCTTCTATCCTGAAATATCCACATCTATCTCCCTGTGTTTATGGTTAAGAACCGGTGAAGGAATCAAGCATCAAAGGGTGAGGGGGGGGTTGGTTTAACCTTTTGACCGTGAAACACCTGAATGAATGTAAGGAGGTTGCCTCTTCAATGGGAAGTAGGACAGTCCAACTTGGAGAGATCCTAAACTTACGGGCTTGTGAAAACATCTCCTGGCCTACCCTCTTTCTGCCAGCCAAATTGGCAAGCGCTCTTTTCAGAAGCATGGGCGGCTAGCAGCAAAAAGTGTCATTGGCCTGAAGAATTCTAGGACAGTGCTCTGTGATAACGCCTTTCAATCCAAACTTGTCTTTGCCCATGTCTGGTCTCTTAAGCAATGGACCTGTGGACTTGTATCAATTTGCAAGGCTGTTCTAGAACTGTCGAGAAGGACCCAAAGATGGATGGTTTTGAAACAGGGGAGTGGGGAAAGTGTAACACACAGACGGGGGAAGGACGTAATACTGCATGGAATGGGATTGGCACTTAATTTCAAAAACAACAGTGATCAACAGCTTTTTAGCTCAGCTGACAGCAGACAGACACAGCACACACTGGACTACAGCATTTGTTCACTGGGGCGCAGAAGAGATTTCTCAGCCGGGTCCTCTTTCTCCAGAGCATCCTCACGCCCTCCTGCCCGGGCCCTGGGTTACTGGATGAAGGGCGTCCTCTCCTTGTTCTCACTGTCACCCTCGTGGTCCTCCTCCTCTTCGCCCGCCTCGCTGGTCTCTGTGCTGTCATTGGCCATCTGTAATGCAGCAGAGGACTTCTTAGAGGGTTCTGCAGTCTGTCTCCTGCCTTCTTCGAGCATCTGATGAAGGCCCTTGGGAAAGATTTCTCTGAGGGCTGAACGCTAGGGTCACCTGATTCCTCAGGAAGGCAGTGTGGTACCAGGTGACTTGGGTTGGGCGCCCTAAGACGCAGGCTCTGAGAAAGCATTTGACTGCAAGTATTTGGAATTGGGGAGATGATCCCAGGAAGCACAGGTCAGAGTGAGGAAAGGAGACAGAAAAGGCAAGGAAGCTGGCACGGGATATGTTAATAGGTCCTGCCATGGGCAACTGGGCTCAGTCCTGCTGGGGACCACTGGGGGACAGTGGGGGACACATGAGCAGGGGAGAAGCCAGGGAGTGCCGATTTTGTGCATAACCCAAGCCTCTGGCATGGTCAGAGGACGCTCTCAGGCAGAGGGGGCGGCGGGCATGCAGGGGAATCATGAGTGCCGGGGGCATGGGTGGGCATTGACAGCGTCCACTGCACCGAACGGCCAGGGTTCAAAGCCTGATGCTGTCACTTCCTAGGAGCCAGAAGAACACTAGTAACAAATGTGGGTTTATCCACTTTGTTGTCTATATTCCCCCATGGGAACGTCTTTTCTGTGAAGATGTGGACTCTTTCTGGTCTGTCTATCCATCCATCCATCTACCATCTATCTACCTACCCACCTACCTTCTTGTCATTGCTAGTACCTGGCACACTTGTCACACCTCTCTGAGCCTCCATTTCCTCCACTGTTAGGACGAGGATAAACCCACCTGCCTTATAAAGTTGTCATGGGAGCCAAGTGAAACAAAGGGAAGTGATGTACTTGGAGCGTCTGGCAAATTGCTGAGCACACGACAGATGCTCAAAACATCCTAGTCCTGTCCATTTACAGCCCCCTTCATGAACGGTGCCTCGGAGTTCTCTTCTTGTCCTAGACCCTGAGCTAGGTAACTTCCCTTGACCCCTGAACCTCTGCTCTCCCCACTTATTCTTACAAACAGGAATCATCTCCTGAATCTCAGTCCCCCCGCCCGTACCACATGGCTGACCTGGAGCTGGACTTCCCTCTCCGCCACAGCACATGCAGCGCCGTCCCTCCACCCGCCTGCCTACTCAATGCCTGCTTTTCCTTTTGTGCTCAGCCCGCTTCCTCAAGGAAGCCTTCCCAGACTTTCCTAACGGGAACAGACCCCCTACTGCGAGCCCTTCTTTGTGGCCCGGATCCATAGCTGCAGTGTCCCATTTCTACGTATGGCTTGTTGATGGTTGTCCACCTGCCCCACCTCTGGATCTGTGCAGTCTGGTGGCAGTCTCTGTGTCGACCGCCACACTGCAGAGCCCCTCAAGGGACCCTTGCAAGAGTGTCTGGGATGTGAGTGTGACATGCTTCACTCCTGGTGGAGTCCCTGCGTGTAAGGGTATTGTCCTGGTAAGAGAAAACAAAAGCCATGGGCCCATCAAGAGGCATTTCGGAGGCAGGTGGCATCATTCTGTTGGGTATCTGAAAGTGAATTTATTAAATTTTACCGGGAATTCCTCCCGCTTGTGCAGCCAAGAGTGAGCAGGTGTAATAGACACGGGTGTGGTCTTGTCCTCTCCTGACCTCAGATTGCTCCTGAAACGTTCTCACCAAAGCGTTTTCCTTTCTTTATTAGCGTTCATCCCATTTGTGACTAATCCCTCACTTGCACATTCGTTTCATTACCTCTGGTCTCCCCCCACCAGCCCCAGCCCAGCAGAGGGCTTCCTGTACTTCCCTCCATCCCACCTGTGCCTGCACCAGATAAACCTTCTGGTGTTGAACTGAGCGGATGCCTCTGCTTTTGACTCACCAGCGGAGTCGGGGTCTTTTCTACATCCAGAATTAACTTTCCAATGTTCCCTCGGTCGTGGATCCGCTGCATGGCCTCCTTCACCTGAGAGACGGAGAGAAAGCGCCAGTTAGATGAGGTGTCGCCCAGGTGGCAAGAGGGCCTGGAAAAGGCAAACCACCCTCTGTCCACCAGGGGGCGCTGCGGTTCAAGTTTAGCAGCTAAACTAGCAATGGTTTCCAAAAGCGCGTGCAAATAAATTCTGGTTGTCCCTCACACTGTCTGCAAGCGACTCGGTTTCCTGAGTCTAAAAAATGAGAGTGATAGCTCCGGAAATAAAAAGATGAACATTTCTTTAAAAAAAAAAAAAAGGCTGGGGGAGGAGGGTCCTATATAGAATTCCAAGTGTTAACATGCTGCCGAGGGAGGGGCCAGGAACATTAGCCAGAGTAAAATTTGACCAATTAAATTATTTTTCAAGGGTCATTTTCGCCCTGCTTACCTAAGTGTTATATAACTCTGATTCGTAGTTTGGCTAAAATGACCCATCACCGAGGCTGAACTACATTCAGGAAAATTCCCATGGTTCCTGGTTATCGAGTGGAAATTTTGTTTCCACCTAAGCAGAGGTTTCCCCAGAACTAGTATTCTCCCCAGTGAAGAGGACCTTCCGTTTCTTTTCAAGTGATGGGAGCTTGTCAGACAAATATCAATACATAGACGCCTCCTGGGACCCTCTGAAAAAAGCAGGTGTGTGATGTAATCTGATGTAGCCTTTGAGCCTTTCATTCTGTTGCTGTATGGAAAATGAACTCTAGGGGGTGCTGTGCGGATAAAATAAAATAAGGAAAGGGCAACAGAATGCCAGGGCTTGGCATGGGTAAGTCCTCCACGTCTCTTAGTGAAATCTAAATGGAAATGCAACATCTCTTGATTTTAAAAAATGCGATAGATCTAGTTGAAATATTTTTCCTTAAGTCTCGGATTTTTAAGTATTTTTGTTCATGCATTCATTCAGTGCACAAATATTCACTACATGTTGCTTATAGGCTAGATGCTATGGTTTATTTTAGGCATATCTTTTATTGATAGCATATGTTTTCATTTAGTTTTTTTAATATATAAATTTATTTATTTACTTATGGCTGCGTTGGGTCTTTGTTGCTGCACGTGGGCTTTCTCTAGTTGCAGCGACCAGGGGCTACTCTTCATTGCGGTGCGCGGGCTTCTCACTGTGGTGGCTTCTCTTGTTGCGGAGCATGGGCTCTAGGTGTGCGGGCTTCAGTAGTTGTGGTGCACGGGCTTAGCTGCTCTGCGGCATGTGGGATCTTCCCGGACCAGGGCTCGAACCTGTGTCCCCTGCATTGGCAGGCAGATTCTTAACCACTGCACCACGAGGGAAGTCCATTTAGTTTTTTTTAACTATATCTGAAAGTATTTTCTTTTAGTTGGCAAGTTTCTCCCATTCAATTATTGTTATGCAGGTAGATTTAGTTGTGTCATCTTTTACAGAGTCAGATTGCTTTTTTTTAAATTTATTTTTTATTGAAGTACAGTCGAATTATAGATGCTATGGTTTAAAAAAAATTTTTTTTGAAGTAAGCTAGGGTGTCTGCCTTTGAGGAACTCAGTCTGGGGCTGATGGAGCAGTGTTTGCTTATATAAAAACCAAAGCCATTAACATTTGAATAAAAACTTGACGGAGCCATTAAAATGTGCATATTTGAATTGCTTTTCTGGGACATTATCCTAAAGACACAATTCAAATTATGGGGAAAAAACTTACCACGCAAAAGATACTCGATTGTTTTCAATGGCAAAACATTGAAGCAACTTATACGTCACAGAATAAGGGAATGGTTAAGTAAACCATGGCTCTGACATTTATCTACTGAATGGAAATGTTTTGTAGCTGTTAAAGTGCTAATTATAAAGAATATACAGCAGGATTAAATGTCTTTATAATATTGTTAAATGAGAAAATCGAGGTGCATATTTTTATTTACATCCCCATAAAAACACGGGCATTCTAAAATAACTAGAAAGGGATTTGGATATATGATAAAACATTATGTAGGGGGAATGGGTGCTTTTTAATTCTAATGTCCAAACATTGTTATCTGGTAACATATTATCAAACCGCTGTTTGATATAAGTTAAATGTATCTTTATTTTTTTAATTTTTAAAAATATGTATTATTTATTTGGTTATGCTCGTTCTTAGTTGTGGCAGGCGGGCTCCTTAGTTGCAGCACGTGGGCTCCTTAGTTGCGGCATGTGAACTCTTTTAGTTGCTGCAAGCATGTGGGATCTAGTTCCCCGACCAGGGAATGAACCTGGGACCCCTGCATTGGGAACACGGAGTCTTAACCACTGCACCATCAGGGAGGTCCCTAAATGTATCTTTAAATGCTTTCTTTGGATAAGCGAGCATTGGTTAGAATCAACCTCTTTTATAGACTGACAGTGTCATGTGATTGTTGAATTTCCTCACCCTAATACATAATCCAGGAGATTTCTCCTATTTCTGTGATGGATGATGCTTTCCAAATGCTTTTGTATTCAGTCTGAACAGCAGCTACTGAGAATCTTTAAATATCGTGACAGACAGCTTCTAAAACAGCTCCCAACCACCTCCTGGGACTCACAGTCCTGTGTAGTCCCCTCCACTTAAATGTGAGCTGGACCCAGCTACTTGCTTGTAACCAACCGAATACAGCAAAAGTGACAAAATGTCACTTCCAAGATGAAAAGACAACCCTCAGAATGGGAGAAAATATTTGCAAACAAAGCAACTGACAAAGGATTAATCTCCAAAATATACAAGCAGCTCAATATCAAAAAAACAAACAACCCAATTCAAAAATGGGCAGAAGACCTAAATAGACATTTCTCCAAAGAAGATATACAGACTGCCAACAAACACATGAAAGGATGCTCAACATCACTAATCATTAGAGAAATGCAAATCAAAACTACAATGAGGGGACTTCCCTGGTGGCACAGTGGTTAAGAATCCACCTGCCAGTGCAGGGGACACGGGTTCGAGCCCTGGTCCGGGAAGATCCCACATGCCACGGAGCAACTAAGCCCGTGCACCACAACTACTGAGCCTACGCTCTAGAGCTCACGAGCCACAACTGTTGAGCCCACGTGTCACAACTACTGAAGCCTACGCGCCAAGAGCCCATGCTTTGCAACAAGAGAAGCCACCGCAATGTGAAGCCCTAGCACCACGACAAAGAGTATCCCCCGCTCGCCGCAACTAGAGAAAGCCCGGACGCAGCAACGAAGACCCAACACAGCCAAAACTATAAATAAATAAATAAATAAAAAGAAAAACCAAACAAAACTAACCTACAATGAGGTATCACCTCACACCGGTAAGAACGGCCATCAACAAAAAATCAATTTCTTACCAGTTAAAAATAAAAGACTGTGACTTCTGTCTTCCAGTCTCTCTCTTCCTCTGACTCTTCTTGCCTTTTTTTTCTTTTTTTTTTTTTAAAGGCTGACGTGTTTTTATTTATTTTATTTTTTTAACATCTTTACTGGAGTATAATTGCTTTACAATGGTGTGTTAGTTTCTGCTTTATAACAAAGTGAATCAGTTATACATATACATATGTCTCCATAGCTCTTCCCTCTTGCGTCTCCCTTCCACCCTCCCTATCCCACCCCTCTAGGTGGTCACAAAGCACCGAGCTGATCTCCCTGTGCTATGCTTGCCTTCTTGTTCTGATGACACAAATGGCCATGTTGTGTGCTGCCCTATGGAGAAGCCCACATGGCAGGGAATGGAGGGAGAACTCCAGCCAACAGCCAGTGAGGAACTGACACCGTCAGTTCAAAAGCCTATGAGGCCCTGGATCCTGCCAACAGCCAACGAGAGAGCTTGGAAGCAGATCCTTACTCAATTGAGCCTTGAAATGATATCACAGCCTGGGCTGACACCTTGATTGCAGCCTTGGGAAAGACCCTGAGCCAAAGGACCCAGCTATGCCCTACCCAGATTCCTCACCCACAGAAACTGAGATTATAAGTTGGTTTAAGCCAATAAGTCTTAGGGACAATTTGTCATGCAGTGATAGATAATTAATACATTGTTACCTTGAATGTATAATTCTTATCTTGCAAGATACATATTAGACCCATTTTACAGATAAGTACCTTAGTTCTCAAAGACATAAGCAATTTGTCCAAAGACTACATGACTATTGGCAACAGAAATGTGCTTCACACTCAGATTTGGCAGACTTCAAAAACCAATGCTTTTTCCGAGTTCTGCCCCGATCATGCTGCTTCCTTTGATTCTCACATAATGGTTTCCCAGAATTCAGTTGTTTATTACCCTGGCAAGTCATTAAGCACCTGGAAACTCCTTAACAGTTTTTAAACTGCTTCTCCAATAAGGTAGAGCCCAGGGAAACCGAAAAGCTGTTTTCTTACCAGTTAAAGCTGACTAAGATGCTAGAAAAAAGTTCCCAGCTGGGCAGTCTGTAACCTGCATATTTTTGGGACATTGCTTTCTGAAAGGGACTGACTCCTTGAAGTTCCTTATATGGGGGTTGGAGAAAGAATTAGGAGTCTTGATCCCCAGTCATGCTGTTTGAGTTTACATCCTCTTGGGCTGCTCTTGGGGATGTGAAGAGTCTTTTATGACAACTCTCAGAGGGAAAGAAACTACCATTTTTTGATCAATTCTTTATGAAGCACAGCGTGAGGCATTTTACATATCTTGCTTCATTTTATCTGCACCTATACTCTTAGGTGAGTATAGGCATCAGAGTTTCAACAGAGGAGAAACCCAAGGATGAAAAATCGCAGGAATCTGTCGCAGGTCGCCCTCTGAATGGTGTGGGAACCACGTAGGAATTGAGAGAGGGAAAGTTGCCTTTTTCAGGACTCTGGAAAAACCCAAGATGGGGCTCTGCTGTCTGCATCCCAAAACTTCCCTCCAATAACATCATCAAAGGGTAAAGTCTGCAAAGAGAGATTTTTCTCCCAAGTTATCAGTTTATGAACAGAGGCGCCTGGGTAGGTGACAGGGTACAGAAGATGGTGGTGACAGCCTCCAGAAAGCTACTGGTCTCCCTTATGGCTGCCAGGGAGATTTGTCTAAGGCACTCTTCTGCTTAGAACCTCTCCCCATTGCATTCAAAAGAAAAGTCTAGTGGACGTGGCATTGCCTAATACAGTCACCACTAGCCGCGTGTGGCACTGAGCACTTGAACTGTGGCTGGTCTAAACTGGGGTGTGCTGGGAGTGTGAAATACACAGCACACTTCAAAGACAATCATAATGAAAAAGAATGCAAACTCTCTCCTTGACATTGATTAAATATTGAAACAATAACCTTTTTAATATCCTGGGTTAAAGAAAACATATAATTAAAATTAATTTCACCTGTTTCTACTTTTCTGCCTGTGGCTACCACAAAATTTAAAACTTTGCGTGTGGCTCACATTATAATTCTGCCAGACAGCCCTGGACTCAGTTTCTGGGAGCTGATGTCTGTTGCCCTTTCTGGCTTTGTTGCTTCCTCTTCCCCTTGTCTACCCCCCTCACTCCCATCACTGGAGACACATCTGGACTTCTCAGCTTTGTGCCGATGTATAAACCCAGTTCCTTCCCACAGTGCCCTGGTCCTGGAACTAACTCAGATTTGTCTGTTGATTTAGATGTGAACTCTTCTAGGAAGCTGCTCTCACCGCCCACCCCCGCCCCTCACAGTCTGGGCTAAGTGTCCTTTGGGCTCCCCCGGCACCTGGACCGGCTAGTAACGTCAGCCTCACCCCCAGCTTAGAACTTGCCCATCAGCCCCTCCTGTACGTTGCTGTCCAGTAGAAATATGAAGTGAACCATGGATGCAACTAACATTTCTCTAATTAGTCACAGTAAGAAGTGTAAAAAGAAGCTGCCGAGATTCATTTTAAAAATATATTTTCTTTAACCAGATCTATCCCAAATATCATCATTTCAGTATATGCTCAATACAATAAAAAGTATGAATGAAATATTTTATATTCCTTTTTTGGTACTAAGGTTTTGGAATCCGTGATGTATTTTACACTTCGAGCGTGTCTCAGTTTAGACCAGCCACACTTCAAACGCTCAGGTCTACCGTATTGGAGAGTGCAGCCATAGACGGCAGGAAAGTGGCACCAATCTCAGGGACCCCAGCGCAAAGGCGTGTTTGGCATATGACAGCCTCTGGAATGAATGAATGAATGAACAAGGAAGTTGATTTGAGGGGAGAGTGAGACTCACGTGGCTGAGCCATGCCCAGAGGTTTCTGTCAGGTGTATCCCTGGTCCCAGTGCCCCTGGCCCAGGTAGCTGTATCTTGGTGGCCTGCTTGGTGCTGCCTGGATGGCCCGGTGGAGTCTGTTCATAAACAGGGTCATGGTCCCCCACACCCAGTCTGAGATGCCAGTGCCAGCTGCGTGGCTGGCCAGAGGCTGGATTTCCCAGGGTTAGGGATTCTGGCCACAGTCAGTCCATCTCTTCGGGAGCTGGTTTCCCATCCAGACAGCGGGAGGAAATTTGAGTCATGTCATTCAAACACTTCAAGAGGCCAAGATCCTGAGCACAGAGGCCATCTCAGTCTTTTCTGACACTTCTTGTCCCTGGGAGGCTGCCTTGATAAACCATCCCAAGCGGATGGGGGCAAGAGGCAGTGGGAACATCCCTGATTCCTAGGCTCTGCTTTGGCTCACTGATGTCATTCCAGCAAGTCACTTCACCTCTTTGCCCCTCATCTTCTTAATATCTTAAATGATGATAACTCTTCTGTCCATCCATTCATTCTGTCTGTCACTCATCCAGCAGTGCCAAAGCCCTTTTCTAGGAGTTGTGTGCGCAGTAATGATTGAAACAGACATGCTCTCTCTGCCCTGAGGGACTCACAGTTTCGCTTATTAAATAGGCTAATCATCATAAAGAGTTTCACAGCCTAAGAACTGTGTTCCTGGTTTGTTTATTTCGCCCCAATGGACCGCAGCCCATCAGAGTTGATCTTGTACCATTGGTGGGTGCTTCAACCAAGTCCAGTAGCATTTAAGTTGGTGTTCAAGCATGACCCCTGGGGAAAATGTGACTGGCTCAGACCATGTTCACAGAGGAACACTAGTTGTGGTCATTCTTATTTCTTTCTGCAATGGATCTAGGAGAGGTGGTTTTCTGGAAGTCTGGGAAGATGATGGTGAGCAAACACCTACAAGATCCTCTGCGTTCATGAAACTTATGGTCTTACAGAGACACAGACTTAAACAATCAAAGTGACTCAAATGAATGTAAGATTGCCATTGGATAATTCCAATATGGTGTTATGAGAACGTGGATAGGGGAATTGACCTGGTTGGGAAGATCAAGAAAAACTCCTCTAAAGAAGTGATCATTGAGCTGGATTTTAAAGGATGAGTAGAACATAACTAGGAAAAGAAGGGAGAGAGGGCCATTCGAAGCAGAGGGAGCTGAGTATGAAAGCAGAGACTGCAAAGAGGCCAGAGGGCGTGAGGACAGAGAGTAAAAGTGAACCTGGGACAAGATGCTGGGAAGATTGCCTGGGGCCGATGGTACTACATTCCAGAGAGTCTGCAGGGGTGCGGTTGCCCACAGCAGATCCTACAAATCTACACTATCCAGTCACCTTCTGAGTGGTCAGTTCCTTCACACTTGAGCAATGAGGGTTAACATTGCTCCGTCTTTGTTTGGGGTTTCATTTAACGTTTCACGATATTCCATTTCTTTTTCAATGGTGTGAAAGGCGTAAATTCATTAGGGTACAAATGATACCACTTAATAACCAAAGCATTTGGCTTGTGCTGTGAATAGTACTAAGCCTAGCCATCTAAAAGAGGAAAAAATTTAAGATGGATTATTCCACGGATCACTGTGCCTATTAGATGATAAATTAAAAGCTTTGAAAAAGGAGAAATGAGTAATACTCTAATTAAGAAACACATCTACCAAACTCTTCTCTGGAAGATGACTCATGTTAATGACGTCCATCTTTGGGAGGGATTGATGACTGCTTAAAACCCAAAGTGGGTATTGAAAAGTATCACGTTCATTGCAGGTAGACTTGAAATCTGGAATTTGTGTTCTGTCAGGTAGCTGCGAGAGTCTAAAGAGAGTGAGCCCCGAGATTTTGACCTATGTGGAAGAGTGACTGAAAAAATAAAATTTCAGGGGCCATGGATTGATCCACTGGGAAGGCAGAGAAAAGATTCAAACACAACTTTTTGGATTAGTTGCAAGTGGGTCTTTGCAATAATGCAGGGCGTGGGGAAGGGCGGGGCATTTAAGGAGGCGCTCACTCCCAGGGTCATTCAAGTGGTGGTTCAGCACCTGAGAGTGAGCGCCTCCTTAAATTTTGCACCCTAGTCATCTCTCTTGCCCCATCCCAGTTCTGGCACCACAGAATGGCCAATGTAGATGATCCTAGAGGATTTTTTAAGGGGCCACTGGTAGGAGTACCGGCTTAGAAGAGGTAAAGAATGTTCCGAGAATGAGGAAGAGGGAAGGCAAAAAAGCAAGACAGTAGAATTGGGATGAAGTAACTGGTCCTTCTTCCCTGGGAACTTGGATGGCCCTGACACTGATGACCACATATGTATCATGGTCATTAGGAGTTCAAATGAAATAAACATTGAGTTAGAAGCCAGAACTGTGGTGCAGAAATCTACAGTCCATAATCAAGCCAAACTATATATTCTTGTCCAGCTGTATTCCAAACTAAAGCAAAAGATGAAAAAAAATCTAGTGAATTGCCTCCAACATTTGTTTGATCTTATTTAACAATGTTCCCCAGTGTCGAATTTGGATGGTGGAGTAGAATTGAAGTGGACACTTGTGGATGCTTATTCCAACACATAAGTGAGGTCCGGGGAGGAGGA
Source organism: Phocoena sinus (assembly GCF_008692025.1). Lineage (NCBI taxonomy): Eukaryota > Metazoa > Chordata > Mammalia > Artiodactyla > Phocoenidae > Phocoena > Phocoena sinus. The sequence goes on along the minus strand of NC_045781.1, from coordinate 49,406,776 downwards.
TAAAATATGCATGAGATGGTTCCTGTCCCCTGCGGAAAAATATCTGTTATACAGTCTGTAAGAGAGATGTTTGAAGTGTGATGGGCATAGAAGAGGAAGCAATTAGAGTTGGGAGAAGGATGAAAACCTGGGGAAAACTCTTGGCAGAAAGGTATTATTAGAATGAGACTTGAGGGTCAGGGAGAAGTTTGTCACTCAGCCAAAGAGAAAGGCATAGAAATAGTCTAAGGAAGTATTACTTATGCAGAGAATGAGTCATTGATGGCCACCAGAGCACTGAGGGTGATGCTGGCGATTATGCTTTGAAAATCCTCTTGAATTACTTAAGATCCTCAAGTCTGCTGGGAATGGGTTACATCATAATGAGCTCCTGCCACTCCTGAAATCCCACGTGACAATGGCAGAACTTACAAAATGTAGTTTCAACTGGTTCTTGCTTCAAATCCTTTAGCAAAATCCTCCAATCAGTTAGAGAAGCTCTTATTTCTGCTTGGAGGACTCTAGTTCCTTACTAATGATGTAACCCCTTTGCTTCCAGATAGTACTGGTTCTATTCATTCCCAGGTGGATAATGATTCCATTCCATGGCACCTGAAAGTTTTCCCCGGGAACAGTCAAATGTGAGAGTTATGGAAAAGGGTTAGAACTGTAAGGAGGCCAAAGACCTTTCAAAATCTTGAAAGGTCTCATCTTTTCGAAGGGATGACAGCCAGACCTGCTAACATTTAGGAAAGTACAGTTTAGAAGGCCCTTTCCATAGGCTTTAAGGGAAAGGGCTTGTTTGCAGGTGTTTGGGGGCATTTCAGTACCTAAGGGAATTGAGATAGCATTGACTATGTCATCTAGATATGGCTGTCATTTAGATGAGTGCTGGGGTACCCAGGGTGCAAAATTAGAGGTGGCCAACCAAGGCGGGTATGCCTGGAACAAGTTGTTTGGGGACTGTGGGTTGCTCTAAAGTAAGGAGTGAAATAAAAGAGTGATTGTGTAAGAGGCATTTGCAAACAAAAAGCTCTTGTAGGAAGCTGGTTCTCCACCACTTGGAAGGGGGGTTTGTTGTGGATACCCTTCACTTAGACAGGAAGGAAGGGGAGGGCTATATGTTTTGGACCGTAGTGATTTAAGAGTCACCACCTGCCCGTAGGTTATACTAGGAGAAGGTAAGTGTCTCAAGAAAAGAGCTGAATCTAAAAATCAGGTAAATGTAAAGGACGAGGCAGAGGTGGCACGTCCATGGGGTGGTGGGGGGCAGTGCTCATTCACATCACAGCAGCTGACATATGACGAATGCTTAGCAGGTGCTGTCACCGAGGAAAGCACTTCTGTGCTTGATCTCCTTTCCTTGCAGCAGCCCTGTGAAGTGAGTGGGAATTTGTCAATCAGGTATACATACAAATATTCTCCCTTTTTTCCTTGAGTCCGTGTTGCTCACGGAGTTTCATCTGCTTGTGGTTCGAGGGGAAGGTCTCTGTGGAAGTGAGGTCATAGGATGTGTGTGCAGAAGTGCGAATCAGTGTGTTACTCAGGCGACCCATGGCCCGTGGTGCAATGAGCCTGATCTGATTGTGATGTGAGCAGAAAAAATTAGAAGCAGAGTTACATGCTGGAAATGCAGTGGAAGGCTGGTTTCATTTTGGCAAAGGAAACGTCAGGATGTAGTGTGACCCAATGGCTGGTGGTGATGTGTATCCTTGAATTAAATCGCAAACCTGTCAGATGAAGAGAGAGCCCAGAGACTAAACTGTATCTGGCTATCACTACAACCAAGTAAATAACAGTTTGCATATGGACAAGAACCTGGAAATCCTACCTTGAAAAATCACACCCGGTCTACAGCAAAACTAATCACTGTTTTCATTTTTTTAAAAATTATGAACGCATGGTAATGTTTGGGTATTGCATTGGTTTCCTAGGGCTGCAGTAACAAAGGGCAACCAGCCAGGTGGCTTCAAATAATAGAAGTTTATTCTTGTACAGTTCTGGAGGCTAAATGTCCAAAGTCAAGGTGTCAGAAGGATGGGTTCCTACCAAAGGCTCTGAGGAACAGCCTTTTCCATGCTTCTCTCCTAGCTTCTGCGGGTTGTTGGCAGTGCTTGGTGTCCTTGGCTTGTAATCACAGCACTCCAATCTCTGCCTCTGCTTTCACGTGCCATTCTTCCCTGTGTTTCTCTGTCTCTTCTTTTCTTATACGGACACCAGTCATACTGGACTGAGGGCTTATCCTATTCCAGTATGCCCTCATAAGAATTTAACTCTCTGCAACGTTGTAATGTTGAAATACATCTGCAGTGACGCTATTTCCAAATACACTCACATTCCAAGGTTCGGGGAAGGACATGAATTGGGAGGGGCACTATTTAACCCGAGACAGGTAGTACACCTTTAACTTTTTTTTCTTTTTAAACTATTTTGATTATGAAATAAAACACACACACACACAACCACACAAAACAAATATATAGTTTGTAAGTGCTCAGGTCAAGAAATAGAACTTTGTTGGACATCCTCAAAGCCTCCCCCCACCATGTATTCTGTGCCAACCTCAACTCCCTCCCCTCCTCCAACTATTACCACTTGTATCCCGACTTTCAGAGTGATCACTTCCTTGTGTTTCTTTTAGTTTTTCGCCTGACTGTACTACCCTAGGCACCATAGTTTTACCTTGCCCATTTAAAAAATGGACAAGTCCTTTTAAATCTATTTCTTCTGTTTTTTTGTTGCTGTTCCTTGCAAGGTGAAGAGCCCAGGTGGTTTGGTGGTGGTTTCCTTCGCACTGTCTGGATTCTGTGGATTGCAGGTAGCTGGTATTGTCCAGCATGGCCCCTGTGATCTGTATTTCCTCCAAGTTGGTAGGAGGTTTGATCAGACTAAGACTGTAGGTACTGTCGTGTCCTCTGGGAGACACACGATGGCTGGTTGACCCTCTTTTCCTGATAATCAATGCCTAGACCCATTAATTTATTTGGGGTTGTGAAACGGTGATATTCTGATTCTAACACTCTGTTCATTTATTAGCTGCCATAATTTTTTAAAGAGACACGTCCCTTCATCTATTAGTTGATTACGAGTGATAAACATCTCATATAAGAAAGGGAGAATAAATAATTGATTCTTCCTTATTTTTATTGGTAGCAGCAGCCTTTTAAAAGGAGCAAAATTAAGGAAACTGAATAAAGCTTTATGGGTAAACCATTCACTAATTGAATAGTTAATACTTCTTACTTGATATTGAAAAGGAAAAAGTTGGAGCAAAACATGTCCATCAGGGCTTCCCTGGTGGCGCAGTGGTTAAGAATCTGCCTGCCAGTGCAGGGGACACAGGTTCGATCCCTGGTCTGGGAAGATCCCACATGCCGCGGAGCAACTAAGCCCGTGTGCCACAGCTACTGAAGCCCGAGCGCCTAGAGCCCGTGCTCCGCAACAAGAGAAGCCACCGGAGTGAGAAGCCTGCGCACGGCAACAAAGAGTATGCCCCGCTCGCCGCAACTAGAGAGAAAGCCCGTGCGCAGCAACGAAGACCCAACTCAGCCAAAAATAAATTAAAAAAAAAAAATCTAAAACAAAAACAAAAACATGTCCATCAGGAGTAGGATGGTTGAGGGAATTGCAGGATATCCCTGAAAGGTCACCTCATCCCATTTCTTACCGATGTGATAAGGAGAAAAAGTAATTTTATATTCAGTGTGATCACACCTCTGTAGAATATATATTAATATAAAGAATAAACAAGAGCTTGTATCAACCCAGCTACCCTGGGTATATCTGTGGTAAGGCTAGTTTTCATTTTCTCCATTATACTTTTTGTGTTTTTTCTGTTTATTTATTTTTAAAACCACTTTATTAAGGTATAATTGGTATATAAAAAGCTGTATGTAATTAATGGTTACAGCTGAATGAGCTTGGGGATAAGCGTACACCCATGAAACCATCACCACCATCAAGACCATAAACATACCCATCACCTCCCAAAGTTTTCTCTCACCCTTTTTATTATAGTTACTATTTTGAGGTAAGAACACTTAACATAAGTTCTACCCTCTTAGCGAATGTTAAGTACACAATACAGTATTGTTAGCTATGGGTACTATGCTGTATAGCAGATCTCCAAAACTTACTTATCTTACATAAAACTTTGTTCCCTTTGACTGTCACATCCCATTCCCCCTCCCTGCAGCCCCTGGTAACCACCCTTCTACTCTCTGCTTCTGTGAGTTTGACAGTTTAGATTCCACATATATGACATCATATTGTCTGTGTTTTTTAAAATGTCCACAGTGAGCATGTGTTCATGCAGAGTAAGTTTTAAAAGCAATGGTGGGTAAAGCACCAACTCCACTTTGATCATCACGGTAGTGAAGGGAGGTTACAGAGCAGGAGTAGAAGGAAGCTCATCAGGGCGGGGCATCTGGAGCCTTTCACAGGGAGATGTAAATAACTCCGAAGTAAAAGGAACCACCAGCTATGCAGGAGAAGCCATGTGCTGTCATAATCAGTGGTCTCATGTGCCAAGTGTCTTTTCCAGGATGTCACATCAGAGGAAGCCCCATCAGAGCTTGTCCCATCAGAGGAAGCCCCATCAGAGGTTACCCCATTAAAGGATGTCCCATCAGTACTGCAAGGACAAAGCCTCTAAGAGGAAACTCATTATTTCACACCTTCTTCCTCTCCCTTAACTTACTCTCTCCAGGCCATCAAAATCTAAACTTGACCTTTAATTGCAGCAAGCACCTCCCCTGCTGCAGCTAGTCAGTCAGAGGTCTTTGTTCTCATCTTCCTGTGTGTCCTATCTCCACTCTCCATCACTGTCTAGCTCAAGGCCCCATCACCTCCTTCCAGGATGATTTTTCCAGCCTCCTATTTGGTCTCTGAGGCCCCAGTTTCTCCAATCTGCTCTCCTTCTACTGCCAGAGCTATGATTAGTGATCGATACAGCTGTATGTCTTTCATGTCCCAAATGCTTGGGACTGTGCTATAAATTCAGTAAGGATAATGATAATAATAGTGATTTTAATGGCTAACACCGACCACTTAGCACACAAGCTGGACAGATGCCGAGTGTCAAGTGTTTTTTGCGGAATAGTCCGTTTGCTCCTCATTATAACCCTATGATGTATGTGCCGTAATTATTCTCATTTTACATATATAGAATGCAAGGATTGGGACGGTCAATCTGCCCAAGATCACAGACATAGGAGGTAGAAGAGCTAGGATTTTCACCTAGACTGCTTATAAAATATTAGCAGGTGAAATGACATCATGTCTGGGATTTGCCTTAAAATACTTCAGGGGCTTCCCTAGTGGCACAGTGGTTGAGAGTCTGCCTGCCGACGCAGGGGACACGGGTTCGTGCCCTGGTCCGGGAAGATCCCACATGCCATGGAGCGGCAGGGCCCGTGAGCCATGGCCGCTGAGCCTGTGCGTCCGGAGCCTGTGCTCCGCAACGGGAGAGGCCACAACAGTGAGAGGCCCGCGTACCACGCAAAAAAGAAAAAAAAACAAAATACTTCAGAAAAATAATGGAGGAGGGGAGGCACCAGAGGAAACAAATTGGCCAAATGTTCATCACTGTGGAGGCTGCCTTGATGGTACATGGCTGGTGGGGGTGGGAGGTGGGTCAGTATTTGCTACTTTTGAATATGTTTGGAATTTCCCAAAAAGGTTATAAAATATGAACTTTGACTTTGTTCCCCCAAACAATAACTATAACAACAATTTCAGCACCCAAATGCTCAACTGTATACGTTGAATACTGATGTTATAAATGAGGGGTTTGGGCTCCTTAGAAGCTTGGTGCTGGAGAAGGTCAAGGTCTTACCCCATTTCCCCAGATAGAATAATGTATCCTTTTCAGCAAATCACCCAGCTTTGCAAGGGTAATAAATTCCAATATTGAACGCCTGCCACAGGCCGGGCAGCATTCAAGGAGATGATCGCACACGGCCCCTTCCCCAGACAAGCCCCCAGGCTGCCGAGGTGGGGACACCATCCGTGCACTCCGTCCAGGAGAGCATGGGAAGAGCTATATTCTAGGTATGAATCAAGAGGTGTGCAAGCCCAGGGGCAGGAAATGACTCAGTTTAGAGAAAAATGGCATTTGCTCGGGGCTTTGAGGGGTGGGAGGCCTTTTCCAGGAAGAGAAAATGCATGTACAGAGTCCTGAAAGGGGAAAGATGGCTCACACAGGGACCTGAGAGTTAGTGAGGGGACACTGGGCTGAGCTGTGCCAGCTGGGGGCTGGAGGTGGGGCTCGGAGACATCTTCACTTGGACCTGATCAGAGGTGTGTCTTGAGAAGATGGCCTGAGAGGGATGCCGGCAGGTGGGGCAGGGGACGAAGAGAAATGGGAATTAGGGGGGCTGTGAGGTGGAATTGACAAATTTGATGGTGGGATATCTCAATAGGCTGCCCATCCCATCTGGCCTTTGAGATCATTTCAGGCTGTTTGAAAGCCATGTAATTCTCCAAAGGGGAGAAAGATCCTCTAAAAAGACCTATGTTTTGAAAGATTCTCCATCAAGCACAGAGGAGATCTGAGGTAATTTGATATATCTTCGTCCATTTTAATTAGCGTTGCGAACAGGTGACTTTGCTAGGTCTGGAACCTCCCTTCTGTCGGCGTCTGTGTGATTCTAAAGTCAAGTTTTTAATTATCTCTGCCCGTTTGCCAAGGCACAGAGGGGCATGGGGGCTAACCTTTTCCTTCCTGCATCTTCCTCGCTTGTCTGTCAGCTGAGTTTTTCCCTCTAAGCACGATGGAGTACCTATTAGCCTTGAGGTTGTGTTGCCACGGCGACGAGATGGAAAAATACACGGGCTCAACACACAGGGTAGAAAATTCAACGGTTGAGGGAGGTTTTGTCTTCCAGCCACTTTCCTTTCCTGCTCAGGGGCCCCCTGCCTCAGCTGATAGGGCCACACATCGGGGACAGGGTGGACGGGCCACTCGGGTTCACAGGGTGGTAACACTGATCCCCGAGGAACAGCTTTTGCACAACAGTCAGACCCCTCTGGAGTCATAGGGGAGGGTGGATCTGGGAAGGTCCCCATAGCAGACAAAGAGTTTGGTAGAAGTTGGAGAGGTGGGTGGCAATTCACCCGCACTAATACAAAACTGAAGTCACATCCACACCACGCAGTGTAGGGAATGCTTGCACTCTTTACACGGTCTTTAAAACACCTTGTAATGTCTTTAAAATGCTCTGACCTAGCAATTCCACTTTTGAGAATATATCCTGAGGAAATAATGCTACATTTGGAATAACAAGAGAAAAAGCTTTATATCCAAAATGTTCATTGCAGCTACAACAATAAAAATAAAAAATAATCTAGATGTCCAGGAGCAGGGGAACAGTTGAGTAAACCCTGATCTACTCATTTGTTGCAATACTATGTGACCGTGAGAGTTAAAAATGCTGAAAGAGTCTATCAGAGGGGAAAAGAAAGCAGTCTGCAAAATTTTTTACTATGTGATTATAACTTCTAAAAAATGTCAAACCCCCGAACAAAAGAAAATCAAAACAAACCCCCAAATGCACAAAAAGAAAATTTTGGAAGGAAAAAACCCCACAAAATATATTCAAGGGTTATTGTTGGGTGATGGGATATAGATGGTTTTTTCTGCCTTTATTCTTTTTTCTTTGAAGGGGTATATTTTTAAATGTCTCCATTGAATATGACATTTTTCCTATTGGAATAAAAACTTTTTAATGGTTTTAGTGCTTTTCTTCTTTTTAATTTATTTTTTATTGAAATATAGTAGATTTACCACATTGTGTTAGTTTCCAGTGTACAGCAGTGATTCAGTTTTATATATATATATGTATATATATACTTTTTCATATTCTTTTCCATTATGGCTTATTACAGGATATTGAATATAGTTCCCTGTGCTATACTGTAGGTCCTTGCTGTTTATCTATTTTATATATAGTAGGGTGTATCTGTTAATCCCAACCTTCTAATTTATCCCTCCCCTGCCCCACCCTTGGCAACCACAAGTCTGTTCTCTATGTCTGTGATTCTGTTTCTATTTCATAGATAAGTTCATTTGTGTCATATTTTAGATTCCACATATAAGGGATATCATACAGTATTTATATTTCTCTTTCTGACTTACTTTACTTAGTACGATAATCTCTAGGTCCATCCATGTTGCTGTATATATATGTATACACCACATCTTCTTTATCCATTCGTCTGTCAGTGGACAGCTGAATTGTTTCCATGACTTGGCTATTGTATATAGTGCTGCAGTGAACACTGGGGTGCGTGTGTCTTTTCTAATTATAGTTTTGTCCAGATATATTCCTAGGGGTGGGATTGCTAGATTATTTGATAACCCTATTTTTAGTTTTTTAAGGAACCTCCATACTGTTCTCCATAGTGGCTGCACCAGTTTACATTCCCACCAGCAGTGCAGGAGGGTTCCCTTTTCTCCACACCCTCTCCAGCATTTGTTACTTGTAGACTTCTTAATGATGGCCATTCTGACTGGTGTGAGGTCATTGTAGTTTTGATTTGCATTTCTCTAATAATTAGTGATGTTGAGCATCTTTTCATCTGCTTATTGGCCATCTGTATGTGGAAGAAAATAATTTTTTTAAAAGTTCCACAATCTCGAATCAGCCATGTTTCCAAGTGAATGAGTCAATAGTCTCACCAATACAGGTCCCAGAAGCCACTTATTACACTATTTTTTGGACTCTTCTATCATCAGAACAATTCTGGTCACTGCAGGAACTGCAAAACCAAATGATACAGCGTCTTGGCCCCCATGGACTTGACAGACTAGGTCTGTTCGCCTCTGGATGTTCCATAATTGAGCACTCTGAACAGACCTTGACTCAGCCCAGAGCATCTGTAGGAAACACAGCAGACAGGCCTCTGTACGATGTGGAGTCTATCATTAGGCTCATCAGTTTTCATTGCTTGGTGTTCCACGCAGGTTTTAAAGAAATTATCACATGGATGAAGAAAGCTTGGGAGAGCGTTCAGTTTATCACTGCATGTGTGCAGGTGGGATTATGAGAAACCTGCCCCCATGGAGGACCCATCTGCCTGCGTTGTTTTCCCCTCCTGCAGTTCATCAGTCTGCAGTCTTGGCACAAAGAAGAGGTAGGTATGCATGCCTCTCAGCCATGCACAGCTATTTAAGACACTGAAATAGATCTAAATAATAATGTGGATGAAAACAGCTATTTGAGCTCTGATTACTGCAGGCAACATAACAGTAACAGATAGTAACGATTATAATGGTTACGTCTATTGAGTACTGACGACATGCCAGCAGTAACCGGCTAACTGGTTTCCAGGCATCATCTCCCTTAATCTTCACATCAACTTTGTACATGGTGGGTTATTATTTCTACTTTACAGAGGATGAAACTGAGAATCCTAGAACTTAATATGCTCAAGGTGACACAGCTAAAAATATTAGAAGAGCTAGGATATAAAGATGGAAACCAGGAGACTTAAAATCTGTTCTGTTATGACCATTTAGACGTTTAGTGCTTCTAACAAGTCTGAGAATGAGGCATCATTGCAATTTTTAAGGATGAGAAAACTGAAGCTAAGAGAGGTTGAGTAGCTTTCCCAGCATCATACAGCAAGAAGGCAGCATAGCTGGGATTCGAACCCAGCTAGTGTCCATGTGTCTCTAGAGCCTGCTTCCTTCCCAACTGTGACAGCACAGTGGCCCTGTCTCCTAAGCATGACAAAGAATGTTAGGCGAATATTTCATTTGTAACACTTAACATTGGACCCCATACCGAGCAGATTCTTAAAAAGATAAAAGGATGAGTGCATGACATATAAATGCTGAGAAACTGTAAGCAAGACAAGGTGCCTCCATCCATCCCAAACAAAACAGTCAACCAACAATCAATCATCCTGGAATCACTACTGAAGGACTCTGTCCCTCAGTGTCTCCATCCACACCTAGGACTGCAGAGGTAAAAAGAAATACTTCATGCCCTGAGTGATTGGTTTTGCTCTTCCAGAAGCTCGGTGCTGCTCCATGGGGCTGCCTTGCTGGGACGTGTCTTCGAATGTCACATGGGAGGCAGTCGCCAGGAGAAAGTGCAGTGGGAGCTATTGTGGGGAGATGAAGGGAGTGCCCTTGTGATCCCAAGAAGATGGTCCCCAGCCCTGCCTGGGGAGCATAAGATTTAGTTCCGATGCCTGGAGGCTAAGCCATTCCTTCTCAGGATGGGAACTGCACGGATTTCTCTAGGATTCCAGTAGAATAAACAGAGCTTCCAGAGTGACACAGCTCCCTAGTGCCTTATAGCGGGATTTTCAACCTCGGCACTAGTAACATTCCGGGCCGGATGATTCTTTGTTGCGTGGGGCTGTCCTGTGTATTGTGGGACGTTTAGTACCATTCCAGCCCTCTGCTCACTAGATGCCAGTAGTGTCCTCCCAGTTGTGAGGACCCAGAACGCCTCCAGACACTGCCAGCAGTCCCCAGAGGACAAAATCTCACCCAGCTGAGAACCACTGCCTTAGAGGTAGGCATTAGAAACAGGAGACTGGAGGGGAGCCTGTAAGTCATCCTGGGGCCCCCCTTAACTTGATCCTCCTAAGCTAGGAGGGTCACTAATTGGAGAAGGGGAGAAAGGGGGCTGTGGATGCAAGACTTCTGTTCCCCCAAAGAATTATCCCCCCTTCAAAGATGTCACAGGTCACTGCTGCCATTGCCACTCTGACCTGTAGAGGGCGCTGATGTCTGTCCTTCACTGTCTGGCCCAAGCGTGACGATGTAATTTTTACTTAATTATTGAACGAGTTGAGAATTGGTTATAACACGTAAATAAGACTTAACGTAAGGCTCGGACATAATCTGCTCCAGTATTTACTCATCCTTCATGACTTCCTCTCTTAGTTTCATGGTAACCCTGCAGTGGTAGAGAGTGAAGTACACCAAGCAGGAAATTAGCAGTGAGAGGTGAAGTGACTTGCCTAAGGTCACACAGCTAATAAGTGACAAAGTTTGGGTTAAAATCCAAGTGTTTTTTTTGACTTGAGAAGGAGGCTTGTTCCACTGTTCTTGGAAGATTGAAGTCACGTGGAGGCTTCACATCCAGGCGGGATGACATAATGACATATAAGACACTATGTACACCACCTCCTACTGGCCTTAGGAGCTCACTGTTGGGGAGCAGAGAGGGCCAAATAGATAAACACACATGCAGAACATCAGGGGCTATATCGGGGGGATGAAGCATGCACTGCTGGCACCCCAAGAAAATGATCCATAACTCTGCGTGGAGAGTGTGAGGTTTATTTACAACTCCCAGGGGCTATACCACTCCTCCTCTGGATGGAAATCCAAGAAATCTCTCTAGTACTGCAGTACAATGAATAAATCCTGGGGTAGCTTTGTCAGTGGTAATCATGGAGCCTCTGCCCCAAAAGGCCCAGCCTGTATGCGGTCAGTGGCCTCCTCTGCTGCCCTCCTGCCCTGTACCTTGACACAGAAGATTAATTCTGAATTCAGTGTGTCTGGGATTGTGCCGGGCCCTGGGGCAGAGCTAGTTTAATGGAGACATAGTGGGCACTGGAGCTCCAATCCCAGTCTCATCACTTCCAAGCTGGGTGACTTTCCACAGGTCATTCAACCTCTCAGAGCCTCAGTTTTCTCATCTGTAAAATGGCATAAGTGCCCACCTCATGGAGTGGTTGTGAGGATAAAATGAGACAGTGTGGTAGAGCCACCAGCACAAAGCCAGGCGTGTAGCAGGAATTCAATAAAGAAGAGGTTCCCCTTCTCCTCTTTGCCCTACTGAAGCAGGATGTTCAATGTCATGGCCAACAGGGAGATGACTGGGGCTTTCTGAGGGCTGAATGAGGACCTTATGAAAGATGTGGTGGAGAAAATGTTTTTGTTTCTTTTTTTTTTTTTTTCCTTGAGTCCTACATGGATAGGCTTGGGGCAGAAGTTGTGTATCAAGAGAGATAAGATGAGATGGGCTAGATGGACAGAGTTTCAAGAGGCAGAAGAAAGGGAGCCACACACCTTGTGCTGGGGGATGATGCACTGGCGGGCGGGGGGGGGGGGGGGCTGCGCAGCCATGATGAGGGAACGTGCCCATGCTGAGAACTGGGTTCAGATCCCAGCTCCATCACTCAGCAGCTGTATGACCTTGGGTGTATCCTGTAACCTTTCTGCTTATCTGCAAAATGGTGATAATTGTTATCAGCAACTATAGCCTTGGGGGCTTGCATGAGCTGGCATGAGAAACTGCCTGATCTGGTGCCTTGCACATAATCCACAAGCAGCTGTAACAGGGGGCTGAAGCCAGTGTGTGCTGGAGCCAGCCCCTGCTGGTCCAGGAAACCTGACTGTGTGCATTTCTTCCCCAATCTCAGTTCACTGATGGCATGTTGGTTGCTTGAAATCAGCCACGGTGGGAATACTGCACATTTTCCCAGTCCCTAAACTTGCTATGACTTAGCATCTTCCTTCAGAAGACTATAGTTCTATCTCACATCTTTGGGCACGTTTTCTTAGGTAATTGTCAGCTCTCTTTACACCTCCAGCTTAACAGCCTCTTTGGAATCCTCACCTGGTAGGGGCTTCGACTTGTCTCTTCAATTGGTGTAAATCTAGAGACCCAATGCGCCTGGTCCAAGAGGTCTTTCTCCAGGTCTCTGGACTTGGCTCCTTCCCTTTGCTGTTGGCTTTTACCTGAAGGTAGGGGGCAGGTACGAGGTGGCGGAAAGAGCTGCTTGCGCAGTGATTTGGGAAGATTCAGGCTCCTCTTACTGGACTTTGCAATCCTGGGCAAATCATGAAGCCCCTCTGAGCCTCGGTTTCTTCAGGTCTAACATGGGCTATATGTCGCTCCAGAGGTATAGAGGGAATTTGGCTACAGAAGTACAAGTGTTCTTTAACCTTAAGTCTCAGTATATGACGATAACCAGGAAGGTCCAGAGCTTGGAAGCGCCCACTGTACCCACTAGGTCTTTCCCACAGCAGGCCAGGGAATTTGTAAGACAAGCCATTGCTGCTCTGATCTCCCCACAACCTTATCGCATCTCCCACTTTCTCCCTGCCTGCTTTCCCCTCACCCAGGCATATGTCACTGAGCCTTGGAGGAGGAAGTCAGGAGGGGTCAGAAAGAGAGAGGGAGGCAGGCTGCTCTGGAGAATGAGATGATACTCATTAGGCATCTACTGTGCTTTAGACAGTGCCAGGCACTCTAGACACATCACCACATCACAAGTCTCAACAGCCCTGCAAACAGGTATTTCTTCACTTTAACTTTACAACCAGTATTGATTTTACTGAGCAATTCTGTCTCCAGCAATAATGGCAGGAGACACGATCCAGTAAGTCCAACCCTCTTTCCCATGCTTCCTACTTACCTTTCTTTTTTAAAAAAAAGTTATTTATTTTAATTTAATTTTATTTATTTTAAAATTGGAGTAGAGTTGATTTACAATGTGTTAGTTTCAGGTGTACAGCACAGTGATTCACTTATTTACACACACACACACACACACACACACACACACACACACACACACATTCTTTTTCAGATTCTCTTCCCTTATCAGTTGTTAGAAAATTTTGTGTGTATTTCCCTGTGCTATATAGTAGGTCCTTGCTGTTTCTCTATTTTATATATAGTAGAGTGTATATGTTAATCCCAAACTCCTAATTTATCGCTCCCTGCACTCTGTTCCTCTCTGGTAACCATAAATCTGTTTTCTGTGTCTGTGGGTCTATTTCTGTTTTGTAACTAAGTTCATTTGTATCATTTCCCACTTCCCTTTCTGATCCTCATTCTCTCCCTCTCTCTCTCAGATTTGGGGTAAGGGTAAAGTTTTCTTTTAAACATTATTGAAAGGACAGTGGAGGAAGGACTGTGTACAAGGTTCCTTCTGATTGGAAAGTGTTAAAAAAATTCCTGATGCCCCGAAGAGATGGCTTTCCCTTGATTTCCCAAACAGTTGTAATTCTATAGAATATCAGTTCTGTTACCTGCACTGCCAATTTATTTCATTAGCTGTAATAGGCAGTGATGACATTTCTTAATAACATCCCATAAAAATCTCAGTTACCACTTTAGAATTACATCGGGTTAGATGAAGAGGCATGTCCCACAACCAAAAAGAAATTTCACTCGTTGAATGAAACTTTGATTATTTTTTCAGAGGTGCCCTACCCTCTGTGAATCAGTTGGCTGGTTTCAACTGAAAGTAAGACCCAAGTGAAATAAACTACATTCGGTGAGGCGGAGGTAAGAGAGAAAAAAAATTTTGCCTGAAGAAATGTTCCGTGGGACCATAAGGGAACAGAGCATCTTGAGGCATTTTTCTCTCACTCAATGAAAACTAGATCGGAGTCGCTTTTGGAGGTAGCATAAGAGGCGGGTCGTTAAGCTGCCATGAAACGGTTCCCCAGCCTGTGAGTTTTTCATCAGACCTGTAGACCCGCCTATTACTCATCCTTACACCTCCATCGTCTGATGCAGGACCTGCCATAATTGGTACCTCCCGCTTGGCTTTGAAACTCTGAGGTACCACACAATCAAGTACTTTTCATATTACAGTTGAACCATAAACCCATCCTGCCTCTGTCTGTCCGCTCCGCTGGAATCCCTAATTTTTCATGGTGGTTACTGTTTAGTGTTTTGGTTTTCAAAAGATGGTTCCACATACCACTGCATTCATTTTCTCTTGCTGCTTCTTAGGCCAACTACCCCAGACTTAGTGGCTAAAACCAATACAGATGTATCATCTTACAGTTCTGGAGGTCGGAAGTCCAAACTGGCTTTCACCGCGCTAAAGTCAGGTGTCAGCAGGGCTGTCTTCCTTCGGGACGCTCTCGGGGAGAATCTGTTTCTTTGGCTTCCACCCACACTCCTTGGCTCGCGGCCCCTCCTCCATCTTCAAAGCCAGAGGCACCTTCAAGTCTCCGCGACTCTCACCCTCCTGCTCCCTGTTCCAGGGACCCTTGTGATCACATTGGGCGGCCTGGATGAATCAGGAAAATCTCCCCAGTTCAAGACCTTTAACTTAGTCACCTCTGTAAAGTCCCTTTTGTCATATAAAATAACATATTCACAGGTTTCAGGGATTAGGGCGTGGACATGTTTGGCCGCCATTATTCTGTCTACGACAACCACTATTCATCTGGTTTTCAGGCCAAAAATCTAGGAGTTTTTCTTGGTTCTCTTCTCCCGCTCTTTACCTCCAACCTACCAGAAAGTCTGGTGGATTCTACTCTTACTCCCCTTTTCTCAGAACCATCTATTCTGCACAAAGGAGCCAGAAGGATTTTTCAAAACAAGAAAATCAGACCATGTCGGTCCATTGCTCAAAGGACCCCAGTGGCTCCCTTCCTATCGGAGGTGGAAAACTCCCAGGTTCCTACGGTACCTCCCACCCCAGACCGTGCTGCTGCTCTGACCTCCTTTACTCTTCCTTCCCTGTCTTAGTCCTGCTGGGCTGTGATAACCAAAATACCAGAGACTGGGTGGCTTATAAACTGCAGAAATTCATTTCTCACAGTTCTGGAGGCTGGAAAGTCCAAGATCATGGTGCTGGCAGATTCAGTGTCTGCTGGGGGCCTGCTTCCTGGTTCAGAGACACTTTTTCATGTGCCCTCACATGGTAGAAGGGACAAGGGATCTTTTTGTGACCACACCATGCAGCATGTGAGATCTTACTTCCCCAACCAGGGATTGAACTTGTGCTCCCCTGCAGTGGAAGCGTGGAGTCCTAACCACTGGACCACCAGGGAATTCCCAAGGGAGCTTTTTTTTAAAAAAATAAATTTATTTATTTATTTTTGGCTGCGTTCGGTCTTTGTTGCTGCACGCAGGCTTTCTGTAGTTGCAGCGAGCGGGGGCTACTCTTTGTTGTGGTGTGCAGGCTCCTCATTGCGGTGCACGGGCTTCTCATCACAGTGGCTTCTCGTTGTGGAGCACGGGCTCTAGGCGTGTGGCCTTCAGTAGTTGTGGCGTGCAGGCTCAGTAGTTGTGGCACACGGGCTTAGTTGCTCCGCGGAATGTGGGATCTTCCTGGACCAGGGCTCGAACCTGTGTCCCCTGCATTGGCAGGCGGATTCTTAACCACTGAACCACGAGGGAAGTCCCCCAAGGGAGCTTTTTAGGGCTCCTTTTATAAGGGCTCAATTTTGAGGACCTAATCACCTCCTAAGGCCATCACCTTGGGAGTTAGGTTTCAACATATGAATTCTAGGGGGACACAAACATTCAGACCACAGTGCTTCCTCTCTACCCCAGCCATGTTTGCCTTATTGCTGTTGTTTCAAATGTGCCCAGGCTGTTCCCACCTCAGGGCCTTTGTGCTTGCTGTTTCTTCTTCCTCCAGCTCTGCATAAGACTGCTTTCTCTCTTCCTCAGATAGGTGTTTAATAAATATTTGAATGAATGGGTGGATATCTAATTTAATCAGTCCTCACAACAGCCCTGTAAGATACAGTTTTTAGATATGGGTTTGATTCTGGCTTTGTCATTTATGAGGTGAAGAACCTTGGGCAAGTTACTCCACCATTCTGAGCTACAGTTTCACCAATGAAAGAGGAACTAAGATATACTTCAAATTTACTGTAAGTTCGAATGAGACAGAGCAATGAAACCGCAGGATGTAATACTTGAAGTATTTTATCACACAAATTTCCTTTTCTTGGCCACTGAAATTATCAAGAACTTAGGGGCTTGAGGTTGGGACACTTGTGCTACCCACATCTGATTTTCCTCTCCTTCCTGGGCACTCAGGAAAACTACATTTCCCAGTCTCCTTGCAGTCAGGTGGGACCATGTGACCAGTTTTAGCCAATGAGATTTGTGTGGGACACTATCCCCCAAGTACTTGGAATCCCACTGCTTTGTCCCTCTGTGTGGAGTCCTAGCATGCTTCCCTCCTAACATTCATTCTCCTGTGTGCTAGCTCAGCACTCCTGGTTAAGAAAGACTCCCCCTTTGTTTTTCCCTTTTGGATTTCTGTGAATTCATGGAGGCAAACAAGAATGCAGGTTTGTGGGCAGAGCAAGAGAGGAGCCTGGGAGTTCACAAACAGTGTGAGCCGTGACATCTCAGCAATTGCTTCACTGGTAGGAAGCGGCATTCTTCTCCCCGGACACTCTCTGTTTCTGCTGTGGGTTCTAAATGATGAAGCACCATCCTGTTCTTCCCCTGAATTTGAACTATTGCATGGCTAAGATGTGACAATCTGGTGACAGAGACAGAGCTATATGTTTGTAAAGACGTTAGTTTCCCAAGCTGTGTTCCATGGAACAAGTGTGCCTCAGGAAATTGCATTAAGTGAGCTACAAAGCAAATGGTTTCCATAGTCAAATAAGTAGGACAGTGCAGTATATTCTCTAGACAAGGAGTCCTGGAGGAAAGAAACCTGTTGAACTTTGTTTAACTTAGCGTTTCTTTCTTTCTTTCTTTTTTTTTGTGCGGTACGCGGGCCTCTAACTGTTGTGGCCTCTCCCGTTGCGGAGCGCAGGCTCAGCGGCCATGGCTCACAGGCCCAGCCGCTCTGCGGCATGTGGGATCTTCCTGGACCGGGGCACGAACCCGTGTCCCCTGCATCGGCAGGCGGACTCTCAACCACTGCACCACCAGGGAAGCCCTAACTTAGCGTTTCTTAAACTTTATTTCAAACTTACAGGGTGCATTTCCTGATTTCTCCTCCCCATCTTGCAACAAAAGAATAAGGATCCCAAAATTACCTTGCACTAAATGCCCAGGTATATGAATGAATGAATGAATGGATGAATGAAACCCAAGGCAAAATAATATATGGTAACTCCCTCATTGGTAAAACAAGCAGCCTAAAAACATCACGGTCAAGATACATTTTTTCCCCACATTCGATCAGAAGATTTCTTGTCAGAAATAGCAAGTTAAAGTCCGCATAGCTGCTAAGGTGTAGAACTTGGGTTTTCTCCCTAATTTCTTTCTCTCTTTTTTTTTTTGGCTGCACGATGGTGCAGCTTTGGGGATCCCAGTTCCCTGACGCGGGATGGAACCTGGGTGCCCGCAGTGAAAGTGCCGAGTCACAACCACTGTACTGCCAGGGAATTCCCTCCCTAATATTTTGAATTTAAATGTATTGCTACTAATCCTGCCAGGTGCCAGCATTCACGTAGCTGTGTGATTTCCATGTCCCCTCAGGAGTTTGTAAGGTATTACTACATAGCCAGACTTTATGATTTCCAACTAGGATTCCACTGTACAACGTTCTGCATTTGCATGTATAAAATTTTTCCCGCTATGAAGTCACTTTCTAAAAGGTATGGTGAAAATGACTATTTTGATCAAAATTTATGACATTGCATAGGTCTCATATAACTGGTGAATTTTGCACACCAGCAAATACAGTATTTAACCCCAGGACCTTTCCCCTTCCTCCCTTTATCTACCTTTTAACATCTCCCAGGCCTGATTCTTCCATAGAATGCATGTTGGAAAATCTGATGTAAAAGTTAATTCTACATAGGCTACTGTCATTTGTTTCCCAGACAGAAAATGTGTGATCTTGGCCAAGTTACTTCCTCTCTCTGGGCCTCAGCTTCCTTCTCTTTAAAACAGGGAGCTACCGAAATCCTAAAAGCCCAGAACCTTTCACTTCTGACATGCCGTCATCCTGTGTGCGCTGATGTCATTTTGTACGAAGCTAGGCTGCTGAATGCCCAGTCACCCCCTCCAATAGAAGAATGTTCTTAAAAGACAATCATTCTGATCTGGGAGGCAGTCTAATACAAGGATTAAGCCGCTGGCCTCTAGACTACAGTGACGTCAGTTTGAACTGCACTGGCTGTGGGTTCCTGAGCAAGTGACCAACACTTTTAGCCTCATCTGTAAAATGGGTAAAACCATTATCCATTCCCTGTGGGGTTATGAGGTTGGAGTGAGATAGAACTGAAGACCTTTAGCACAGTGCTTGGCACATCTCAGTACTCAAAAAATTATGCTGAACCTTATGTCTTAGGTTGGGTCAGGGTTAAGCCAGATAGAACGAAGTGGCAGGAGACTAGCCCTGCTTTCTCCACCTGCTCCTTCTAGAAGGACAAACACACTGGGGAGGAGAGAGAAGAGCCCTCACCTGTAGGCTCCCTTGGACAGCTCTGCAACATTGGGGAGGCCAAGACAAGGTGTAGCTCTCCTGGGAGCAAGAGTGAAGGGTCGGCTTAACGGCAGAGGCTTCTGATGCCCTGGGAATCACATCACTGAAGCACCAGAGTGAGTGACCCAGACCGTGTACATGGTATTATTGGGTGTCAGGGACTCACCCTGAGACGCAAGTGAGGCCAGAGCCCTGGAGCCATTTAGAATGATGGGTCAGGATTAGGGGTGCGTGGTTGAGTATGATTCAACTCTGTATGACACCTCCCCGCCCTATGTGCTATGGCAAAGAGGCATTCAAAGGACGGGGTCAGACTCAACTCCTGATGGCCCCCTCACTGTGCAGAGACACAGAACCAGTGAATGGGGTAAAAGGAGGTGGCCCCCAAGAACACCAGCAGTGGTTAGCAGTGGGGAAAATCTAGTGGCTGCCACCGAGGCTACGCGTGGCCTGGAAACAGCACGAATACAGGCTGGGGGTAGAATTCGATGGGTCGTTCCAAAAATGTTGAGAAGTATGGGACTGGGGTTAGGTGAGTGATTCATTCCAGGAAGTATGAAAAACAGGAGCTCGGGGTATTAGTATTGGTGATCCGTTCCAAGGAAGATAAGGAATTTGGGCTTGGCAGGGAGGCAGGTGTCTCTGGCTCATGCCAAGAAGGGTGAGAGCTAGATGTGGGTTGGAGGAGGGGCTATGTTGGTGGTTCATTCCAGAAAGGATAAAGAGCCTGAGCCATGGATGTGGGCTGGACGTTCACTGGGAAATATGGTGCTTTTTCTGGAAAGACATGCAGGAAGCGGAGTGCATTGTGCTGGATAGGACAGTGGCTCGGAGGGCAGGTTTTGGCCTCATTCTGCTGACTTGAAGTCCCAGTTCTATCACTTAACAGCTGGGTCTTCTCAGATAATTTGCATAACCTCTAAGGGCTTCCTGAACTATACAGTGGGGGTAATTACACCCGTACCTCACGTCATCTTGTGAGCATGAAAGCGCCTGGTAGGGGTGCGGGTGGCCTTTGCTTCATTGTGTAAGGGGTCTCCATCCCACCAGAGTTCCCTTCTGATTCCCTATCTGCTGCCCTTCCCGTTCTGAAAATGTCAGTGGTTTGAGATATGCTGACTGCTTGGGAAAATGGGGCTCTTTTCTTCCATCTGAAATTTACTTTTATATTTTAAGTGTTCTCTGGAACACATCCATGATTTGCTAGAGCTGAGAATTGCTAAGGCCTTTATTTATGAAGTATTAAACACTGACAGAAATTCAGCATGTCTTGAAACTCCTTAGGGAATAATACAAATAGATGGCCTTAAAAACGCATGCACAGAGTGATCGTGTAACTCCGGTTTCTACCAAAGTAGAAAAAATGTTGCTGACCCTTCCCGCACTCATGATCCCTGTCTGGAAGAGAGTGCCCCATTGTCGAGGTGGCCCTGAGCCAAGCAACTAATTATCAAAGGGGAGGGAAGGGGATTTCTGGAGACAAAGAAGGATGTCATATTCCATCCATCCAGAGAATTTAGAGCTCAAATAAAAAGCAAAGTAAGTCAGTACCGTGCAGCTTAAAAGTAACAGAGTATCCTCGTGCAGCAACCTGGAAAGTTCCACTCATTAAAAAAAAAATTCTTAACTTTTCTGACTCCTCTGTCAATCAGTATAAGACGTTTTGTGCAATTGGTTTTATAATTGATTTTGGTGACTAATATCCAACAAGTTATTTAAGAGGGACTTGCTTTCAAATCTTATTCCCTTGATCATAACTATTTCTTTACACGTTGCCATGATGGGGAGAGTGAGGTACAAATGCTTTAAGGGGAAAAGGTTGGATGTAATACCCAAGATTTTCCAGGTTTCCGAGATGTCAGTTATGGAACATTTGTACGTGACTTTTGCCTCACACGTAACGTGGTGTTACAGAAAGTCTCAGCACTCGATAGATGAGCTTTTAGAAGCTGAGAGACAACCTCTCTCCATCCCTGAGTCCTGTCTCATCCATGTTGGAATAATAATAAGAGAGAAATACTAGCAGTGACAGCAGTGGGATGAGTGAGCAGTGAGTTTTCGTAAGTGCTGAGTACTGTACTAGGCGATTATATAGCTTTTGTCATTGAGAATTATCTGACATTTATTCTTCAGAAAGGAGGCTGGTGACCAGACACATGATGGTTTCCCTGGCATCTCAAGTGTAACAAATGGTCCAGAGTCAGGGCTCACTGTCTTCAAGCCTTCACAAAGGGAGGCCAGCTCTGTGGTCTCTGACTGGACTCAGCATTAAAATGGCTTTGCCAATAAGTCCTGCTGTGACAGTGTTCCACTTGAGCCAAACAAGCACCAGAGATACGAAAATTTACACTCCATTATTCTGACAATGCAAAGAAGAGGCATCTCATTGTAAAGGGAAGGATTGAACTAGAGGTCAAAGGACTTTTGATTTTCATGAACAAAGGGAGTCAGAACCATCGGTCAGAAATGCTAAGAATTTGAAAAGAATTTTGAAAACTTGGTGGCTGGCAATTTTATTTTCTGAACTGCAGATCAGGACAGATGGCCTGATGTGAATTTGTGGGTATATCTAGGGCAACCGCAGGGAGACAGCACAGATTTGTGGCAAAGAGCGCAGCCTCTGGAGATGGACTCACTGGTTTTGATCCTGGTTCTACCTCTTACTAGCTGTTCGACCTTCATCACGTTATTGAACTTTGCTGAGCCTCAATTTCTCCATCTGTAAAATGGGAACAATAGCAAAACTCGCTATATGCAAAGCCCACCAAACCGTGTGATGGGTACTAAGTTCTCAATAAATAAATAAGACATTCCTAAGCAGACAGGTAGAATATGTAAATGTATAAAGGACTTCACAACACTGGAGAGAGTGTTTGGTTGATCTCTAACTTCAGGGGCGGCCATGTTGGAGTGACCTACAGAGGCAGAGTCCCTTTCCAGGTCACACGTAGAGGTAGAGTTACCTCCACAGAGGAGACTGCAGCAACAATGAGACAGGGCTGTGTCTCTGGGATGAAAACAAAGGCTCAGCCTGAGCTATAGTCTGGGAAATTGCACAGTCAGAGAAGCCATTGGGCGTGAGGGGAGGAGGGGCTGGGGAGGGCTGTGAAGCCAACTTTAGTTTCTATTCTGAGATACTTAAAAAAAATCTGGCCACATTTCCATGCGCTTAATCAGACACCACATCTCTGAGTGTTCTATTTTTTTTCCATTATTTTTTTATGATGAATCATTGGCAGGAAAGGATCAAATGAACACATACCGTTGATCATCAAAGGACCAAATAAAGCATCTAGTCAATTTCATGGTCAAGGACTTTCAAAGAAAGAGGTGGATGAGGGAATTAAAGAAAGATGATGCTTCCGGCTTTTTATGTTGTTTTAAAGATTTCTCAAAGGGCACTGTCTTGTGATCCAGCAATGACTCCCTAAGTCCACAATCTATTTTATTCTTTCAATTTCCTCTAGTTTCTCCTCTAGACTTTACATCATTCACAGTGATGGGGAAAAGACAAAATTGATTTTAGGAAGGGAAGCTGTGAAAAATGGTATGGGTTAGTCTCATCTCCTGCTGAGTTCATTTTATTAAATGAAGCAGAGAAAACACCAGAACCTGGGAAGCTGAAATGGTCCCTTTTTCTTAGATTAGTTCTGGGCAGAGAAGAGTAGCATTTACTGAATGAAGCGCTCTGCAGATATGGACCCCTTTAATCCCCTCAACAAGCCTTTACATTAAGGGGTCTGAGCCTGACTTTCTCAAGAGCTCAAGCATCTTGGTCAAGTTCAAATAATAACTATTTGATAAAGCTGGGATCAAATTCACACTTGTCAGATTCAAATAAACATAAGAGGCAGACAGTGCTGTAACCAGGGCTACGACCAGGGTAAGTCAAGATTTAAGGAGGAACTCATGCTCAAGGCTGTATGTACATGAACCCGAGACAGAGTGACCATCTCCTTAACTTTTGCACCCTGAGTGCCTCATCGGCCCCACCCCAGCCCATCCACCGAGTTATCAGCATTGACTGATGGTGGTAGGGGGAGCGCGTGCGGGCAAATGGGCTACTAACCTAAGGACCTCCTAAGAACTGGACACTGGGCCAGGAGCTTTATGTACATAAAGGACCACCCATCCCCTCACAGGCCTCGGAATATTTACCTTCAGTGTAAATGATGAGATAGAAACAACTGTATGTACCAGAATTCCTCTTCCAGCAAGAGGGCAATATATTTGCAAAGAAATCCTTTAATAAAAGAAAAGGGACAGAGAACGAGTTGGCCTTCTCCCTGGTCCAGAGCTTAGGTGTTTGCTTATACCAAGTCCAAAGGGGTAAAAACAAATTACTCTGCCAGCCAGAGGGAGAAGAATGTGACAGTCTCGGGAAGGAGGTTGAGGGGAGATGGAAAGAAGGGGGAATCGGGTGGTGGCTTAGAGGCTGAGGGTTCTTGCCCTTTGATATGATTCCTACCCCCATCCTCAAATGCCCCCGAATTGCAAGCAAATTTGCTAAAGTTCAAAATGCTTCACCTGTGTGTGATGGGGCAGTGCGGGGGATGGCGGGCGTATTATGGGACTCAGCGAAGGTGCTGAGTTGATGCCTGCGTGATCCCAGGTGAAACAGAGACCCTGCCCATAGTCACAAGGAAGACCACCGGATCCTAAGCCCCAGGAAACAGCCAGTATTGAAGGAAGAGTTTCAGACTTTGCCGGACCACAGGGCTGGCGGGGGGTCTGAGTCAGTACACCTGGTTACGGGGAAGAGGGGCCCCCAGCGGACATCTGTCTTATGTACAAATGGAGACAATGAGGATCAGAGAGGTTGAGTCAAGTGCTCAATACCCCACAGCTGGTCATAGGGTGGGCGCCAGCCTCTGGTGTCAGTTTCTTAGCCGCATAAATGGACATCCTCACCCGTGCTGAGAAAAGGGAAGGTGGGAGGGGGGGCCAAACCAGGAGGGAGACATCAGGGCTGGTGGCGAGAGGGCCAGCTTGACCAACAAGCCCAGAGCAGGCCAGCATGTGGCCACTAAGCTCAGAGTAGCTGCCCTGGACAGTTTTCTTCGCAGTCATTTTTTTTTTTTCTCAGTGAATGCAGTGTGTTTTCAGAAGCTGCGTCCCCAACTTGGGTAGAATCTTAGAGCATAAAGGGGCCTTGGGGCTTCCCTGGTGGCGCAGTGGTTGAGAGTCCGCCTGCCGATGCAGGAGACACGGGTTCGTGCCCCGGTCCGGGAAGATCCCACATGCCGCGGAGCGGCTGGGCCTGTGAGCCATGGCCGCTGAGCCTGCGTGTCCGGAGCCTGTGCTCCGCAACGGGAGAGGCCACAACGGTGAGAGGTCCGCGTATTGCAAAAAAAAACCTTCCCATCCGCCTCATTTTACACATCGGGACATTGAGGCCCAGAGGAGAAAGCCTTGTGACCAGGCAGGAAGCTTGCTTCTGAAAAATGCCAAAGGAATTCTACAGAACAGAGAGCAGAGAAGGCCTGGCAAGTGAGGAAGTCTGCTTGATTTTGATAAAATTAATCCTCCCAGGGAAAGGATTTGCAGACCTGATTCTGGGCCCCTGAGGTGCTCCTTTTGGTTGGTGCTCTCAGCCCCCCAGCCAGTCCCCGACTCCCTGCCGGCTGTGAGACTTCCAGCTGCCCCTTCACCACAGAACTGCCCTCTGGAAGCTGAGGTCCTGGGGGTCTTCAGGCCATGCTGCTGGGGGAAAGCATTGTGAGCTGGGGGAGCTTTCCAAAGCCCACATCTGTGACCAGACAGTGCTGGCTTTGAGAGGCCACCAGGTCTGGTGCGGCGTTCTCAAGAGCGCATGTAGAAATCACTCAAGATCCGAACTGATAGATCTGGGCGGGGGGGGCCCGGGAATCTGCATTGCAAAGCTCCCAGGAATTCCAGCTCAGGTGGTTCACAGACCACACTTTGAAGGGCACTGGTACCATGCAAACTGGATGGGCTGGGAGGCCGGATAAAGCTAGGTTGACATCCTGGCTCTGCCTCATCGTAGCTACATAGCTACGGGGCGGGAGCAAGGGGGCTTGGTCCCTCTGTGCTAAATTAGGCATCTACTACTGCTGCTGCTGCTTCCTCTTCCCCTATCCCTTCTCCGCCTCTTCCTCCCCCTTCCCCCCCCTTCATCTTTCTGATCCAACTGGAAATCCAAGTTTATTGAAAGAATTCCAGCCACAGAAAGATAAGAGGCTGCCGACTGTGCTTAAGCTTCCTCACCCATCGCACAGGAAGTGTTTCTGGAAGTTGAATGAGAATTTCGAAAAAGTGCCTAACAGTGCCTGGCACACAGTAGGCACTTCATAAACGTGAACACCCTTCTCCCTCTTGGCCCCTATTTGAGAGACTGAATCCCTTCCTGCTTCTCCCACATAATGATGGTCCCTGCTGGCAGAGGCCACATCACCACCCTCTTGATGACACTCCCAGCTGTGACAAGCCTCCAGCAGCTGCCTGTCTTTTCATCCTAAGGAATGAATCGCCTCTCATTCTGAGGCCAAGGTGGAAGAATGTTCCCTTGCAGCCATTAAAAAGCAGCGGCATTTCTAACAATGGCCCGGTCTCTCTTTGTTCAGTTGAAACCTGTCTAGCTCAGCTGCCTTGATGGAACTGGCCTTGGTAATTACTATAATTCTGTGGCTCTGAGAAGCTCAGCTTGAAGACTGTGCCTTTTAATTCCCAGACATGATAAGAGCCATGTGTATTTCACATACACAAACACACACAAAGAGTTATTCTTTTTAGCAAATACAGCGTTCCACACGCTTGAATTTTCTAGATAGTCACGACTTGTGTCAGTAGATGCTAATCTAAAAAAAAAGGTTTCTCTAAAGTGTCCAAGATTCCCTAATTATTATTTATTCAGTTAGGATTTGAGGGGACTTAGAAAAATGCATATGCCTGAAAGTCTCAAAGTGATCAAATTAGGACAAAGGGAAAATATTAATACAGAGATAAAATTAAGTTGGGGTAAGATGAGCAGGTAAAAAACAGAGAAAAGGGCCTGTACAGGTTTACAGGACAGCCCACATCCAGCTCCCACAGACACTGTAAGACTGAAACATAATTCATTACAGGATTTGTGGTCCCCAGAAGATCAGAGCCAACCAGTTTCTTAAGAGAAACACAGGTCTGTCTCCCACTGGATGTATTTCTCCCATATGTCCTCGTAAAGGGGAATCTGTGGAATGGATCAAGTTCTTCTAACACCCCTTTGAGATATACAGTGGAATTTCTTCTTATTGCGATATCTCTGGGTACAAGATAGGAAAGTGTTTTCGGGCTCTGACTTGCTCCAACCAGAGAAGAGTAGAAAGCCCATCACCGCTTGCTTCCCTCCCAAGTCCCATGACACACATTATCACCTCTAAGTAATAGCCTTTCTTTTTTCTAAGATAAGATTTGGCCTCAGAATCCTTCCTAACACAGATTTTCAGGTAGCTACTGGCAACCCACTGAAATTGACATATAAAATAAAAATTTATTTGCCACTGCTGATCTAAAAGGATGGATATTTGCGTTAACTTCTGATGGATTCACTATGTGTGTGTATGTGTGTATACACACTATATATACATACATTCATATATACACATATTATATACATGCAGTACATACAAAGAAGATACTCAGTCTTCTGAGGACCAAATACACACATTTGGAAAAAGTATTCAGTCATCTTAGAAGATACAATACAAGGCCATCATTATGATTATCAGGTAATGTGTTCAACTATAAGTCACTGGGGATTTTCAAGCACTAACGAGGTATCTGGAGTTACTTTGTTCTTACTATAAATGGCAGCTGTGTTTGGGGGAGAACTTTGGACCGCTTTTTGCAGGTCTACTCTGCTCTTTCCTGCCCCATTGCTGGGCTACTGGCTATCACTCTGGCAGTTAAGAGGACCTGCCTCCATCAGTTTCCTCCAGCTTTTCAAACTTCAGATCCCACAATAGACCAAGATGTGTAGCGGTTAGAACTGTGTGAAAACTAAAAGTCCCCAGGAGGTGAACTAGGTCTTGCCTGATGAGGCATATGCTTTTTTTTTTTTTTTTTTTTTTTTGCAGTACGTGGCCCTCTCACCGTTGCAGAGCACAGGCTCCGGACGCACAGGCTCAGCGGCCATGGCTCACGGGCCCAGCCCCTCCGTGGCATGTGGGACCTTCCCGGACCGGGGCACGAACCCGCGTCCCCTGCGTCGGCAGGCGGGCTCCCAACCACTGCACCACCAGGGAAGCCCGAGGCATATGCTTTTGACACCTCTGTGTGGTCCCAACAGTGACCACTTTGCCCTTTCTTCTGGACTTGCGGCTGTATCCAGATATGGTTGCTTTTTAGATAAATGACATATGTTGAGCCTGTCTTAATAGTTCCAGGTATTTCTTGCTTTCTGAACTCTCACTCTGCACACCCAAGAGCCAAGGAGACTTCGCTAGTAAGGGATATTTTATAATGCCTTTCTCTTTCCCTGTCACAATGGTCTTTCCTCTTTTTCACGTGGAGGCTCACTTTAGCTCATACTACCTAAGAGCTGTCACTTGAGGAAACGGGATTTGAGAAGGCGGTTCACACCCCCCAAGAACACTCACGTAGCCCCAGCCTGTGAAGCAGGGAACGGGGATGTTCTAGGGGGCCACATATCTGCACCTTGAATTAATTTTAAACTGCCTGCCTGGCAACGCCATTGCTGAACACTTCTCACCCCAGCTCCAGACTCTATTTCTGTTAATTAGAGAATGTTTTGTTGCAGCTAATCAGCCCAGCATCCTTTCTAATCAAAACAACCTTCTGGGGCTTCCCTGGTGGCGCAGTGCTTGAGAGTCCGCCTGCCGATGCAGGGGACGCGGGTTCGTGCCCCAGTTCGGGAAGATCCCACATGCCACGGAGCGGCTGGGCCGGTGAGCCACGGCCGCTGAGCCTGCGCGTCCGGAGCCTGTGCTCCGCAACGGGAGAGGCCACAACAGTGAGAGGCCCGCGTACCGCAAAAAACAAACAAACAAAAAAAAACAAACAAAAAAAAAAACCAACATTCTGGTCTAGGTACAACACCCATCTCCGAAGGGCCTGGTTAGGTTTGCAAATCGGGAAGCACACATTCATTCGTCTGGAAGCTCTAAGAGGACTTTTCGCTAGTGGCTGGTTGGTTTCAGTGCTCTTTCCCGTCCCCATTGGCACAGCCTGTACTGTGAAAGGAGATATGGATACCTCAGCATCGTTTATCTAGCCAAGTGTCTCTTAAATAAACAAGAAGGTAGATAGGAACTTAAATTTAAACTAATAGCCATGCTAGACACACACACACACACACACACACACACACACACAACCACACACAGAGCAAGAGAGTGAGAGAGCACACACTTATTGCACTGAGCAAACATTTACTGGGAGCCTGTCCTGGGCCAGATATTCTGCTATAAATTCGAACCCAGAGACGACTAAAGGAAGATTCCTGCTCCAAGAAGCTCAAAGTTGGAGACAAGCAAAGTGGGAATTATGTAGAGTGTGGTGAGAGGTAAGACAGAGGAAACCCAGGGGGTCCTGGGAGCATGGTGCTGGGATGGTTGGCTCTTGTTGGGGAGCAAACAAGGAAGGTTCCCTGGAGGAGGTGATGTTTGGTTTGCGTCTGAAAGAATTCCTGATAGAACAGGATTTTCTTTCTCTTCTTGTGCCCTTCCTCCTTACCCCTCCTCATCTGCGGGTGGTGTGTGTGTGTGTGTGCGTGTGTGTGTGTGTGTGTGTGTGTGTGTGTGTGTGTGTGTTGTGGGTGGTGTGGCCTCTGGATAAGAGAGTAGAAAGAAACAGGCACCTTATTAGAATAGTAACATGTTGAATTTGTATTCTGGGGAGGGTGTCAATGTCAGTAAGAGGAAATGTGGATGACCCTTTTGTAGGCTGTGCAAGGCAACATGCCTCTTTGACAACTCAGCAGGGTGGAGACTTGGGTGATATGCAGGGCTGCTACTCCAGGATGGAGCCAGGACCCTGTAGGGTATCAGGGGAGGATAATGACCCAGGAGACTGTGGGGTGGACAGAAGACAAGGAAGCACTGGAGGTCATACCAAGTAGACCATTTACGGAATGAAAGTTCAAGGCACCTTGTTCGCCGTCCTGTGGGAGGCACACTTATGGTCAGCTTGGGAGGGTGGACACACGTCCTCTCCATTTTAAGCCTGTATTTTCAGGGATGGAACTGGATGTTGAGAAACAATCGGAAGAGGAGGTTTTCCATCCTCCCCACAGCTCCGGTCGCCCAAGTGCACCATGGGTAGCACCTAAACTCCCAGCAGGCATCTGGCCCTGACATTCTCGTGTTGGCCACAGGAGAGCGGGGATCAAGGGAACAGAGGCAGGGAGACAGGTGGCCAATGAAGTGGTCTGTCTGAGGGAAAATGGCAGGTGGGATGATAGCAGTGGCGGTAGGAGTGAAGAGAAAGTACTAGATTCAAGAGAAGTGTAGAGGGAAGAATGGACCAAATACGTGTTTGCATAGGTGTCTGCGGAGATGGAAAGATTTCCCCCATGGCCACTTGTGTGGATGGTAGTACCATTAACTGGGATACAATGAGAAAAACATTTCCAAGTGTCTGAATCAGCAACAAGCTTCCTGGACTCACTGTATCACCTTTTCCTGGCCTCTGAGACAACATAGAATAAACAGCTTGCTGGGCCAGCTGCTGTGGGCTCAGCGAGAGAACCTTCCAGCTTCTTCAGCCAATTAGCAAATTCCTTAATGCTTCCACTTTGCATCCCCGAAACTCCCCGTTCACATGCTTACTGGGCCATGAAATTCTTCAAAGTGTGTCTTTTTGATCGAAAAGATTCAGGCTTCTGTCTCTGCTCTTTATTTATTTCCCTGCCTTCTTGGGCGGCAAATAATTGATCATCTCCTAGGATGATGGGAAGGGGTTGCCTGTTGATCTAGAACTTCAGGGTCTGGCTTCAGTTGATTTCCATTCCTGCAGCTCCCCCAAGTATGAAAATGGGATGTCTGGGAATTCAGAATCCTTGCAACCCACATGTCTCCCACTCAAAGGCAGAACAAATCACATACTTTCCTCATTACTCCTTTGTGTACTTCTGTAATAATGTCTCCTAAATTCTAAGAAATCCATTGGAACCAAAAAAGTAAGGCAGCAGAGTAGAAAGACCCTTAGATTAGGGAAAAAGGATCTGAATCCCCCTCCACCCTATAGCAATCTTTTTGAGCCTCAGTTTTCTCATATCTAGCCTTATAAACTGCCTATTAATGGAAACTGCAAACAAAGCAAAACATAAAGAAAACACGGTTAAGTCTCTGAGCTGGATTGAAAAGTGCCCTCTTTGCAATGCAATGATTTCAAGTTGAACAGGGGTCTTTGGGACTGCCTTGGGATGAATGTCATTATCACTGTTAAATCTGCAGTGGGACCCACCCGAGTTCCGTTAGCAATTTTTATTATCCAATATTACAGATGATACGGTTAAAGGAAATACTTTAATCAAAGGTAATACCTCTGAAATTATAAAGCACAGATATGCCTTTCCCCATAATAGCTGTATCTTAGCGCTCAAGATGATTTACCCCTCCCTTTTTCATCTCATTCAATTTTTCTCCCCTTCTGATTCCGCCTCCCATCTTAACACTTACTAGAAGATGAGCCTGGATTTCCTCTAACCACTTCCTTTTTTTCCCTCTCATCCTCCTTCCAAATTGGCCCTCAGTTAATGAAGTGAGGCTTCCAAGGCGACTCTTTGAGAGTTGGGTTATTTTTCCGAGGCTCCATTAGGCCAAGGAGACAAATTACTCCAGATTATCTCTTATCTAAATCCTTCAAGTGCTGGTAGATGAATAATAAACTTTGGTTCACTGAAGTAATACACAGAGATGATTTTTTTATCAAAACAGCGTCTGTTAGAACTGCTGCTGCCCAGCTCTTAACGGTGATGACTAATGTCACCAGAAATGCCATCACCACGAATCAGAGGGCGCTCTCTGCAGAGGATGCCCACAACGAAGTGGAGAAATGGCAGGGGTCACTCTGAAGATATGCCTGCCTTTAAAAAAAAAGAACAAAATTCAATATGTCATAAGAAGCATCCCTGTAGGCATAGGTTAAAAAAAGGCAAACCTCTGCTAAAGGAGTTTTTCTTATTTCTTTCTTTGAAATTTCTACATGTGAAAACAATATTAAAATACCAATTTACAAACCTCCCTAACATGTATCTTTAATCCTCAGAACAACCTTATGGTGAACATAGGAATATACCCATTACACAGATGAGGAGGAGACAAGACCCTTCTGAGTTTCATAGACAGCAGCTAAGTGGCACCGAGTAAACTCTGATCTTCTGAACCCAAGCCCCTTCCATTTTTCTCTGTACCATGTTGTAGGAGTCACAGGGACCCTAACATAAGGAAAGTTCTTGGAGAGGCAGCATTTCCAAAATGCATCTTTGCTCAAAGACCCACAGTGTATCCCTATTGCTGGGTTCACCAAACCCAAACTGACTTCCGGGGTAGCAGACGCTGTGGCTGCACTGCTCTCGGCCCCTCATCCTTACTGATCCCACAGTGATGCTGGCCCATTTCTCTGTCCGAAGGCTTTCTCTCGCTGATGCTGCCTGCACAGAGGGCCAGAAGTGCCAGAGTATTAATGTCACCCACCCTCGGAACAGCTTTCAACTAACGACCGTTGTGAGTTGATGCTTAAATATTCCGATCCCCTCGTCCCTCGGGGGGATGACTGAGGTGGGCGTTTCCTATTACCTTGCAAAGTTCCCCCATGGGGTCAACCTCCAACCACCCACCGGTGTTGCTGGCTCGATATGGCACCATGCAGTGACTGGCTTTCCTTTCTGCTCTCCCTTTCCCACCTCTCCCACTGGCTGTTCTAGATCCCAAAGAAATATCTTGCTCTTGATCCCCTGTCTCAGGGTCTGCTTATGGCTTATGAGACCCTCCATGGGCTGCATCTCGTCTTTTCCACCCCCACTTGCTATTACTTCTCTGTCTGCTTGTCCACTCCCAGGGGCTTGGTCTTGCAATTGACAAAGTGATGAAACACCACCAGCATGTTCTTCCACCTCCAGGCCTTTGTTCACACTGTTTTCACCCCTGCTCTGCACTCTCATCTTCTATACGTCCTTCAAGGTGTTGCTCAAGTCCAGCTCCTCTGAGAAGTTGTCCCTGATGACCCAGGCCTTTTGAGACACTGCCCAACATTAAACAATGTACTCCTCTGTCATGTATCTTCTTGTCCCCTAATCCTTCTTTCATCCATGCCGTTGTTCTAACTACTAAATAGACTTTAAGTTCCTATGTAGGACCTTGCTCGCAGCTAGTGGTGTGCTGGTAAATGTTTAACAACCAACTCTGGAAAAACGTAGCCTATATCTACATATATACGTTTATTATAAACTTTACTGACATAAAGAATGTGTAGTCCCCAGTTTTTAAGTGATAATAAAAATGATTATTTATAAAATAATAATAAAACTGATAAATAAAATATGCATTACTCTTTGTTTATGAAGTCCATATAGTGAATTAAGTCCCATAGAACGCTTTCATTGGTTTTTGCCCACCTATGGTGGCCTATCTGTAGCCAACCTGTGGCCACAATTCAGTCAGGATTTGACAAATTGAGTTGTACCTTAATCCAATTACTCACTACCCAATATATTTGTTATTGATCCTGATATGTGATCTCTGATTAATCTCTCAGCTGTTTCTCACCCTCATACAAACTTGTGCTCAGTTGTCTGTAACCTCCTTCTGATTCAGCACTAGACATGACACATTTTAAAAGTTTAATCTGGATTATTCACATTTCCTCCATTCCTTTCTTAAGTTTGGACAATCAACAAAATGATAACTCAAGCTCTGATTTCTGTGGTGTAAATACTCCAACCAGGGCTGATTTTCAAGCTACACAAGTGATGTCACTGCAGGCAGTTAGGAAGCAATGCCTGCAGCACATCACCGTGGAGTACTTTCCCTGTACAGATAAAATAAATGTAAATAACCCCGAGAGCACTGACAATCGAAAGTAGTAAAATTAAGAAGTGATGAGTTTCAAGTATTTATTACCTTTGTCTACAATAGAATTTTTTTAATTGTAAGTTTATATACTTTAATATTTCATATAATAGTTTCGTTGATTGACCGGCTCACAGAATTCCTGAACATTTAACAATAGGCTCTTGTGAGCTGGTGGGAGCCAGTCCCAGCACACCACTGCAACTGTTTTGTAATTCAGATTGTCGAGTGTGGTCTGGGTGGCAGTCAAAGCTCTCTGAATACTTGCTGTGTGAGTGAGTGGCTTTAGCTTTCTAAAGGACAGATGACCAAAGAGCTTGAGGAAATGAGGCCACCATCAGACATCTCCTCAGTAAATGTTGCTGAACTGCTCAGGGCACCAAGCCAGAGGAGGGGAGGGTCTTGTCCCTGAGCTGATATTGGGGAGAAGGGTCAAGTAGTGGAAGCTGCCCATCACCTCTTGGTTCCTTCCTTCTTATAACCAAGTATCTTGGCTGATTAGCAGTGGATTCCCCTATTTTCTTCTCAACAGAGACACCGGGCTAACCAGAGGTATTATATGTCTGAGACTGAGGTTATGTTTCTCACTGTCAGTTAATAAACTGGCATTCTGGTTTGGACATCAGTCTTATTGGGTGGGTCAGGCTGGGTTAGACACTGGCTGGCCATTGCAAACCAGTTCTGGGGTCCTGTCCCATTGGATGATAGTAAACGAGCGCATGTAATAGTTACAAGCAAGGCTTTGGAGTCAGACTGTTTGGGTTCAGATGCCAACGATTAGCGATGTGCCCCTGGGAAAGTTACTCAGTTTCTCTAAGACTGTTTCATCATCTATAACATGGGGACAGTCACTGCACCTTATAATCTTGTAAGGATTCAGTGTGAAATTGCACGTAAAGCTCTTTGCACAATGTCTTGCAGATAGTATGTACTCAAATAATGTAAACTGATGATAATAGCAGTAATAGCCTAACAACTTTGGGAAATAGAAGTTCAACTAGTATTAATGAGGTTTCTTTAATGCAGGACTCCTAAAAGTCCTTAGGATCTCAGAATGCTTAGGGTATTCCTAAGAAGTGATACTGCATGCTCAGTTTCCAAAACCACTAGTATTTGCATTTGTGAAACTCCCTGAGATGCCCGTGTTTAACTTTTTCTGGAAATCTTTGAAATGTCCCTTCAGGAGAAAAGAGCAGCTGCTCTTCCTCAGCTTTTCCTTTTCCCTTTCCTTGAAGCAGAATTCTTATTCATGCCTGCATCTCAGATACAGGGAGAAGAGTGGAGATTTAGGGACCCTTGTTTTTCCTATGGGAAGAATTCATATGTTCGCGAAGAATATTCCAACTCAAACTGAATTTCACCTTAATGGTCCTTCTTGGTTTCCAAAAGACATCAGAAGAGGAATCTCCTAGGTCTGCCCTCTCCAGCAACTGGGTTGTTGACATATTCTTTTCTTTTTTTTTCTTTTTTTGCGGTACGCGGGCCTCTCACTGCTGTGGCCTCTCCCGTTGCGGAGCACAGGCTCCGGATGCGCAGGCCCAGCAGCCATGGCTCACGGGCCCAGCCGCTCCGCGGCATGTGGGATCTTCCCGGACCGGGGCACGAACCCATGTCCCCTGTATCGGCAGGTGGACTCTCAACCACTGCGCCACCAGGGAAGCCCTGTTGACATATTCTTGATATGGTTTCCAGTTGTATTCTTCCAAGAGCCTGAGGTGTTCCTGTAAGTGCCGCTCTCAGGAGGAAGGAGGGGAGGGTGAGCGGAGGCCTGGGCTGATGGGCAGAAGCAGCAGGCAGGCATGGAAAGATGCAGAGTCCCGGTGATGTGGGTTCAAATCCATCTCCTCCACTACACAAGCAGATGTGTAATCTTAGGCAAGTCACTGACTCTTTCTAAGCCTTTGTCTCCTGAACTGCCAAAGCTGGACTGGTTGTGAGTAGATTGCATGAGAAAATACAGGTAGAGTGCCCAATACTTAGTAGCTCAAGAAGTCTTTACAATTCTTTCTCGAAGAGAAGCGAGAAAAAGAATCACAGAAGGAGGTAAGGATTGGAGGTAATAGACAATTTCAGAATGAACTGTCATCACCTAGTTTAAAAAAAAGCCTCTCTAAAAAGAAGTGATTGTCTTAGTTTTCATGTCTTACTGTGTGACCTTGGACAAGTTACTTTACCTCCTCTGTGCCTCATTTTCCTTCCTGTGGAATAGCGATAAGTAATACCATCTACTTCCTGTGGTTATTGGGAGGATGAAATGAGGTACAGAGCACATAAAGAGCTTAGAATGGTGCCCAGTTGGTAGTATAGGCTCAAAGTGTGTTCGTCATCATCATCATCATTATTATATATTATTATTTTTTTAAATGTTTGTTTTATTTATTTTTTGGCTGCATTGGGTCTTACTTGCGGCATGCAGGGTCTTCTTTGAGGTGTGCAGGATCTTTCGCTGTGGCGCAGGTTCTTTGTTGTGGCACGCGGGCTTCTCTCTAGTTGTGCTGTGTGGGTTTTCTCTCTCTAGTTGTGGTGCACGGGGTCCAGAGTGTGTGGCTCTGTAGTTTGCGGCATGTGGGCTCTCTCATTGAGGTGTGCGAGCTCAGTAGTCGTGGCACATGGGCTTAGTTACCCTGCGGCATGTGGGATCTTAGTTCCCCGACCAGGGATCGAACCCACGTCCCCTGCATTGGAAGGCGGATTCTTTACCACTGGACCACCAAGGAAGTCCCTATTATTATTATTATTATTATTATTATTATTATTATTATTAGCATCCTTTGCCCAGCTCCTCCTGTTTGCCCTTTATTCTCTCTCAGCTCTACTTTCCTCTTCATCTTTTAAGCCATTAAAAGAGCATCACTGTTAGAAGATGAACGCCCATCCTCCTGCAGGTTCTGTAAGTGTCCATGGCTTTTTCCAAGCTCCAATAGCTCCTATTATCTGGGTCTTTGCTTGGAAATTAATCACGGAGAGCCTTATGATGGCTTTTCTATAGTTATGAGATGTTATCCCAATCTTTCATTGCAACTTTATGCTTTTATTACCATTCTCTCTACACAGGCACTAAACAATGATTCAAGGCCCACACTCTAATCGTTGATGGTGAGAATCACAGCTTTCCATAGACCTAAACTGCCCAGCTTGGGGCAAATACACTACTCAGCACTACTCAGCACTCTTCCTCGAGGGAGAGAAGAGAAGAGGGGTTAAGATTAATGAAGTTTCAGGCCCTGTGCTAGTAAATCCAATGCTAGGAATATCAGCTAAACACAATGTCTGCCCCTGCCTTTGGGAAGCTTAGGGTTTGGTGGGGAATCTGGACAATAAAAAGACAATGTAGGGTCACGTGGATGAATGGCCCAGGATGAGGGACAGTGCCCCCACCTCTCCAGGGGACTGCAAGACCAGCAGCTGTGGGGCTAACAGGGTCTTGGTGCTCTGGCCGGGTGTCAGGCCTGAGCCTCTGAGGTGGGAGAGCCGAGTTCAGGACACTGGTCCACCAGAGACCTCCCAGCTTCATTTATATCAAATGGCGAAAGCTCTCCCAGAGATCTCCATCTCCTTGCTAAGACCCAGCTCCACTCAATGACCAGCAAGCTACAGTACTGGACACCCTATGCCAAACAACTAGCAAGACAGGAACACAACCCCACCGATTAGCAGAGACGCTGCCTAAAATCATAATAAGGACACAGATACCCCCAAACACACCACCGGACACGGTCCTGCCCATCAGAAAGACACGATCCAGCCTCATCCACCAGAACACAGGCACCAGTCCCCTCCACCAGGAAGCCTACACAAGCCACTGAACCGACCTTACGCACTTGGGGCACACACCAAAAACAATGGGAACTACGAACCTGCAGCCTGCAAAGAGGAGACTCCAAACACAGTAAGTTAAGGAAAATGAGAAATACACAGCAGATGAAGGAGCAAGGTAGAAACCCATCAGACCAAACACATGAAGAGGAAATAGTTCTACCTGAAAAAGAATTTAGAGTAATGATAGTAAAGATGATCCAAAATCTTGGGAATAGGATGGAGAAAAAACAAGAAACGTTTAACAGGTACCTAGAAGAACTAAAGAGCAAACAAACAATGATGAACAACACAGTAAATGAAATAAAAAATTCCCTAGAAGGAATCAATAGCAGAATAACTGAGGCAGAAGAACAGATAAGTGACCTGAAGGATAAAATAGTAGAAATAACTACTGCAGAGCAGAATAAAGAAAAAAGAATGAAAAGAACTGAGGACAGTCTCAGAGACCTCTGGGACAACATTAACCACACCAACATTCGAATTATAGGGGTTCCAGAAGAAGAAGAGAAAAAAAAAAGGGACTGAGAAAATATTCAAAGAGATTATGCTTGAAAACTTCCCTAATATGAGAAAGGAAATAGTCAATCAAGTCCAGGAAGCGCAGAGAGTCCCATACAGGATAAATCCAAGGATAAACACACCAAGACACATATTAATCAGACTATCAAAAATTAAAACAAAGAAAAAATATTAAAAGCAGCAAGAGAAAAGCAACAAATAACATACAAGGGAATCCCCATAAGGTTAACAGCTGATCTTTCAGCAGAAACTCTGCAAGCCAGAAAGGAGTGGCAGGACATATTTAAAGTGATGAAAGGGAAAATCCTACAACCAAGATTACTCTACCCAGCAAGGATCTCTTTCAGATTTGACAGAGAAATTAAAACCTTTAGAGACAAGCAAAAGCTAAGAGAATTCAGCACCACCAAACCAGCTTTACAACAATTGCTAAAGGAACTTCTCTAGGCAGGAAACACAAGAGAAGGAAAAGACCTACAATACCAAACCCAGAACAATTAAGAAAATGGTAATAGGAACATACATATCGATAATTACCTTAAATGTAAATGGATTAAATGCTGCAACCAAAAAACACAGACTGGCTGAATGGATACAAAAACAAGACCCATATATATGCTGTCTACAAGAGACCCACTTCAGACCCAGGGACACACACAGACTGAAAGTGAGGGGATGGAAAAAGATTCCATGCAAATGGAAATCAAAAGAAAGCTGGAGTAGCAATTCTCATATCAGACAAAATAGACTTTAAAATAAACACTATTACAAGAGACAAAGAAGGACACTACATAATGATCAAGGGATCAGTCCAAGAAGATATAACAATTGTAAACATTTATGCACCCAACATAGGAGCACCTCAATATATAAGGCAAATGCTAACAGCCATAAAAGGGGAAATCAACAGTAACACAATCATAGTAGGGGACTTTAGCACCCCACTTTCACCAATAGACAGATCATCCAAAATGAAAATAAATAAGGAAACACAAACTTTAAATGATACATTAAACAAGATGGACTTAATTGATATTTGTAGGACATTCCATCCAAAAATAATAGAATACACTTTCTTCTCAAGCACTCATGGAACGTTCTCCAGGATGGACCATATCTTGGGTCACAAATCAAGCCTTGGTAAATTTAAGAAAATTGAAATCCTATCAAGTATCTTTTCCGACCATAACACTATGAGACTAGATATCAATTACAGGAAAAAATCTGTAAAAAATACAAACGCATGGAGGCTAAACAATACACTACTAAATAACCAAGAGATCACTGAAGAAATCAAAGAGGAAATAAAAAAATACCTAGAAACAAATGGCAATGAAAACACGACGACCCAAAACCTATGGGATGCAGCAAAAGCAGTTCTAAGAGGGAAGTTTATAGCAATACAATCCTCCCTCAAGAAACAAGAAACATCTCAAATAAACAAACTAACCTTACACCTAAAGCAATTAGAGAAAGAACCAAAAAAACCCAAAGTTAGCAGAAGGAAAGAGATCATAAAGATCAGATCAGAAATAAGTGAAAAAGAAATGAAGGAAACGATAGCAAAGATCAATAAAACTAAAAGCTGGTTCCTTGAGAAGATAAACAAAATTGATAAATGATTAGCCAGACTCATTAAGAAAAAAAGGGAGAAGACTCAAATCAATAGAATTGGAAATGAAAAAGGAGAGATAATAACTGACACTGCAGAAATACAAAGGATCATGAGAGATTACTACAAGCAACTCTATGCCAATAAAATGGACAACCTGGAAGAAACGGACAAATTGTTAGAAAAGCACAACCTTCCGAGACTGAACCAGGAAGAAATAGAAAAATATAAACAGACCAATCACAAGAACTGAAATTGAAACTGTGATTAAAAATCTTCCAACAAACAAAAGCCCAGGACTAGATGGCTTCACAGGCGAATTCTATCAAGCATTTAGAGAAGAGCTAACACCTATCCTTCTCAAACTCTTCCAAAGTATAGCAGAGGGAGGAACACTCCCAAGCTCATTCTACAAGGCCACCATCACCTTGATACCAAAACCAGACAAGGATATGACAAAAAAAGAAAACTACAGGCCAATATCACTGATGAACATAGATGCAAAAGTTGTCAACAAGACACTAGCAAACAGAATCCAACAGCATATTAAAAGGATCATACACCATGATCAAGTGGGGTTTATCCCAGGAATGCAAGGATTCTTCAATATGCAAATCAATCAATGTGATACACCATATTAAAATATTGAAGGATAAAAACCATATGATCATCTCAATAGATGCAGAAAAAGCTTTCGACAAAATTCAATGCCCATTTATGATAAAAACCCTACAGAAAGTAGGCACAGAGGGAACTTACCTCAACATAATAAAGGCCATATATGACAGTCACACAGCCAACACTCTTCTCAGTGGTGAAAAACTGAAACCATTTACACTAAGATCTGGAAAAAGACAAGGTTGCCCACTCTCTTCACTGTTATTCTACATAGTTTTGTAAGTTGTAGCCACAGCAATCAGAGAAGAAAAAGAAATAAAAGGAATCCAAATCAGAAAAGAAGAAGCAAAACTGTCACTGTTTGCAGATGACATGATACTATACATAGAGAATCCTAAAGATGCTACCAGAAAACTACTAGAGCTGATCAATGAATTTGGTAAAGTAGCAGGATACAAAATTAATGCACAGAAATCTCTTGCATTCCTATACACTAATGGTGAAAAATCTGAAAGAGAAATTAAGGAAACACTCCCATTTACCATTGCAACAGAAAGAATAAAATACCTAGGAATAAACCTACCTAAGGAGACAAAATACCTGTGTGCAGAAAACTATAAGACACTGATGAAAGAAATTGAAGATGATACAAACAGTTGGAAAGATATACCATGTCTTGGACTAAGAATCAACATTGTGAAAACGACTGTATTACCCAAAGCAACCTACAGATTCAATGTAATCCCTATCAAACTACCAATGGCATTTTTCACAGAACTAGAACAAAAAAATCTCACAGTTTGCATGGGAACACAAAAGACCTGGAATAGCCAAAGCAATCTTGAGAAAGAAAGACGGAACTGGAGGAATCAGGCTCCCAGACTTCAGACTGTACTACAAAGCTACAGTAATCAAGACAATATGGTACTGGCACAAAAACAGAGATATAGATCATGGAACAGGAGAGAAAGCCCAGAGATAAAGCCAAGCACTTATGGTCACCTTATTTTTGATAAAGAAGGCAAGAATATACAGTGGAGAAAAGACAG
Organism: Phocoena sinus; assembly: GCF_008692025.1. Lineage (NCBI taxonomy): Eukaryota > Metazoa > Chordata > Mammalia > Artiodactyla > Phocoenidae > Phocoena > Phocoena sinus. Next base: position 49,366,019 of record NC_045781.1, on the reverse strand, counting down.
CCTCTTCAATAAGTGTTGCTGGGAAAACTGGACAGCTACATGTAAAAGAATAAAATTAGAACACTCCCTAACTCCATACAGAAAAATAAACTCAAAATGGATTAAAGACCTAAATGTAAGTCCAGACGCTATCAAACTCTTAGAGGAAAACATAGGCAGAACACTCAATGACATAAATCACAGCAAGATGCTTTTTGACCCACCTCCTAGAGAAATGGAAATAAAAACGAAAATAAACAAATGGGACCTAATGAAACTTAAAAGCTTTTGCACAGCAAAGGAAACCATAAAAGACAACCCTCAGAATGGGAGAAAATATTTGCAAATGAAGTAACTGACAGAGGATTAATCTCCAGATTTTACAAGCAGCTCATGTAGCTCAATATCAAAAAAACAAACAACCCAATCCAAAAGTGGGCAGAAGACTTAAAGAGACATTTCTCCAAAGAACATATGCAGATTGCCAACACACACATGAAAGGATGCTCAACATCACTAATCTTTAGTGCAATGCACATCAAAACTACAATGAGGTATCACGTCACACCAGCCAGAATGGCGACCATCAAAAAATCTACAAACAATAAATGCTGGAGAGGATGTGGAGAAAGGGGAACCCTCCTGCACTGTTGGTGGGAATGTAAATTGATCCAGCCACTATGGAGAACAGTATGGAGGTTCCTTAAAAAACTAAAAATAGAACTACTATACGACCCATCAATCCCACTACTGGGCATATACCCTGAGAAAACCATAATTCAAAAAGAATCATGTACCACAATGTTCATTGCAGCACTATTTACATTAGCCAGGACATGGAAGCAACCTAAGTGTCCACTGACAGAGGAATGGATAAAGAAGATGTGGCACATATATACAATGGAATATTCCTCAGCCATAAAAAGAAACGAAATTGAGTTATTTGTAATGAGGTGGATGGACCTAGAGACTGTCATACAGAGTGGAGTAAGTCAGAAAGAGAAAAACAAATACCGTATGCTAACACATATATATGGAATCTAAAAAAAAAAAAAAAAAGGTTCTGAAGAAACTAAGGGCAGCACGGGAATAAAGATGCAGTTGTAGAGAATGGACTTGAGGACACAGGGAGGGGGAAGGGTAAGCTGGGATGAAGTGAGAGAGTGGCATGGACATACATACACTACCAAATGTAAAACAGATAGCTAGTGGGAAGCAGCCGCATAGCACAGGGAGATAGCTCCGTGCTTTGTGTCCACCTAGAGGGGTGGGATAAGGAGGGTGATAGGGAGACGCAAGAGGGAGGAGATGTGGGAACATATGTATATGTATAGCTGATTCACTTTGTTATACAGCAGAAACTAACACACCATTGTAAAGCAGTTATACTCCAGTAAAGATGCTAAAAACAAAAAACAAAACAAAAGACAATGTATCTCAGTGTTGGAAGCACAGGAGGCACGTGAGCTGGGGGTGGATGTCCAAGTGAGGAGAGCTTAACAGAGGCCTAAAGAACAAGGCAGAAAGGATCTGAGGCCTGGCGTTGCTGAGGGAGGGAGCTGCTGCCTGGATATTGACCTTTTAAAAATATTTTATGTATTTTTTATTTTTATTTTTTTAAATTGAAGCATAGTTGCTTTACAATGTTGTGTTAGTTTCAGGTGTACAGCACAGTGATTCAGTTATTTTATATATATATATATATATATATGTCTCTATATCTTCTTTTTCAGATTCTTTTCCATTGTAGGGTATTACAAAATATTGTGCATAGTACCCTGTGCTATACAGTAGGTTCTTGTTCGTTGGATATTGATTTTTTTTATACCATCTCATAGTAAATATTCTGAAATGTTCTGAGATGGTTTCCCCCAGTTGTCCTGCACGAGCTGGGCAAGGTGACATGGAGCCAGGGCTTCTCCACACAGGAGACCAGCAAAACTGAGCGCTCTGCCTGATGGTTCCTGAGGGAGTCCACCCTCCAAGCAGTATCCTATCATTGGCCAACCCCGGGAACTTGGCCCCAGGAGACATGTCCCAGAAAAGGTAGCTCTGACAGCTGATGGTGTGTGTCCCTTTCCAACTGTGCACTCATGATGGTAACTTGATACTGGTCCTGATGGAGAGTATTTACAACACAGAAATTGGCAAATGCTACCCATCAGGGCGTTCTTTGCCAAGGCCAGTTGTTAAACATTTCCCAGCGCACCGCTGTGTGTACCTCCACTTGGGGAGCTTTCTGTGCTACCTGTTGCAGGACCTACCACTTTCCAGGTCTCTGTATCTCATTTCGCTAAAGAAATTTACACCCGTTGGATCGGCCCGCTCTTGCACAGCACTTGGAATCTTCTGGGTCCCTTTCATTCTCTCGCTACTGCTGCTGGGACCTGTACCATGCAGGCGTTGACTACCCTGCATGTGCCTTGGGCCCTGCGTGTACCTGGGCTTCACCCTGCGGTGTCCTTGATGCGTGATCAGGGGAGCCCATCCTCATGTATGCACAGCTTGGTGCACTGGGGACTTGGTACCTGTGGGGCCACCTGACGAATGGGTAGTGACAGTCAATGACAATGCGTCCTTCTTTGGTTTCCCAGGAAGACGGTTCTGAGATGCATTTCCCAAGTCTCCCCAAGAATCGAGCCTCATACCTGTGTCTTCTGCAGTCCACTGACAGCCAGTCTGACTAAGGCAGGTAAGGAGATGAAGGCTCCGAGAGTCGGTGACTTGCCTAAGATCGCGCATCTTGGTGGTGGAGGAGGTGGGATGCGAACCCACGTCGCAGGGCCAGTGTGTCTTTCCATGCCGGTGTGTTGCCTCTGCCTATCAAGCCAGCTTGCCAGCTCACCCTCCCTTTCCTCCTCCTAAGAGTGGTTCCCATGGGAACATCTCAGGTTCTTGGAATTAAACAGTTAGAAAGCACTCATCATAGCAGTAGCTGCCTCCGATAACAATCCTTTCTTCATGTCGTTAGTGTTCTCCATCTCTTACTTTTCCTCCCTGGGATCATTTCTCACATAAATTTTTGCACCCAAGCCTGTATCCCAGGCTCTGCTTTGAAGGGATCTCAGCCTAAGACATCCTCAGAGTCTGTTGACGTCTGTCCATCACTCACATGACTCTCCTCTTCTGATAGCAGTAACAAGCAGGAAGGGGCCCCGTGATGGGGAAGCAGGTCAAGTGTGACTGACCTCCTCTTTGAAGGAAGTCTTGCCTGGTTCCCCTCAGACCTGGTCATGCTTTGCCCCTATGGGAACTGCACTGCACTGGAATTGATGGGTTTATACATCAGACCTCTCTCCCTCCCGACTCTGGAAAATGAGACAGTGGGACATTCTTTTCTTCATCTTACAACATCCTCTAGCACAGAGTAGGTATCAATAAACTTTTTGAAGAGTGAATGCAGACTGCATTTTTTCCAAAAGTTTACTGTTTAGCACAACTGGGAAAAATCATTCATTCGGCACTCATTGTTGGTAGAAGATGGGGAAGGACATTCCTGATGTGAGCCAAGCCATCCAAACACCACAGAGCGATGGCGAGAAGAAACTCAAACCACAGACAAGGAAAAGTGAAAAATTAAACCTCTAGCAAATAAGGAAATATTAAGCCTGAACCTCCTAAAGCAAATAAAACGCTCGGAATGTCAGTGAGAGAAGCAGAAGCCACTGCTATTGACCAATTTTTATGATTATTTTTTAAAAAGCATGTTTCTTAACACTGCAGGTCTGTGATAAGTTTATCAACACTTTAGAGGAAGTACAAACATAGGTGATGAAAGTTACAGCGAGTGAGTCATATTTGCAGCACGTTGAGGATGATCCTGTCACACAACAAAGCTAAATTGCAGCTAATGATATAAACAGAGAATAATGATGTGGGGAAGCCTGCCTGCCTAGAAACAGGAAGCAAGTCAACTTGCGGATAAATAATAAAGCAGCAGAGGACACTGAAAAATGGCAGCCAAGTGGAAGCCAGGAGCAGAAAAACAATAGAAAAATGGATCCAGGCAGAGACGTAGAGAATGGACTTGAGGACACGGGGAGGGGGAAGGGTAAGCTGGGACGAAGTGAGAGAGTGGCATGGACATATATACACTACCAAATGTAAAATAGATAGCTAGTGGGAAGCAGCCCCATAGCACAGGGAGATCAGCTTGGTGCTTTGTGACCACCTAGAGGGGTGGGATAGGGAGGGTGGGAGAGAGGCTCCCGAGGGAGGGGATATGGGGATATATGTATGCATATGACTGATTCACTTTGTTGTACAACAGAAACTAACACAACATTGTAAAGCAATTATACTCCAATAATGATGTTAAAAAAAAAAGGATCCAGGGACTTCCCTGGTGGGGCAGTGGTTAAGAGTCTGCCTGCCAACGCAGGGGACACAGGTTCGATCCCTGGTCCGGGAAGATCCCACATGCCATAGAGCAACTAAGCCCGTGTGCCACAACTACTGAACCTGTGCTCCAGAGCCCACACACTGCAACTACTGAGCCCACGCACTGCAACTACTGAGCCCACGCACTGCAACTACTGAAGCCCGCATGCCTAGAGCCCGTGCTCCGCAACAAGAGAAGCCACCGCAATGAGAAGCCCGCGCACCACAACGAAGTGTAGCCCCCTCTCGCCGCAACTGGAGAAAGCCTGCGTGCAGCAAGGAAGACCTAGAGCAGCCAAAAATAATAAAATTAAAAAAAATATGGATCCAAACAGAAAAATGATCGCAGTGGGTGTGGCAGGGACTATTCCATATTTGCTCTCAGAAGCATCCTCCAAGGAAGAGCTGAAGAAACCTTGTCAATTTTTTTTTTTTTTTTTGCGGTACGCGGGCCTCTCACTGCTGCGGCCCCTCCCGCCGCGGAGCAACAGGCTCCGGACGCGCAGGCTCAGCGGCCATGGCTCACGGGGCCAGTCGCTCCACGGCACGCAGGATCCTCCCGGACCGGGGTATGAACCCATGCCCCCTGCACCGGCAGGCGGACTCCCAACCACTACGCCCTCAAATTTTTAAACACAAAAAATAAAGTTAGAATCTTGGCTAAAACAAAGGACAGTGAGCAAAACTTCAGGTGTCTCCTTTTAGCTCTTACTTCTTCTGTCCTGATCCTGCCTTAGGTTTTTTTCTTCTCTAAAGACAGTGAAGACCTGCCAACACATTGAACGCTCCCTTTCTTTTTCTAACCATCAGGAAATTATTGTACTTCAAAATTTAGAGCAACCAAGCATTCCGCTCTTACAAGTTGCTAACGAGGCGGACAAGTAAAGCCTGCAACTGTGATGGGGAGGGCGTGGTTTATAAGGGTCTTTCACAATCACAGGGACGCTCAAGCAGAGTTGAATTCCTGCCGTTTGCCATCAGTATTTCTTATGAACGTGCGCCCATTAATGAGCTTGCAACACGATATTTTAATTGTGTGTTTACATGTCTACCACCAGCTGGTGTGCTCCTTGAGAGTACTTTGCTTTTCTGTCCCTCCAGGGCCCAGCTCTGGGCTTGGTAAATAGTAGGTGCTCAATAAATGCAAGCTGGTTTTGAAAAACTATTATGTGCAACTACATGGAAATTGAAAAAAAAAATTAAGTAAAAAACAGGTCAAGGAAAGAATCCATAGGCAGCCCAAACACTATTGGAAGCACACTTCTTTACCCCCAGTTTTTATATTAGTTAGAAAGAAAAGAAGGAATGAGCTGAGTCTCTCTAGGGAATTTAGGGAGTGTTATGAACTGAATGTTTGTGTTCCTGCAAAATTCCTGTGTTGAAGCCCTAACCCCACAATGTTCCAAAGCAAACACTTCCTCCATTTTGTTGTGGTTCCACATCCCTCCTTAAGCAAGCATCATAATATACTCCTAACACGCTCACACAGGCTCAGGAGCCAATCTGGGCCACTTAACAACTGTCAGGGGTGGCAGGGGAGAAGATGTATAGGAATAAAGCCAGGAATGGGGTACATTGAGACAATAACAGTAGTTCTGTTTAGGGTGGCACAATTATGGGTGATCTTTATTTTTTTTTTCTGTTTTCTAAATGTATATTGTGGTCATATGATATTTATATCATTTAATCTTTTACTTGTGAGAAAAAATGCTGGGGAAAGAGGCAAAACAAACACATAAGCACAGTAGACACACAAACACACACATATATACACACACCTTTACACACATACACGCAAAGACACATATTCACAAGCACACGTACAAACACACATACTCACAAACACACATGAGCTCCAGAATAAGAAACCTTGCTTGGATTCCTGGTTCTACCTCCTAGTATAAATTACCTTGCTCAGTCCCTCTTTTTAAAAATCTGTATACTGGGCATAACAGCCGAGCTGCCTGTCTCTGTGGGTTTTCTGTGGGTTTACTGTGGGGCCCGATTCCTACAAGGCAAGTAAAATGCTGTGCTGATGGGGGGTGGGTGCAGCACACCTCTACACTTCCCACCACAGCCTTGGATACAGTGACTTGGATGGTAAAGATGATCGTTTGGAACGTGTTCACTTGCCAAGAATAAGAGTGCAATGAAAACAGCCCAACTAGCTCATAATTTGTAGCCACTGTGGCCGGCAGAGAGGGAGGAGGTGAGACTCAAGTACTGGCCTGGGAGTCGAGGGAATTTGTGCTGCCCTTTATGTCCCATGTCTTGGAGAAGGATCAGCTCTCCTCACCTGAGTAAAACCCACCCCAGAGGGCTGAGTTGAGCATCTGACAGCTGAGGCTGTCAGCTGACGCACCATGGCCCCATCCTCACCCGAGTGCTGTTTGACAATGCGTGAGTGTGCCAGGGAGTGATGAAAGTGACACGCGTTGGGGAAGAGACAGGGAAAGGAAGAAACAAACGAAAATTGTATTAAGTGCCCACTCTGAGACATTTGTACACAGCACACGGTTTATAGCTGACACGTGGTTGCCCCAGACTTTAACATGGAAGGAAGAGCAAGGGTCATCAGCCCCATTTTACAGAGGCAGAAAACTAAGGCTTGTGATTCAGAGTCACCTGTCTGCACTCACAGAAGTTAGGGACAGAGGCACCGGGGTTTCGAACACCAGTCTTCCCTCCTGACCCAGGATGCCGCCGATCAGGGTGATGGGGCAAGCGGGGTGTAGGGCCTGGGACAGTCATCCCTGTTCCCAGAGGGGCTGAGACTTGGTTACGAGCTCAGCTTTAGGAGAGAGCCAGCCGGAGACTCAAGGTTCGACCCCACCGCTTCTTGGCTATGTGAGCTCGTCCACAAAGCCACTTAGCCCTCTCTCCAAGCCTCAGTCTCCCCATCTGTAAAATGGGGAAATAATGGTTCCTGACAGGATGGCTATGAATCTAGAGGAGCCAGTGCCTGTGAAGTGCTCAGGACAGCGCCTGGCTCAGTGTAAACAGCAACCTTCAGCTGCCACTACTACTTTGTCACTTGTCCAGTACCCACAGCTGCTCATTTAGAGTTTATTAAATGACTAACCAGAGCACGGCACTTTCCTGGCAGCGCCTCCCCAAACCAGCTGACAGTTTTTAGAAATCCGAGATGAGATGGGCAGAGGCTCAGAGGATCCAAACAGTCATGTGTTTATCGTTTGTGCTGCTCTGAGCTTCTGTTCCATGAAGCAGCTCCTACTGATGCCTTCAGGAAGGAAGGAAAGCATAAGACCGCAGTTAGCCTGCCTGCCTGCATCACACAGCAGCGAATCAGGGAGGAAATGTGTCCTGGGGGCATTCACCTGCCAGAGGATAGAAAGACAGGGCCCACCCCTCCCCCCCCTCAGAGTGATGACAGAGGCTGACTTTTACCATGGGCCCGGCCATGCCCGCCCCCCACATTGCCCCTGACATTTTCACAACAACCCCATAGAGGAGGCACTGCTGTTATCCCATCTCACAGATGGAGAAAGAAGAGAAGAAGCAAAGTACCTTTCCCAAGGGCTCACAGCTATAATCGGAGAGCTTGAACGATTCCGGAGCCTGCCCTTTGAAGCCTTATGGGAAATCTTGTCTCTGCAGCCCCTTATAGCTCACAAAATATTTCCCTTTTGATCTTATCTGACTCGCCATTTGTTATGGACTGAATCGTGTCCTGTCCTCTCCTACCCACTGCGAATTCATATATTGAAGTCCTAACCCCCAGAACCACAGAATGTGACCTTGTTTGGAAATAGGGTCACCGAAGTTAGTTGAGTTCACGCTGGAGCAGGGTGGGCCTCCATCCAATATGACTGATGTCCTTAGAGAAAGGGGAGATTTGGAGACAGACAGACAGACACACACACTCTCACACACACACACACACAACACCATGTGAAAACGGAGGCAGAGAGAGACAGTGATGCTTCTGTGAGCCAAGGATTACTGAAGACAGCCAGCAAACCACTGGAAGCTGGGGGAGAGGCCTGGAACAGATTCTCCCTAACAACCTAAGAAGAAAGTAACCCCGTTGACACCTTGATTTCTGACTTCTGGCCTCCGGAGCTGGGAGACAATAAATGTCTGTTGTTTAAAGCCATTCAGTTTGGGTTACTTTGTTACGTCAGCCCTAGGAACAAATATACAACTGTTCCGGGAAATAGGGTCAGTTGCTCCTATTTTATAGGCGAGGAAAAGGAGACTCAGAGAAATGAAGTGTTATAGGCCAGAGAGCCCAGAAGTGGGAGGGTTAAGAAACCCAGTATGTTTGCTTCCTGTTCCAAAGCTTATCCCACCTGATTGGAGCTGCTCTAGCCTGTTATCATACGCCACATATTGGCAGAGAGCTTTACAGTTTGCAAGGGTTCAGCACATATAGGCTCAAGTGATGGCACAATAAACATAAAATCCTTTGCAATAACAGGGAACGTGGTAGTAGCTCCATTTTCAGTGGATGAAAGGGGTGTTCAGGAAGTAGGATGGATTCTGGAAGGTGAAAGCGAAGGCAACATCCACAGTGTGTTTCCCTGCCGGGATATGACCTTTATTCATGTGTTCTCTGATTTAAATTATGTTCTCCTATTCAAATGATCTTGGCCTGCAGAAGAGTTATTTATCCCTCTTCTCTGGCCTAGCGAATAGGCCAAAATCCGTGATGAACACATCAGGACAGATACCTCGGGAAATATTTGAAAACAGTCCTTCTGATGTCACTGTGCAAATAAGACATCAAGTGATTCCTCCAATACCTAGGAAGGCAAACAGAAGCAGACAGACATGTCCATTTCCAGCCTTTGGAAGCAGCAGAATCTCATCTGGGTCACGTGAAAACACAGCCAAGAGCAGTCTGCACTGACCCTGTCCCTGGCTCACAAGGAAACCCAGATTTGTGATGTGTTTTCGGCCAAATGACAGGTGTAAAAGCAAGAGTGATCATTTTCTTCGTAACAGATGTGTATTCAGAGCTGAGTTCCTAGACCTCTTAACAAGGAGCGGAAGTACCTGTCCTGAGGCCCCGGGAACCTTCTGCCCAGAGCATCCTGTGTTCTCCTTGCTTGGTACCTTGCCTAAGAGTCCCTGACCCCAAAGACCTCAACTCTGTGGCGGACACATTTGCAATGCGCTGTAAGAGCAGCTTGCCAGTTCATACTGTCCGGTCAGCACCTTGTAGTTCCTCCAAACTGATGCAAGGTACAGTTACCTTTTCCATTTTCACAGGTAACTGTCAGTGAACACGTCAAACCCTTGGGACCTGAAAGCAGGGCTTCCTAACCAGGGGTGGGCGTCATGGCAAGACTGGGGGATGTCGGGGATGTTATGGCAGAAGAGTCAACACCGTCCCTACATCTTGGCAGGTGGGCAGGAATTTTGCAGGAGGACAAAGACGAGGGAAGGGCATGAGAGGTGGAAATAAGAGCACCGATAAAGGTGAGGAGGCAACAGACTCAGGTTTCTGAAGAGCCACAGTGGTCCATCGCGGCCGGAGGGATGGGGACAGTGGGCAATGGGCAGGGGCTTCCACCTACCCCACCTCCTCCCAGGGCCGGCCTCCCCGCCTCCCCATCACTCTGTGTTCAGCCTCATCCGTGTTTGTTGAGGCTTGGATGCTCCAACCCCCATCTCTCTCCAGCTTCCAGGCCTTTCCCCGGGATGTGGCGCATGCTTGGGTGGGTCACACCCCGATCCAGCTACCCTCCTCCAGGGCTCATTTCCCCCTGCTGTGATTGTCTGGTTGCTCCTTGTTGAATGGATGGCGTATTAATTTCCAATTGCTGCTCTGGCAGAGTACCACAAACTTAGTAGCTTAACACATCGCAAATGTACTCTCATAGTTCTGCAGGTCAGAAGCTTGAAATGGGCCTGTGTGGGTTAAAATCAAGGTGTCCACAGGACTGTTTCCTTCTAGAGGCTTCTGCGTCCTTGTCCTTTCCGGCTTCTAGAGACCACCTGCATTCCTTGGCTTGCGGTCCTGCATCACATCACCTTCCCTCTGCTTCCTTTGCCACATCTCCTCTGACCCTAGCTCTCCTGACACTCTTGTGATTACATCAGCCCCACCCACATAGTCCAGGGTAATCTCCTCATCGTAAAATCCTTAATTTAATCACATTTGCAAGGTTCCTTTTGCTGTATGAGGTAACATATTCGAAGACTTTGGGGATTAGGATGTGGGCATCTTGAGGGCGCCATTATTCAGCCTGCTGCAGATGAATACGCTGGCCCAGAGCCGTGACTCATCGTGCTTGATCTGTTGGATAGTTAGAGCACACTGAGCCCTGGTGCATGGCAGGGTTGGGGGCATGACTGAACTGCAGAAAACACGTGAGCAGGGCATGCTGGGAGAATGTGCGGGGAAACTGGGAATGTGTGCGCGAGCCGGGGGTGATTATGTTGAAAGGGGGACATGCAGCAAAAAAAATAATAAAAGGGACATAAAGCAAACATAGTGGTTACTTCTGCAGCCTCAGTTTCCTTATCTGAAAACTGGGAGGATGGACCAGGCAGAATGTGCAGCTTTATAAGGCCATGCAGCTAGAATATTAGTAAGGACTGAGGCCAGCAATCTGACTTCCCAAGCTGTACCTCTTTCCCATCTCCCATGTCCCCTTATCCCATCCTTAAATAGCCCTTCTGTCTCTCTCCCTCTGTGTGTGTGTGTGTAATTTATTGAGATACAATTTACATACCATACAATCCATTCATTTAAAGTGCACAGCACAATGGTTTTTAGTGTAGTCACAGAGTTATACAACTGTCATTAATTTTAGAACATTGTTATCTCTCTGAACAGAAATGCCCCCAGCCCTAGGCAACCCCTAACCTACTTTCTAAACAGCCCTTCTTTGGACCCAGCACCCCCTGGCTCTTTGCCAGCCCTTTTTTCTGCTCAGTGCCAAATAGGAGGCTTATGCTGGCTGTCAGACTGTCCTCCCCATGATTCTCTTCCTGACCCACTGCTTTCAGACTTCTGCCCTCGTCATTCTACTGAAAGACTTTCTGAAAGGTCAACAATGACCCTGGGGCCAAATTCAAAGGCTTTTCTGCTCCGTACTTCCTGACTTGTCCGCAGTCCCTGACTTTAAGACCTGTCATGGTGGTCCCTTTACCACTGCCCTGCCCGGGACACCTCACCTTCTCCCTACTGTGTGAATGGTGGGGGATGCTAGGATTCTGTCCTCACCCTCTTCCTTCTACAGTGGAGAAGTTAATGCCCACGGTCTGAATGCCAGCTTTGCCATGCACCAGCTGTGTGAGCTTGGGCAGCTAACTTCATCTAAGTCTACTTTCCTTATTTATATCTCAGGAAGAGTAACAGTACCCACCCCTCAGGGTTATTGTGGGGACTAAATGAGTTAATTCATAGGAAGCACTTGCTTGGAGAACTACTTGGCACATATAAACAGGCTACGCTAAGTGTTTGCTAATATGATTATGTTGCTCCTTCTTTTGTTCAATTGAGTTTATTCATAGCCATGTTTTTTCAATAACTTCTATGCATCACACTTCCCTGGGGTTCAAATTTCCATTAAATTCAATTATAAGCAGGGGCTTTGGGCAAGTATAGCTTCCCCAAAGCCTCACTTTTGTGACCTGTAAGACGGGGGGTAATAGTAGTTGGGTCTTAGAGTTGTTGGAGAGTTTAAATAAGTTAATACATGCAAAACATTTAGAACAATGCCTGCCATGCGTAAATCCTCTAGAAATGTCAGTAGCAGCAGTAGTTGTAACTATCCAGCCTTCATCTCTCACCTCCACGTGATGGTGGGTTTGACTTGACCGTGGACATCACTTGCACGTTCTACCATCATCTTAAACCAAAATCACATCTGAGCTCATCAATTTTTTCACGGCAGCTTCAATCACTGCTAACTCAGATCACACTGTTGGCACCCCCAGTCCTGGTTTCCCAGGTCAAAGACCATTGGTCATCTTGCATCTCCTTTGTCCTTTGTATCCAATTTTCATCCTTCCCAATGACTCACATTTGCTCATTCCCTCCCATTCACTTCCCCCACTTTTGTCTGGGGCTTGCCTGCCCAGGTCTGAAAGTCTTCAATGACCTCTTGCCTGCCCCCCGTCCATCCACCAAACCAAAGTACACATGATACAAAATACATTGCCCACTTCTGGATGATGCTTCTAAGTACTCTCCCTATCCCCAACTCTGCCCCTGAAGGAGCTTCTAAATCTTTAAAAAAGGTCTCCAGGAGCCAGTCTCCAACTGCCATAATTAAATGGGACTTTCCACGGTTTCTCCTCGAGTCTTTGCCTCTTAGTTTTGGTTTGGGTATATGTTTCAGATGCTTGGCTTCATCCTTTCTTTTCAGTCTGGTGTTGGAGGTGACGCCTGTGGCTTCTTTAAAACTGAAAATCACACCTCCACCCATCCTTCTCTCTTGAGTCATCCCACCCTCCCTGTTCAACATTAATCTGCCTTTTATCCAGTCAGCCTCTTGCTCTGTGTCAGATAAGGGTCCCTATCAAGCTCAGCACCACATTATTTTTCCTTAATTTATTCTTTTAGGCAGACCCATCTCTGTATAGGTTTTGTGATGTCATAGAATGAAAGACACATTATAATTAAGCCACAGCTATTAACATGAAAGGGAAAATGTGGGGGACACATAATGAGGGATTGGAGCACTTAAATCAAATAAGTGACTGCATTTGGTCAGTGAACTTCACTACAGCCAAGGCAAAGAGAAGTGTACAAGGAAGGGCACAATTAACGTAATTTACTAAAGGTAATCATGCCAGATTGCTGGGGAGACAAATTTACCTTCAAACAGAAGGATGACATCATCTCATAGACCAGCTCTAGGAGAATTTCTGCAGTGATGGGAACATTCTTCCATCTCTGCATGGTCCAGTATGGCAGCCACTAGCCACATGCAGCTACTGACCACTTGAAATGTGGCTAGTATACCCAAGGAACTGAATTTTTGGTTTGACTTAATCTTAATTAAATTTGAATAGCCACATGTGGCTAATGGTACCATAATTGGAGAGTGTAACCACAGACTTGTATGTAAATTATGTTGTAAAATATCTTTAATAGAATATTTCAAAATTGCCAAGATCTCTCTGCAGCCCTGTATCCATTTGCTGGGGCTGCCATAACGAAATACCACAGACTGGAAGGCTTAAATAACAGAAATTTATTTTCTCACAATCCTGTAGGCTAGATATCCAAGATCAAGGTGTCAGTGAGGTTGGTTTCATTCTGGGGCTCTCTCCTGGGCTTGCAGATGGCCCTCTTTTCACTGTGTCCTCACATGGTCTTTATGCAAACATCCCTGGTGCCTCTTTTTGTCCTAATCTCTCTTCTTATAAGGACACCAATCAGATTGGATAAGGGCTGCCCAAAGGCCTCATTTTAACTTAATTATTTCTTTCAAGGCCCTATCTCTAAATATAGTCAGATTCTGTGGTATTGGGGGTTAGGGCTTCAACATATGAGTTTGAGGGGGGACACAATTCAGCTCATAACAGAGCCCTCTGTGCACTATTAAACAGCAGACAGGTAAAGGCACTTTTGATCAGAGGCCACAACTGGATAGTTCAGGTGTGTATCTTTCTAGCGACATACTTGGGACTAGGATGGGCTTCTGGGAATTGGGAAATCAAAGGGTGTCATATTCCTTAGGCCACAGTCTCTAATAGCAATCCCCTCACCCAGAATGTCAACTCACACTCCTCTGCCTGGCAGTGAAGGCCCCCGAGATTTGACTCCATTGACTGAACCAGCCTTTTCTCCTCTCTTCCTTTGTTCCTGTTCCTCTGCTTTTTTTCCAGACCTCTCTACCCCATGTACCTTGTACTCACTCCTGCTTCTCTGATTTTGTCCACACTGTCCCTCCTGATAATACCTTGTTTTTTAACTGCAACATCATCCTAAGAATTTATATCCTGCTAATCTCAACCAAGACCCACCTCATTCTCAAAACCATCTCTGAACATTCAGTCTTCCTTAACATCATTCTCTCTTGTTTTCAAATCCAGTCACACTTGAAACAAACACCCCATGATTGAAAATGAAGTTCTTCTCTAATTGTTTCTAGGTCTTAGTGTTGTCTCTGAAACAAAATCATAAACGCAAGGGTCAGGGAACAAGTGACCTATCCCTTCTGTAGACTTGACATCCTAACATAGTACAAGCACATAGCAGGTGCTCAGTAATGTGTCTGCTGCTTGGTTGACAGATGTAAGTATTTTTTGTCCCTTTCCCACCTCTGAACTGTTTTTCCAACTTCATGTACAATTGCACATTTAGTATCTGGAGCAAACCAGTTGCACGTTTAACATCTGGAGGCTGCAGCATATCACTCACTCTTTGTATTACATTTACAATAAAGTCAAAGATAGATGGCTGAAAAGAAACTCTAATCATCTCTGATATTATTAAATCTTCTAGTCTGAATTCTCAGAGAGCCCAAGAAAAATTTCTTTAAATCCCTATGGTCTTTCTATTCCATAGATGAAGTTATGGAGCTGGCCTGAGAAGCAATTTCGTGAAATCATTTACCAAAGGGGAGGGGGGAAAGTCATTATAGTCCTCCTTTGGAGGTTTGCAAGTAATAAGCATGCTCTCTTCTCTTCAAGCCCAGAGGAGCTGCGTGGGCTTGATAAACGGCTAAGCTTGGCCCACCGGCAGCTCTAAAAAGATGTCTGTAAACATTACAGAAGAGAACCATCAGAAAGTTGGTGGGTGTTACTGATGAGTGGCTGTGGGTGCTTTTGTTGGCCAACATGGCAGCAGCCTTCTTTCTCTCCTCTGTGAATGACTAGTGACCTATACTTCCTTTGTTTTCCTGGTGACTGTCTTAACCGATACGGCTTCTTTTAAAGCAGTGGTTTTCAACTAGGGAAAATTCTGCCTCTGTCCCCATCCCACCTGGGGGACATTTGACAATGTCTGGAAACATTTTATGTTGTCACAGCTGGCAGTGGGAGGTGCTGCAGGCATCTCCTGGGTAGAGACCAGAGATGCTGCTAAACATCTATCTTCCCTTGTCCCTTTGCTTTTGAGGGTCTCTCTGCCTTGCATACTCTTCTTCCAGTTTTTTCCTATTCATGCCCCAGTTCAAACAACACCTAGCTTTCCTTATCGAAAGCCACTCTACAGCATGCATTCTCAGTGGGAGCAAGGCCACCCCCAAAGGGGTAAAAATGGATTCTGGGAGGATTTTTTAAAATCTTACTCTTTTAATGTATGTAAAGCACAAATACACATACAGGACATAAACAGATGGATGATAGGTAGGTAGGTAGATGGCTGGTGTATCTATGGTACTAAAATTTCATAGAGGTGGTTGATTAAGAAAAAAAAAAGTCTAAAAAAGCTCCTTAGGGAGCAATAATGAAAAAAAGGTTGAAAAATATTGCTCTGTGGAGACTGTCTCCCCGCTCCACTTACTCGCCAACATATACCCTAATTTACCTCCTTCCAGAAGTTACTGCAATTGGAGAGTACCCTACTTATTTTTAGTTCACTTGAGTATTTTCTGCCCCTCCCCACCCCTCTGAAAGTGAGCTCCTTGAAACTCAGGGATCTTGGCCGTCTCTTTGCCACTGTGCCCCCAACACCTGCACATGGTTGGGCATGTAATAGATATTCAGTCCATACTTGGTGATTCAGTTGCATTATAACCAAGGAATGATTTCCAGTACTAAACCAAGGACCCACTGGGCCAACCAGACCCCTCTTCGATTTCAACCCTCACTTAAATGCTACCAGATTCATTGGGTCCCTTTTGGGCAGTGAGCTTAAGTCCCCTTCTTTCCTCCATGGTCAAGTTAATCTCTTAGCCCTAGTCTCAAGTAGCTCAAATTTTCTCTCCTCCCTGACCTCTGAGACCCAGCCACTGCAGTTCAGCCCTTGTCTATTCCACTGACATACCATAGTGAATACCATATGGATGTTTGACCCACTGAATTAAAACATTTGATCCATTAAATTAAAACATTTTGACCCAAGTATAACGATAGGTTAACCATCTTAGAAATTACACAACAGAAGGAATGTATGATTATCTGATTTGATTTAGTAACACATTGAATTACAGTGAGCATATGCTGTAGAAAAAAGACTGGAAGGAAGCAAACCAAAATACTAACAATGTTATCTGTCTCTGGAATGTGGACTTGCAGTTTATTTTCTCCTTATGTTTTTGGCTAATTTAGGAATTTCCTATAATAAGCATGTATTTCTTTTACCATAAGGAACAAGGGGTTTTGGTGGTCGGGTTTTTAAAGTATCATTCATGATATTGCAGTATCAGAGAGGCATATATAGGCCTGATCCATGGATCCGGGACCAGGCCCCTCTGATTACATGGTGACTCCCACAAAGCTTTTTAGGGGGGGATTTCCGTGCTTAGGAAAGCCATTAGATTTTGCCCAACCTAGTCCATTAAGCAAATAACACCAGCTTTCTTGCTAGGATGACAGCTACTATCTGTTCCATGGAATTTTATTTTTGTTAAGTTTTTCAGAGGTGTCCGTGACTCCCCAAAGTACAAAAATGTACTGTAAGACACTCACCCATGCAAAATGCAAAAACCAGCCAAACGAGCAAAAAACACACTCCCACATCTTTCTCAGGGGCTTCATGGCTCCCTGAAGCCAAGGTCATGACATCCTGACCTAGAAGATTTCTTAGTGGAATGCCTCTTGAAACCTAGACCACATGTCTTCATTTTCTCCTCACGGGCAGCTACCGTGACTGGCTTCCCAAATGTCCAAAACTTCCCTTGTCCTGAAGAATTTTCTAGATGCTGCCTCTTCCTAGCACATCTCCCCTGAACCAATATGGTCAGTTCACACTTCAGTATTCTTAAAGGTGACACGAGGGGCTCTTAATTTTTTTTTGTGATCAAGGAATGCTTTCAAATACTAGAACTTTTGGCAGATCAGTTAATAAAAAGACTCAGTCAAACACTAGATCCAACAATTCATTAATAATTACAGTGCCCAGGGTGGCAGCTAGCAAGGTCTGGAAGGGGCTCCAAGCATCGGGGCTTGGCACACAAATCATGTCAACTCTGAACCATTGTCCGCCCTGGCCTTGATCTCACACACTCACATGGTGAGGCTATAACTGACGCTGCACAATGCGCACGCTCTCTTGTGACCAAGGTGAATCGTACACACCCATCAAGATTTGGCGACCTACCCGGGAAGGGTTCATGGCATGAATGGCATGTTGACACACGTGGTTTGAGAACCACTATGAAACTTAAAGTATTTCTTACATCCAAAGCACTCTATACTACAGGACAATGACTTTTAGGACCCTCATTTAAAGCAAACAAACCTGGAGAAAAATCACTTAATAAAAGAGCAGATCTGGCTGCCCAAAGCTGACTAAAAAGACAGAGATTATTTGCTGGGGAAACATCATCCTTACCTCCTCCAGGGCCCACAGGGAGTCCACCACGGGCTTGACTTTTTTCTGGTTGTAGAGCCCAATGAGTTTGTCCACCACTCCTCGAATGAGGCCAGCATGGCCCTGTTTGAAGAGCAGGTTTAGAAGGGAAAACCCAGCAATGACTTTGTTCTCTTCGTATAGCTTGATGGGGTTCACCTTCTCAACCTGCCACCACTGGAAAGAGAGAAGGTGTGGGTTACAAGGAATCAATGCCAGGCCATGTTTGTAGCATTGCAGGGAGACAATGGGGCTGCACTTGGGTGGATTCCAGCTGCCCAGGTGGTAGCTCTTGCTGGTGTGTTTCTGTCAGCACCTCTTTGGCTGAGCACTGCTACAGGTGCACAGTGATGCTTCCCAGAAGAGCCCAGGATGTAGGTGGGACACAGCCCTTTACAAAAACAACTGCTAGACCACATGTGATCAGAATGTTAAGTCACACGGTTGGGACCATCAGATCTGGAGTTGGATCCTGACTCTACAGTTTGCTCCCTGTTATTCTCTGTGCTTCATTTTTCTCAGCAACATACACTGGCAGGATGCTGCCTCCGAGGTTTCCTGGGAGAATTTAGCGTAGAGCGCTTGGCTGAGTGGATGGCGGTGGTGGTGATAGGGCTGGTGAAGGGAACGGGGAGGGGTGGGGGGACGTGGTGGGAGTGATGCCTCTGCCTGCACGAGCAGCTTTCCTTGGGGGAACAACAGCAAGGCTGGAGAGGTGAGGCAGAATGCATCAGATAAGGAAGAGGAAGGAAGCGTAATATAGGAAGAAGGAACAGCATATCGGAGCGATGAAGCCACAGTGTTGGAACTAAATTGATGGTTCTCAACTGGGGACGGTTTTACCCCCCAGGGACATTTGGTAAATGTTTGGGGATGTTTTTTGTTATAACCCAAGGGGGGAATCAGCTGGCATCTAGTGGGAAGAAGCCAGGGATGTTGCTAACTCTCCTACAATACATAGGACAGGTCCTCGAAACAGAATTATCCAGCCCCAGATGTCACTAGTGCTAAAGTCCTAAGTGGGATACCCACACCTGGCACATATGGCTCCCTTATTTCCTGTCTTTCATCTCCCACTCCAGACATGAAAATAAGTAGGTAATCCATTAACAAACTACAGAAATGGTGATACAGCTGCTTTGTTCTGATTTAATTGTGTTTCTTCTGGTGCTGGTTAGAATTTAGAAATTCAAAGATCCAGCTTCTAGAGGGTGCTAAGAGATCAAAATGTTTAATATAGAAGGCAAAGAGAAGTGTGATGGACACTTAGGAACATCTATAATAGTTATGTTATCGGTGTGTTTCTTTTACATCCTGCCTCCTTCCAGGATTGAGGAAACTCAAAAAAGTAAAATATCTTGTTTTTTTTAAGTGGGGAAATCAGATTGTTGGAAAATAAGTGTAAGAAAGACAGGTTGTAAACAGGGACAAGGTTCATGCACAACATTTTTTACCAAAATATGCTCCCCAAGGGCCTGGGGTCCAGCTCTAGGAGAGATATGTATTTGGCCGTGGGCTGCTTGCCACAAAAGCAAAGGTAGAGAAATGATTAGTAACTTGATCCACAGTGTATGTGCAGCGCTTCCACAAAGCGTTTGTGAAATGAATGCTTGCCGAAGCTACAGTTGCTGCCCAGTTGTGTTTGTGTTCTAGAGCCTAATGCCTGGTTTTGAATCCCAGTTCTGTCACTCGCAAGCTGTGCAACTTTAAGCAAATCACTTAACCTCTCTGTGTTCAGTTTCCCTACTGTACCTCATGGGGTCGTCATAGGGAATAAATGTGTTGATACATACAAAGACTTAGCTCAGTGTCTGGTGCGTAGTACGTGCTCTATAAATATGAAATATTTTTATCCCCTTAAGTTGGAGAGATATCTTGGATCGAGCGAGTAAGAGCTCTGGATTTGGAGTGAGACTGCTCTCGAAATGTTGACTTCATTTGCTATTATCATCCTCGTTAGGATCTAAAAGCAAATGGCCTGTGAACACGAGCTCCCCGTAAGGGTTTTAAGGGGGGACACCATTAAGATAGCTGAGTGAGAAATTCCTGTATGCTTCCAAATATGCCTTTAATTTCTAAGCCTTTCTCCAATGTATAGAAGAAAATGCCTTTCTAGAACCTTCCAGAACAAAGTCATCACCCCACTCCTCAGCATGCCCTACCTTCAGTTTGCTTCTAACTGAACAACCGACATTGAACCCGGCCTCTGAAAGGGAACAGTCTTCATTCCTGACCCCCAGCTAGGATCAGCACCCTTGCTTTCAGCAGGAGAATCTTCCCCTCCATCCTGGCTGTTTCCACGAGCGCCGTCACTGAACGTGGGCACACGGCAGTCATTACATTAACGCTCTGTGTTGTGATTGTGCACGTAGGGGAGAGAGGGAAAACACTTCTTGCAATCGTGTGTAATTTGGGACCAATTTGGTTCCCTACAGCAGGCCGTCAGCATCGTGTTAATTGCAGCCACAGCAACAAAACAGCTGCGAGTGACACAAAGCCTGTCGTCAGGGGACGCGCTCCAGACAGCATCATCCTTCACTAGACTCCATTCTTGCTCCCCTGTTCATCCCGAAGTTGCGATAACCTTGATCTGAACTTTACAGCTCAAGTGCAAACCGAGGCCCTTTAATTCTAGTCTCACAGGGCAGGGAGTACTAATCATTCCAGAATCAGGGAGTGTTTGGAGATGAAGCCTTTGGCAGCCAGTGTTGGCACTTTGGGGGCATATGAATATCCCACAGTGCCACAAAGAGTAAATTCTAAACCCCTTTCCCTGGCTTTGTCTGACCACCCTATTCACCATGCTTCCACCCCATTCTTCTGTCTTCTACTTCAGCACCCTGCTTTCATCCCTTTCAGAGACTTTAGGACTATTTACAGTCATCTTATTAATATGTGTTACTTATTTCATCATCTCCTTCATTAGAACGCAAGAGTCCCGAGGGCCTCAAATGCATCTGTCTCATTTGCTGTGGTATCCTGGTGCCTGGCACAGCACCACAAGTAGTAGGTGCCCAGAAGATGCTTGCAAAGTGAGTGAATCCATCAGTGGCTGCTAAGGAGGCTAAGAGGAGGGAGGACAAAGGCAAGCTCTGATGGGACACGGCGGCCCCTGTGGTGGGGACAGGCGTAAACATGGAAGTTCAAGCCCAGATTAGTTTAATTCTAGTAAGTGTGGCTCCAGGTGGGAATGTAGACCTGAGGAGGTTCATGGTTGGGTGAGTGCCCAGGGATGCAGCTTCACAACTGCAGACACAATAACCACTGTGTTCGGAGCATGAGCGCGTAAGCTAGTGGTTCACACACTTGCGTGTGTCAGAAAATCACCCAGGAGCTTGCGAAAAGTGTCGAGTCCTATTGTCTCTCCAGGCCAGTAGGATGGGGCTACAGAGAAGTCTCAAGTAGCCCTAGAGACCCGGTCAGAAAGTGGCCAAACTGAAAGGCTGGTCTCTCCGTGGACCAAGTAAAGTGCACGAATGCTAAGTTTATTCTTGACCGGTGATTAAAAATACCAACACTTAAACAATCTCTGTTGAAATCAAAATACAGTTTTCTGGAGTTTCTCGGGCACTCTCATTTCTCTGCTTCATTTGGACAAAAGTGGCCCAAGTCACAGTCCTGTCCATGTGTGGTGAGCAGGTTGAGAATGCAGGCTTTCTTGCAAATGAATGATGCAGATGAAGGACAAACAAGATTTAGGCTATTCGGTCCATGTCCTTAGATGGAAGAGCTTACAACATGCCAAGCACCACACCACCAGCGTACTTTAGACGTGCATGGATACTTACTGATTTTGCAAAGCTAAAGAAGCTCTTGGTCTCTCCAGTCACCATGTTGGATGAACCTGCAAGTGGAAGATTCCCAAATCAAGCTAACGAAAATCAACATCTCTTGCTTTGCATGGAAGAATGGCAGTTGTCTGGCCCAGAACTGTCAAGAACTTGAAAAGAAATTTAGGTCAGCCTTGGAAAAATAAGGGAATTGGGGGGTGGGGGGGTGGTTGGTGTCGAGTTGACTTAATTTTAACTAAGTATCACTGGATCAGAGAGGAAGTAACATTTCTCAAGGTGACTATTTCATAACGTTGGACAATAGGTCACGTGGCAAAAATGTGATTTAAGCCAACATTCTAATAAAATGATGAGTTGCCAAAATGTCTTGTTGGTTCCATTCTCTGAGACTGAGAAATGAACTCCTTTGTGAGATTACTTTATGGCTTGAATTTGATTCCTCGGCAAGTGAGGGGCTTGGGGAGCTGACCTTGACTGGGCATTTAAGTAGTGGAGAGAGGTGGGGCTGAATTAGAATTTAGATGGATGGAAAGATGGGGTACAGAGGAGCAGATGAGGGTGAAAATAGGTTCACAAGCCAAGGAAATGGTGTGACCCATGTGTAAGCTCCAAAGAGGTCTGGGCAGAAAGGTGAAAACCACTTGAGACCAATGGTGTGGGAAACGGAGCCTTGCTGATGGGAACGAGTAATATTCAGAGTTAAGACAGGAAGTCGAGTTAGGAAAGATTCCCTAACATGCTCTTACAGAAAGGAAAAACCCCTTTCTGTGGTTCTGGGTTGGGTGAGGGTTAAGAGATACTATATCCTGATGGTGCCTTTTCAGCGACTTTTCTGCCTTCCCCCCACAGATTTGGGAGTAAGGTCCTCTCAGAGAACCGTGAAATGAAAAAACAATGTATGTCTTAAACTTAGTTCTTTGGCCTTGGTAAACTAGTAGCCAGTTAATCACTGCTTCTCGTTTTATGGGGTGACTTTTACAGGGTACAAGCTTCACAGCACTAGGTTTTGATTACTTAGTAGTCAAGTAATTGATGTAATAAATTAGATACTCGTGATATGATCAAGTCGTGTACACCAAAATGACATCATGGAACTGGGGCAGAAATAGAACCAGTAAATGAATAAGGATGGGTAAAATGCTCATCTGTATTTGACTCACGTGTTAGTCATAGCCAATATCCCTACACTGACATTTATAGCTTCTCTTATCAATAGTAATAATTTAAAAACTGCATCCACTGCTAAAGACTTTCAAATACATGGCCACTACTCATAATGCCAGAATACTCCAGCAATGAAAGTTTCTTCCTTCTCTGTCACCATGATCTGATGATGACAAAATGATGCTCGACTACTTATACCTCTCAGATATCTGTTTTATAAGCTTCTCAGCTAATAGTAGGGAAATGAGTATTTTTTTCTGAGTTATGCAGAACTAAGGCTCAATTTTCTACTCTACTTCCATGGGACAGAGTGCCAAAAATCTCAAGCATTGGAGAACTCCAAGATCATTTGGCTTTGGGATGTGACATCTGGCTTCAGATATGCTTTTTTCTTTGCAGAGACTAATGTTTAAATTGGTTTACCTGCTTATGACAAAGAGAAGAAGAGGGGGGAGAGGAGTCTCTGGGGTCTCATTCTGCTGGAGAAAACCTGCTCCCAGATGTCTCTCATGAATCCTCCCAAACCCAAGAGCATATAAGTGAATTAGAGGCAGACATGGGCTCTATCCATCCAGGGCTTCTGTCTTGATTGGGACATACAGGAGTAGTTTAGAGGAAGGAGATTCTGTACCTTGCAACTTCATCTCCAATAGTGAAGATCCTCCCTTTTAAAACCACCACATCCTAGCCACTCTTCTCCATCCTCTTATGGGTGTTTTATTGCTTCATTTTTGTAACTTCCTTTGAAGCTATTAGTATTTTCCACCTGTGCCACCTTCTGTGGGTCGAGTCCCATCTTGTCACTACCTTGGCTTGGCCTTGCTTTATTTCTTTTAGAATGAGAAATGCTCATGGGATAATAGGGCAGTAGGCACTTTTATAATTGAGAACAGTAGCGATACTATAGAAAATATTAAAACATTAACACCATCCCCATCTCATTACGCCAGCATATCAACACATCTCATTTTTCAGAGCCCCTTGTAAGCACACGTGCGTTGCGGTGCTGCCTGTCGCCAACCATGTCCCCTGCTTCTGTTTAGCGCTCACCATATAAAATGTAGGTTCCCAGTGGTTTGAGAAGGCTGAGACCTTTTCCGGTGTTGTCCCCACAGAGGCAATCCAAAACAATGTCCACTCCTTCAGCAGAGATTCTAAATGGTGAGAAGACAAAGTAAAATAGTGTAACCTGTCAGGGACCAAGCTGTCAATCCCTTTTCCTTCCTCTGTCATACTGTTTACTGCCAGAATCAGGAACAGAGAGCTCTGGGAATAGAAATAAATAGGGCAGAAGCCTGGGAGGTGGATGTATCCTCCTGAGTCCAACTCTGAGAATTTCACAAAGCCACAGACAGCTAAGAACCTGGCTGGTGGTGCCAGCAGAGAACATCACAGTCAGTCTAACCACCTTGCTCAACTTCTCTGAGCCTCAGCTTTCTCCTTTGTAAAGTGGAGCTAGCGGGACTTCCCTGGTGGTCCAGTAGGTAAGGCTCCGCACTCCCAATGCAGGGGGCCCGGGTTCGATCCCTGGTCGGGGAACTAGATCCCACATGCCTGCCACAACTAAGAAGTCCTCATGCTGCAACTAAGAAGTCTGCAGGCCGCAACTAAGGGTCCCGCATGCTGCAACGAAGATCCAGCATGTGCTCCAACTAAGATCTGGAGCAACCAAAAAGTAATAAAAATAAATAAATTAAATAAATATTTTTTAAAAGTTAAAAAAAATAAAATAAAGTGGAGCTAGCATGTTTCTTTGTGCTAAGAATGAAGTGAGGTGGCAGATGTGGTGCTTGGCCCATTGCCAGCCACATACGAGTTGCTTCGCAAGTCAATCAACAACTCATATTTGTGGAAATCGGGGTGTGTGCCAGGCTCTGTCCACGGTGCTGAATAGTGAAAACCAGCAAGATCCCTGTCTTCATGGGGCTTCCGGTCTACCAAGGATTGGCTTTCTTCCCTCTCCACTTCCCTTCTCAGTGAAGCTATAAAGGCACGTTAATTTAACTTGCAAACTTCTATTCGTCCAATCTCCAGGTTCAACCTATAAACATACTCCTAGAGGAAAAGGGTTAAATAGAGAGGATTTTCCTACAGCGATGGAGGGCTCCAGAGGGAATCCACATTTGTACTCTATTAGGAAGAAGATCCCTTCTTCCATTCATTTATTTATACATTTATTAATTCACTCGCTCATGCACTTAACAAACATCTACTGGGCTTCTTGGGTTAAAAGAGATTATGCAGGAGGGGCAGTAGAACCGGAAGGCTCTGGGGATTGTAGGGAATATATTCCTACCTAGAGTTCCCAACTCTGGCTGGGCCGTGCTCTGCTCAGACAAGAATGGCACTTCCTCAGACTTGTGCCTTTGCAGGGTTACCTTGTCTTAGCACATTGCTCACTTTTTCTACCCCCACCCTCATCCCCCAGCGAAAGTTCAGGAACTGCCACTAACTGACGTCAACAGCTTTGTCCAGAGTGTCACCAACTAGGAAATTACACATGCATCTCCTGGGTTCATACACTAAGTCAACTGCTCCATGCCCCTGAGAGCTGAGTCTTTTTTTTTTTTTTTTTTAATGTGGAGCGCTTCACGAATTTGTGTGTCATTCTTGCACACGGGCCATGCTAATCTTCTCTGTATTGTTCCAATTTTAGTATATGTGCTGCTGAAGGGAGCACCTGAGTCTTGATGTGAATGTGCCCTTCAAAAGCCCTCAGGGCTTAACCAAAATCCAGCCCATTACAAAGGCTCTTCCAAAGTGATCAGCTTAGCTCCCCACCCAATAGTGTGCTTATCTCATGGGTGTGTCCGTTCAAGTCCCATCTGTAAATTCATAACCAGGGAGTTAGGCCAGTGGATCTCAAACCTGCATGTGTGTCAGAATCTCCTGGAGGGCTCGTGAAGGTACAACTGCGATCTGCCCTCCCTCTCCCTCTGCTCCTAGCTCTGATGTACTTGGTGTGGGGTGGGGCCCAAGGGTCTGCATTTCTAAGAAGTTACCAGATGTTGATGCTGCTGATTCCAGCGCCACACTTTGGAAACGCCTCATCTAAACCAGTTACTCAGAGGTCGAGGCGGCCTTGTTTTTCTCTTAGTAGTAATTAATTTGTTCCTTAAATATTTAGCACTGGCACCACACTAGGCACAGGGGGTGTCATGGTGAGCCCACGCAGATTTGACTTCTCCCCTTTTAGAGGTTACATTAGGCAGACATCAATCAATAGTTAAATAAAAATTAAATTGAAAGTGGATGGGGTCTAGTGTCACAAAGGTACTATGAAGCTGTTCAAATTGAGGGTTTGCCCAATCAGGGCTGCCAGAGAAGATGTCCCTGGGGAAGTGACGAGTGGCAGTTGGAGGAGGTAGGTAGGGAAAGAGTGGTGGGAACAGTGTTTCAGGCGGAGGGAACAGCATGTGCAAAAGCCCCATTCAGGAGGAGCCTGGTAGGCAGCAAGACTGGACTAAAGAAGATGCGAGGGAGCTTGCTGCATGGTGAGGCTGGAGAGGCAGGCGGGAGGTCTGAGTACACACTCTGAGGGGGGCTCTGGGCTGGGCTGCAGACCCACTGATCAGCTCCCCACCTTGCATCGTAGGCCGGGTAGCTATGCACCTGTTTTTCTCACTTTGACCAGATCCATTTTTGTCAAGTTTGCTCCCTCCTGTGGAAGTGAGATCCTGCTCTGCTTCTCCTAGACAGCCCGCCTGGGCCATCAAGTCCTCCCCGGGAACTTCACTTCCCTGACATCTCTCCCCTTGCCCGAAGGATGCTGTGCGTGCGTAGGGGCAGCCTCCCAGATGTGAGGCTGTGCACACCTTCCAGGGAACCCCCGATGGACCCGCCCGTCGCTTCTCCTCACTTCGTGCCAGATGCTCCTCATATCCGTAGTCTGCTTGTGGGTCCACATTCTCTCCTCTGCCAATCACATCTCCTTGCGCTAGCTGCCCCGCCTCGGCCTGTTCCTCTCTCCTGTGGACTATGGTTCTCCAGAAATGCAGGGCACGCCCACAGCAAGGGGTGACCATGAGCTCTGCGCACTTCCCCATCCTCACCTCCCACTAACCACGCCAGACAGTCAGACCTTCTAACTGTTCCTAAAGTCCCACATTCAGGAGCACCTACTGTGTGCCAGGCACAGCGCTGAGCCTTCCTAAGTCTCATCTCATGACACCTCATGCCAACCCTGAGACTCAGGGCCTTTGTTATACCCATTTGATGGATGAGGAAGCTGAGGCTCAGTGGGGTCAGGTGACTGCGGGAAATGGGTCCAGAAACTCAGTGAGGGCCCCAGAGATGGAGTAGGGTTTTATAGGGTGGGCTGTGGCCAGCCCAGGGGTGACCACCACTGCCACTTCTAGCTCCCAGCGAGGGCTGAGCAAAGCTGGGGGTTGCTCTACTGGGCTTTACACTGGAAGGAGATACTGCAGGTCTCCTCATATCCAGGCCACCTGCTCCTCCCACATCTCTCTTGGCATTTCTATAGCTGAATCAGGCAAGACAGGGTTTGGCCATGCACAGGGGTCAAATAAGCCACAAATTCACTCCCCGTTGCTGTCATTGCATCCTTTAGGAGTTCAGTGGTGAACTGGGGGCCGAAGGGGGTGGGAGGAGATGGATTCTGTGGAAGAGAAGCTGGGTAGAGGCAGGTGTCACTCCCAGGGCCCTGAGGGTGAGGACACTCTGCTGTAGAAGTCAAACCTTTAAGCAGACATTGCTCCTTTAGAGGCCAGCAATGTCCCTTCAGGTGAGAGTTGCAGAATTGAAAAGCGCTCCATCCCCTGTTCAGTCCTTATAAGCCCAATCAGTGGATCAGACTGAACTGGATAGTGGGTCTACTTAAATTGCTCCAGGCCCCACAAGTTAGCTTGGGTCAGGTCCTCCCTTGGTCATCCTTACACTGAAAAGCACCTTAGCAGCATCTTTTTTCTTGTGGTACGCGGGCCTCTCACTGTTGTGGCCTCTCCCGTTGCGGAGCACAGGCTCCGGACGCGCAGGCTCAGCGGCCACGGCTCACGGGCCCAGCCGCTCCGCGGCACGTGGGATCTTCCCGGACTGGGGCACGAACCCGTGTCCCCTGCATCGGCAGGCGGACTCTCAATCACTGCGCCACCAGGGAAGCCCCTTAGCAGCATCTTTTAATGGAATAATCATGAATATCACAAGCAGAGCAGGTAGCCCGTCAGAGGCACAGAGGACATCCTCATTTCTTAGCTCACCCCCGCTCCCCAATTTCTGGGAGTGTCTGCCTTGCCTGCATTTGTGTAGTCGTAATTACATAAAAGCAGAGAGGGTAAGGGCAGAGGGTTAAAGGCAACAGTTCCTATTCTGCTTTCTCCCTGTGTCATAAATCTCTGCAGACTTAAACAGCAAACAGAAATAGCCCCAGCTCAGAGATTCTGTGGGCCAAATTCAGCATCAAGATATTTTGGGATTGCTGATCCGAGACTTTCCTATCTGTCCTTCCTTGGTCCCCAACCCCTCGCTCCTTTATTGAGAATACCGCCTCTTTGCTTCCCATCCACTCGGATCAGTGGAGAATTTCTCTCGAGTGGTGGTAGCTGCAACAGAGCCGTTACTGGGTAAGCAGCCCTTCAACCTTGTCGAGAAATTAATTCCCCTTTACTGTAACTTTCATTTCCAGTTGGGTCCTTGGCTCTCCACACAGTTCTTCTCGTTCAGACTTCCCTTTTCTCTGAGAACTCATCTGTGCCTTAGCTTTAACCATCACCTCCAAGCTCATGACAGAGGGATGAGGTGATGTCAGAGTGCCCAGCACTGTGCCTGGCACACAGTAGGCTGCTTGGTAAAAGTTTACTATTGACGGTTCCCACGTGCACGTAGTACCACTTCTAGGAATCCTTTCTTGATCGCTTTCTCTCTGTTCTCTCCTGGTGGCTAGACTCTTGTTAATTTCCACTAGGTCTCAGTTTCTTTATATAAGATAAGGAATTTTCATCTTTCAGGATGCACCTACAATGATCTCACTGAAATGCTCAGCAGAGTGGGAGGAGACAGACAAAGCCTGGTGCCCCCCTCGCCTTGCCTGGGACTCGCTCCCTACCTCTATGTACCGACTGAAAGAGTTCCCACTCTTCAAGCACCTCCTTGGGGCTGTCCACCTTGGCGTGCTCTCTGGTCTTTCTTCCCTCTTTACTTTTAAAGCCCTTACAGTCAGATGCACACAATTCAAGGCTTCTAACTCTTCCACTTGGTTTCAAGCATCCTCTTCTCTCTCCTCCGGAACAGAGAATGGGGAAGTGACATAAAGGTTATGTCTGTATTATAAATATTTTTTCCCCTATTCCCTTTATAATGCCTGGCTCTAGGATGCAAACATATTCAAAAGAAGCTTACTGAGTGACTGGTTGATAAAAGAATTTTCATCCCAAGAAATTTTTTGTTATTATTTTTTCTAGTTGATTACACACAACACAGTGTGTTGTGTTACACAGTGTGTTACACAGTGTAACAAACAATATCCATGATCAGAAAAGGAAGACAAATCACTCAGCATTCCACTCCTATTGCATCTCAGTGGGTGGATTTTTTTTCCCCTTTCATTTTATGCCATCACGCGCCAAGAATTTATACAAAGCTGTGATCACAGTGTAGCTGGAATTTGGCATTCTGCTTTTTTTCCACTCAATATGCTACCACAGGTATTTTTTTCATTTTCTGACAGTCTTCATAATTACCATTTTTTAAGGGGCTGCATAATACTCAAGCGTGTGGGTGTAGTGTAATCTACCAAACCGTTTCCCTTCTGTTGATAGCGGGGGCTGGTTCTGAATTTTCGCTTTTACAGACAATGCTGTAATTCACCCTGTCGTCATGTCCTGAGCACCTAACAATGAAGCAGAAGCAGTGCTTGGGTCTGCAGCAAGCAGGGTGGACCCGTGACTTTTATTTTCTTTCGGATTATATCCTGAGCGTAGGATTCGTGGGACAGAGAGTACAAACATATTTGCAGCTTCCCAGTCATTTTTAGGCTAATCCCAGAATCTCTACTTAAAAATGTAAGGAAGGAACTGTTGGAGGTCACATGTGCAGGAAGGTGGTGGGCAGGTGGGTCTCAGATGCTTCTGCTCTTCCGACATCAGAAGAAGTCACTGAATCTGGGGCTAAAGGCAGCGGGTCAAGGACACTGAGGGGATGGGGGATGGTGGAGCTACCTGGGATGTGGGGACAGCAGAGGCTCCCTGCTTATGGCCTCTGTCACTTCTTCAGAAGAGCCGCCACCTCCCGACCCTCCTCTCCACTACCGCACACATCCTCTGACCACAGCCTCCAGCTGCACTAGTCTCCTTTCACATTCTTGAATTGACCAAGTCTTTCCTGACCCCGGGCCTTAGCACATGCCATTCTCCTTGGTCAGAAAGGCTCTTCCTTTGGCCAAATTCTCAGCCCTCAGTTCTCAGCCCAAATCTCACTTGTTGGTGGATGACATGTCTGATTTCCCCATTTGCCTATGTTTATTTCACTAGCACCTTGCATTTCTCCAGCAAAGCACATATCAGAAGTATAAATCAATGAATTTTTAAAATATCTCTTGTCCCTTCTTCCCAACGAGGCTCCAGGCTCCATGAAGACAGTGATTCTCAAGGTGGTTTCTGCTGGATCTCCTGCCCTAGCAGAGTACCTGCTAGGTACTCAGTATTTATTAAGCAGGTCAGTGCAGGAACAGAGGAAAGGATGCTTGAAGAAATATCTCTTAAGAGGGTGAAAGGAAAGGTGGCTGAAGGGAAAGTGGTAGTTCATTTTCCAGACCACAGCTTGAAAGATGCAAGTTAAAGGAAGGACGTTTATAAAAGTAGGCAAAGATATATTCTGGAAGTCTTTACAAACTACTGTACATAAAACAGATAAGCAACAAGGATTTACTGTATAGCACAGGGAACTCTATTCAATATCTTGTAATAATTTATAATGGAAAATAATCTGAAATATATATATGTATGTATAACATACATATACCTGAAACTAACACACTATTGTAAATCAACTATACTTAAAAAAAAAATGCCTGCAATCTCTGGACATCTGAGAAACAGGTGGTAAATTTCCAATATCTAGCTTTAAAGCTTTCTTTTCACATCACATGGGAAATACTGGGGCAACCTTAAATGACACGCAAATCTTGACACTCAAAATTTTTTTTTAAATTTGAGAATTCAGACTGTCAGAAGACTCTCCTTTCCAAAAAACTTCCCAAGTTTCACCTAATCCGATCTAAATCTATCACTTCAAACAACCAAATCTCCCATCCTCCAACCCTTCAATTTTTCGTCTTAATCAGTGATTTGGAGGAAATTGTTTCTTTGTTATGATGCTATGCTAGCCGGACAACTTAATTCCTTTGTACCTTCTGATTTTGTGCTGGAGAATGAAATACAGAACCAGTGGCTCTGGGACATCTCTGAATCCCCCCAGGAGCTGTGAGTGGAGCAGAGCCTGGGAATCGGCAGGGGTGAGACACACAAATCACCTGAAAGCATGGCGGCAGCTGGGTGTTCCATCTGATTTCCTGCGTTGACATGCACAGGGCCGTAAGGATCATAGGTGGAATATGGATCATGTTATAAAGCAACGTCTCCCCCGGGGAGACCACAAGAGCCAGCAGATGGATGTCCCCTCCCATTCATTCTCTGTGACGCACCACTGACTCTTCCAAACCCAAATCTGATCACGTCACCACCTTGGTCCTTGGGTGGCTCTCAGTCACACCCAGGTTGGAGTCCGCACTCCCTGGGGCTGTTACATGAATGAATGGGAAGTAAACTTCTCTGTGTTAAGGTAGTGTTATAGCAGCTCCCACTAACTGAACTGCTCTGCTCCTCAGGTTTCTCGTCTCCAAAATGGGGATAATAGTAAGGCTGTTGAGAGGATTCGATGAGTGAGTGCATGTGACTGCACAGGACTGGTAACATATATGTTCACAGTACGATCCTTATTCGCCCCTCTCTAAACGAATGCTCCTGTTCTTCAAGAGAGAAGTGCGAGGACCATCCTGGTGCTCTTTATAGCAAACATCTTACCTTTTCACCTCCTGCACGTAGTCTGCATTTCTGTCAAAGAGATGAGTCACAGAGTCTTTGATGGCTTCATGCTTGAAAGTAGAAGCTGTTCCAAAGACAGTCACATTGGGGACGGTGGAGCACAGCTGAGCCACAGCTTGGCCCTGGGAGTGAAATACGACAGACAAGTCACACAAGAGAGCTACCATCCAGCAGCTAGTCTCACTGGGTGGACAGCAGGATTTCTCAGCCTTGCCGCTGCTGACCTTTTTGGGCTGGATTAGCCTTTGTTGCGGGGGGGTTGAACTGTGCATTGTGAGATGTTTAGCAGCATCCCTGGCCTCTACCTACTAGGTACCAGCAGCAAGCCCCCAGTTGTGACAGCCAACAATGTCTCCAGACATTTCAAAATGTCCCCTGGGGACGAAATTTCCCTTGGTTGAGAACCACTGGTGCAGAGGAAGGTGAGCCAGCAAAACCCCAGTACCAAGACATAACAACTGTTATTTAACCATATTGACCCTCAGGCTCTCCATTTATAAATTAGCACTAATACTACCTGCTCCCTAGGATCTTGGAGGATGTCTTAGTTTGGATTTCCCAGAAGCAGATTCTGAGGCAAGGATTTGAGAGTTAAGTCCTTTATCTGGAATAGGATCGCAGGAAATACCAGGGTAGAAGGCAGCCAATAAAGGGTGTGTTTATCAAGTCAGTATCCACCACACTAACTGGAACTCAGTCCCTCTGAGGAACTCCATGAGCAAGTGTAGAATATGCCTCGGACATATCCAAACCAAGTAGTGAGGAAGCTGGAGTATTTATCCACCAAATTTCTGTCTGATACTGGTTGAGGGTTGCTTCTGCAGCAGTGACTCTTAGGCACGTCTTTGTCCTCAGAGGCCAAACATGCTTGCACAGCCAGTCAGGAGCCCTAAGTAAGCAACCTTCAGCACGTTGAGTGCAGAAAAGGTATGGTATGGTGTGGCTGACAGCATCTGCTACAGGGGGCGTTAAATGAGGCAACAAGTAACATAGGTCCAGCACCTGGCACAAAACACGACACTTAATAGGTAATCAATCTTAATCATCTGTACCCCTTATTGGCTTATTACACCCAGGGCTGAGATGTCCAGGTGTATAAAGAAAATGCCATTGCATGAGGTTTAAATCTCGAATGGTCCAAGAGAAATCACAGATGTAGTTAGGAATGGTTAATCTTCCCATATCCTTTTTCAATATCATTAGAAGTTTAAGTCATTGGACAAAATACTGTGATCGTGTGCATTCAGAAACCTTCCAGTAAAACCCAATTTGCTGTTAACTAAGATGCATCCTAAAATCAAGTACTGTCTCTCTGCAGTGTTCCATCTACCATCTTAAGAAGGCAGAAATTATTAAGGAGGGAAATTATTCTACCAAAGGCATCTGTGATATGAATTACAGCCTCTCACTTTATTTACGTGTCTTCATGTTGGCAGACTCAATCAGGTTGGAAGGTCAATTTGTGGAAACGTGATTTTTCCCAACATTTGCTATTAGAGGCAATACTGAGAGAACCAGAGAATGTCAGAGTTGCAAGAGCATCCAATTACCCCCTCCTTATTGTTTTATAGACCAGGGAGAGGGGACTCTGAAAGGTTAAGGTAACCCAATTCTTCAGAGGCAGACCTGGGATTCAAAGCGAGGTCTCCTGACTTCCAGCTACTGCCATTTTCTATTATGCCACGCGTGCTGTCTACTTATTTTGGCATTTAAAGCTAAGCAGACTTTTAAGTTGCTGCCTAAAATAGACACATTACTGACACACTCACTTGGAGGTCAATATTTCAGAACATGGGCGTGAACCTGAGACTCCAGACAGGCTATAGTTCTCTGTTCTAAGAAGAGCTTTGGTATTTGGTTAAATTTTTTATCCCCTGATTTTGAAGAACAAAAAAAGGGACTCTCCTTCCTAGTGAGTGTAAATATCATCAACCACCATGACGATCCTCAAAAATTCGACAGGGCTTGAGCTAACCTTGTTAGTTCTGGCGTGGGAGCTTAGAACTGGTTCTCATAGCCATGTGGCCCCTCCTCTGTCCTTAAGCAAACCTGACGTTTATTCACTCAACTCCTTTTCAAATTCCTACTATGTGCTACCTCATCACTCTGTGCTGTAGATGCTGGAGCAGCAGAGATGCCTGATACACCTTAATCTCTATCTCTAGTCCCACCGAGTCCCAGACTTGTGTACTGAAGTACCATTTTGGCACCTGTCTTCACCTGGCTCTCCAGAAACCACACATCAAATTCAACTCATCCAAAACATAACTCATGGCTATCTCCAAATGAGTTACTCCTCATATTAGCTTGCTAGGGCTGCCAGAACAAAGTACCACAAACTGGGCAGCTTAAAAAACAGAACTTTATTGTTTAACAGTTCTGGAGGCTAGAGGTCTGAAATCAAGGTATCAGCAGGGTTGGCTCCTTCTAATGGCTGTGAGGGAGGGATCTGATCCAGGCATCCCTCCCTGGCTTGTAGGTGGTGGTGTTCTCCCTAGGTCTCTTCGCATTGGTCTTTCCTCTATGCCAGTCTGCGTCCACATTTCCCATTCTTGTAAGGACACCAGTTATATTGGATTAGCGCTCACCCTCATGACCTCATTTAACTTGACCTCTGTGAAGACCCTACCTCCAAATAAGGGCCTATTTTGAGGTGCTGGGGTTTAGGATTTCAACTTATGAATTGGATGAGGGTGGGGGGACACAATTCAACCCATAACACTCCTCTCACTGCATTTGCTGCCTCGGTGGATGGAACTGCACCACTCACTCATCGCTAAAGCCAGGAATCTGGGCGTCATCCTGGACCCCTCTTCCTCCCTCGCCCCACATCCAATTAGCACCTTTGTTGTTTCCACTCAACATCTCTTGGGACTGTCACTTCATCCCCTGGATTATGACAACACCTTTCTAACTGGCCTGGCTGTTTCCACGTGCACTTCAGAGTGATTTTTCTCAAACACAACACTGAGCATTTCATTATGTGTTTCTAAACTTCCCAGTGCCTGTCATGGCCTTCAGAGTGAAATGCACACCCTTTACTTGATGGCACACGGCCAGCCCTCTGGGATCTGACCCAGTCTACCTCACTAACATGATTGCCCTCCACTTTTCCAATATCCACTCCCTAACACACAGACGTGAGCCATCACTGACATTGGTCATGACCCTCATCCCATAGCATTCTCAGAATGAGCCTTCAACCTTATCTTACTGAGGAAGGAGCTGAGGTTTACGGAGGTTAGGGACCTGGGCCAAGGTCATTAGGGTACGATGTGGTAGACCTTGATGTGCTGTACTCACCAGCTGAGTGACCTTGAGTAAAGTATCAGCTCCTCTGATCACTTGTCTTAATATGCATTATACACAATACTATATGAACACGAAGATTGTTGTGGGATTATATGACATTATGCATCCACGGGCTTGGAATAGTGAATGTTTAATAAACACTTGCTATCATTGCTACTGGGACTCCTGTTACTTTTTTCTTCACATTATTATGGCGATATCAGCAGTGGAAGCATGTCCACTGCCTACTCTCCAGAACATCTCATGCTATTTTGCAGCAGTGCTGGTTTTCCCACACACCTTCCCCTTCCTGTCATGGCCTGGCCTTCCAGTGTCTTCTGCAGATCACAGCCACTCCCCCTGAGGCATATCGTCTTCTAGAAATCTTTCCCAGCATCCCAGACAGAGTCTCTTGCCTCTTGTTGTGCCACCATTGACCTTCCTCCAGGACAGTGGCCACCACGGCCTGCTGGGGCTGCTCCCTGACCCATCTGTGAGCTCCAGGGGGGTCAGAGACGGTGCCGCATGTGGCTCCAGACCCCAGTGCGTAGGGCAGAGTCTGGCACAGAGCAGATGTTTGGTAAACCTTGTTGAATAGATGCATGAGAAACGAGAGGGGTTTGATGTAATGAGGAAGCCCCTCGTCATTTTGCAGATTTCTACGTTCTTTAGCTTTTCAGAGTGGGAATAAAGCATGGGTTTAATGAGCATATCTAGTCTCTGGCCCAAGCAGAATTTTACCATTTCCATTTTAAAGAGAAAGATACATGTGGTAGTAAAATGAAATGATATAAGTAACTGGGTTACTTACATATTTAAATTATTATGTAATATATATGAACATTATATATGATATATAATACATAAATGTATTATATATTATAATTATAGTTGGCCCTCCGTATGCATGGATTCTGCATCCGTGGAGTCAACCAACCATGGTTCGAAAATAGTCAGGAAAAAATAAATTCCAGAAAGTTCCCTAAAGCAAAACTTTAATTTGCCACATGCTGACAACTATTTATGTAGAATTGACATTGTATGAGGTATTGTAAGTGATCTTGAGATGATTTAAAGTATACGGGAGGATGTGCATAGGTTATGTAAATACTGTACCAAGGACTTGAGCATCCTTGGATTTTGGTATCTGTGGGGGGAAGGGGGTGGTCTTGGGCACTACCACCCTGTGGGTACCGAGGGACAGCTGTATATATAATTAGAACAATTATGTATATATAATTAGAGTAACCTATGATATGCATTATATGTGTATATGTACAATTAGTATTATATATGCATATATAATAATACCTAGCATA
This sequence comes from Phocoena sinus, assembly GCF_008692025.1. Classification (NCBI taxonomy): domain Eukaryota; kingdom Metazoa; phylum Chordata; class Mammalia; order Artiodactyla; family Phocoenidae; genus Phocoena; species Phocoena sinus. The sequence continues at coordinate 49,329,595 of NC_045781.1, read as the reverse complement.
TAATATTCCATTCGCACAATATAATTAGTATAATAATAAATTAATATTATATATGCATATGTAATATACATGCACATATAACTAGCATAATATACAAGTAGTATATGTAATATTATATCATAATTCGTATTATTATATAAATAATGATGGGTAGTAAACACAAGTTCAGCATATATCTATTTACAGCATCCCTACCCCCTCTTTTAGTTCTTAATAATTCACTCAGGCAATGAGAGGCCCTTGCAAGATCCTCAATGATTTTCTAAAGTAAATAATGCTCAGCATTCTGTATTTAAGCAGAAACGTGCCGTCCCTCACATTTATAGAAAATCTGTACCCTCCGTTCTCCAAGTCCCAAGGTGAATGTAAGATCAGCATCTAATTTAGCCTCATTTCTTCCACGAGCCTAGCAAATAGCATGGACTCAGTAAATACTTGTGGAAGAAGGAGTGAATTTTCAATAAAAAGGATTCTGCAATTTACCTGCAGACCCAGAACATAAAATGAACAAGACAATCCAGTCTCCCAGTAACAGCAGTAAATGGAGATTTGCATGTACTTGGTTTTGTTTTGTTTTGTTTTGTTTTGTTTGCGGTACGCGGGCCTCTCACTGTTGGGGCCTCTCCCGTTGCGGAGCACAGGCTCCAGACGCGCAGGCTCAGCGGCCATGGCTGAGGGGCTCAGCCGCTCCGCGGCATGTGGGACCTTCCCGGACCGGGGCACGAACCAGTGTCCGCTGCATCGGCAGGCGGACTCGCAACCACTGCGCCACCAGGGAAGCCCTACTTGTTTTTAATTGATTTTCCCTTCCCTCTGTAGAATGTAAGAACTCGGCAGCAAGCCTCTCCCTCCCTTCCCTGCATCTAACAGTGCGGCAGTAATAGCATCTGTGGTTCCTGCCTCTCACCATGTGCCAGGTACTGGGTGAAAGTGCTTCCTTACACCCTTAAACCACTTTTGGAATACATTTTTTTTGTTTCCCTTTTATACCTGAAAATGGGGATTCAGAGAGGGAAAGGAACCTGTCCAAGGTTATGTACCTTGTAAGTGATAAACCTGGAGTCAGACCAGCTGTCCCTGACTCCATGGCCACTCTGCTATTAGTCTTTTTGTCCATCCCACTAAGCACTCAAGTTGCTGACATGGAAATCTTCGAGAAAACCATGGGTCCTTGACATCAATATGGAAGGCTTCATTGATCCACTCCAGATAGCTTTGTCTCAGTTTAGATGGGTGAACAAATTTCAACCAACTCAGTCCTAATTCCAGGGCTGTTGGGGTCCCCTCAAGCAGAGCACAGACAGCAGGAAATCCAGGGCCAATAGTTAGAAGGGAGTTGTTTGGGGGTTCCTGAAATTTGACTCTTATCAATAGACTGGCAGTTCAAAGCAAGATCCTATTCCAGAAAAGCTGGGCACAGTAGACAAACAATTAGAGGAGCAGATGCATTTATATAAAAGACTTAGTACACTGTCTGGTACATACTCAGTACTCATTAACTGGCAGTTTTTAACACAACTGCTCTGGAATTAGGACTGAGACTGGTCGAAATTCTGGTTACACACTAAGTGGGAATTTAGGATAGATGCTCCTATCAGGGCACTGAGATTCAGGATTCAGCATCAGAGACTCAAGTAAAAGGAGACAAAGAAAGGATGGCTTAAAAGGGCCTCTATGGGACTTCCCTGGTGGTCCAGCGGTTGGGACTCCGTGTTCCCAATGCAGGGGCCTGGGTTCCATCCCTGGTCAGGGAATTAGATCCTGCATGCATGCCACAACTAAGATCCCATGTGCCGCATCTAAGACCCAGAGCAGCCAAATAAATAAATCAATATTTTTCAAAAAAAGGAGCTCTACGATACAGATATTCTCTACCTCCTCAGCCTTGTTTGTCATCATATACCAGAACTCTAGCTTTGGAAGGACTGAGCATATGGAAAAATGCCACCCCCTCTCACCACAGGACATTGGCACACACGCAGGTTTCACGGCCTGCAGCCCTCTCCCTTGTCTTCTCTCTTGGTTGATTCCTAGTCATCCTTGTCATCTCAGTCTCTCTGTCACTTCATTGTCATTCATTCCATCATTATAGGGCTATTTCATGACTGCCGCAAATAGATTAGACACTATGAGAGGTCCTGGAAAGATGAAGGTGAACAAGTTATAGACAGTCCCTATCATTTTGGAGCTTGCATTCCCCTAGAGGCAACAGATATTTAGAAAATAAATACACTCTTAAAAGTACAGTCATACACCTAAACCAATAGGGCGAGAATGCCAATTCCAACCACTGAACCACTGGGATAAGACCCCATTGGTGCGCTGCAGTCTTGCAAATATGCGGAAGATAAGGGGCATGCACTCAAGTGCACGTGGATGATGCGTTGGGGAGAGAGACTAGATGAAACGGGAACTTGAACTTGATGATCCCCGTGGTCGCTCCAGTTCCACGATTTCTAGGTCACATGGGCTGGTGCTTAGCTGGTCTAAAGAAAATCTATTTGAAAAGCCTCCCAAAGAGAATGAGAGTTTACACATTTCCCTACATTTAGTGAAAAATGGAATTTTCGATTGAGAACTTGACCATTTCCCAAATCACTTATGAAAAAGAATTAGGTTTACCTCTCCCAAGAGCTGTTTTCACATTTAAACAGCTCCTAGAAACCACAAACCATTCTAGCAGTCAAAGAATGTAAGAGAACGAGCTTGGGGCTATCTAGAGAAGACGCCTGGAGGAAATGGTGAGGTCAGGTTGTTTTCCTCCAAAGAACTGCCAGTTTACTTTTTCATCTTCATCAAGGCAGAGAGGCCCTTGCACTAGGAGAGCTAAATGAATGTTATCACAAAATCTAGTACATTGGATACCTGAGCCCTCCGTATGCCTTTCGTATGACAATACAAACTCCCACGCTGGGATTCAGACACAGGTTTAGAAATTCTTCTTTTTCCCCAGATCAGTGCTGTCATTTGCCTGCTCAACAATTCAGTTGACTCAATTGTTGTAAGAGGGGGAAGTTCACATCCCACTGTGTGGGCCGATCCATGTGACCCGCCATCAAAGGCATCAAAGAACATTCTGTGTTTTCCCCTAGTACACTCGGAATCAGTCAGCGCCTCTTTTTCTTTATCTCGTTTGTCGCTGCAAAACTCTTGAACCACGCATGACACTCTGTGTAACATGCATGTGCTGAGGCTCTCAACAGTGAGAAGCTTCAGGGGACGGTGACTGAGGGAGGAGAGAGAGAAGGAGGAAAAAAGTGAAGATTGTTTGAGACTGGCATTCTTCAATTGCTCAAGGTGTAAGTGTGGATTTTTTTTTTTTAATCCAAAAAAGCCATAGACACATATTTTGGGAAGCCCTGGCAGATAATATCTTTCATTGATTGATTTTATCTGTTATACAGCTCAGTGCTTCTCCATATGAGCTTCCAGCACCAGCAGCGTCACCTCCTCTGGAGACCTGTTAGACATGCAGGTTCTCAGGCCCCACCCCAGACCTGAAGAATCAGAACCTCTGGGGTTGGAGCCTGGTACTCGGAGGTCAAGCCTTCCAGCAGGCCCTGATGCAGCTCAAGCTGAGAAACCACTGATGTAGTTCATCCTTCATGGCGCCACTCCACTCCCCGTGATGCAGAGGCTGAGGCCGCTGGGATGCTCAGAATCTCTTAATATCACATGTTTTATTTCAAACCAGGGTGGGGTCTGGTTATTAGTATATATTTTATAAGCTCCCTGGGTAATTCTAACGTGCAGCCTCTGCTGAGAGCCAGCGCTCTAAAAATTTCCTTCTTCTAATTTGGTCAGTTATGGCCTTGACCATAATCCACTTCCTCCTTTCTGAGTCGAGGTTGACATCAGAGCCTATGGGTTTAGTACGTGGGATCCCGTAGGTGAGGGTATGACTAACAGTCTTCTGTGAATCAGAGATGCAGGAAGAGAAAATAATCCCCCACCCTTGACAGCAGGATCGGAAGCTCTGGATGCCTGGAGACGTTCAGCCTCCCTGCTCCCAGGGCCTCGGCGAGGCTGCGGAACACCCAGGTTTCCCAGCCACTCTCAGCTCTGCCCACCAGTTGTCTGCAAGGTGAATATTTAAACTTTTCCTCTGCTCGGGCTGCACCAAGCTTACGGCAGAGGCTCTCAGGTGAGAAGCGGTAGGGCTAGGTGGTGAAGAGTATAGATTTATTTATCCAATGTCATCTGCACAGAACTTCCTGTGTGCTGGGCAGGGTTCTCCATGCTCTGCAAATACCAGCTCATTCGATCTGCCTCCCGACCTCCATGAAGAGGGTACTCTTTCATCCTTGTTTTCCAGAAGAATGAACTGAGGCACAGAGAAGTTACGTAACCGCCCAAAGTCATACAGCAACAACAGAAACTCGATTTGAAACAACATCCCCTGGCTCTAGGGTCCACAATCTTAACCACTGCCTCAAGCTACAGAACAGTAGAGGGTCTGGAGACTAAGAGAAGAGACGGAAGGGGAACCATCTCTTACTGGCCAGTTGCTCTTCATCAAGCACTGTGCCAGACACCTTACATATATCTCATTTTATCCTGCCAACATCATACTCCCATCATGAAGACAGGCTCAGAAATGAAGGCTCAGAAAGATCAAGGTTATCCTGCTGGTCATTGGAAACCGAGGCTCAGAAAAGCGAAGTACTAGCAGCGGGAACTGATGGGATTTCAACCCGCGTCTCCTTGTCACTAAGCCCAAGTTCTCTGTTCTGACATCAAAACAATTAAATAGAAATGAGACCCATCCGAGGTTGTAGAGCAAGCTACAGCTCTCAGATCCCAGACCACTTACTGCCACGTAAGCTGGCTGAGTGGCAGACTCTTCTTCTCTAAGTCAGGGATGGTAACATCTACTCCACAAGGTCAAATGTGGGTCAGAGGAGGTAACACATGTGATGTGATTCACCAGAGAAGACTCAGAACAGGTGCTCAATAAGCAGGCTTCCAAGGCCACGTCTTCCAGGAAGCTTTCCTGGATATCCCCAGAGGAGTTAATATCTCCTGCTTTGCCCTAAAACTCACAAATATCATTTCTCAACCATCTTTCACACCGTGCTGTGGTTCTTCTTCTCTCCTCTCTCCTCTTCCCTCCTCTTCCTCCTTCTCCATCTCTCTCTCCTCCTTTTTAAAAATCTCTTTCTTTTGTGTCTCCCACTAGCCTGTCAGCTCCTTAAGGGGAGGACCACGTCTTATTTGCCTTTATCCACAGCAGTGGGTCCCCCTACGTAGGTCTCAGTAGCTATGTGTTGAATGGATGACGTAGCAGAAATGACAGAAGTTTGATGAGCAAAGAGCCAGGTAGTCAGAGAGGACTCACAGTGTCAGAGGGTGACTGAGGGCTGGGACTGGGCATATGTGCCCTTTCTAGAAGGGGAGGCTTGGAAGGAAGGTCCAGCAGCTTCTTTGCTTTATCCCTTGCTTGGATGCAGACAAGGTCTGCCCCACATTCCTTGGGCAGTTACAACGTTACATCAATGATGGGGAGGGGGCGGGAAATGTATGTGCTTGCCAAGAGTAAGTATTTTCTTGTTTTTCCCTTCCACTATAGACACGGAGCGGGGAGAAGGCTCAGATGTGGGTAATAACTAAGCGAAGAATATAGAAAGAATGCTGGGATGAATCAGGTTTGGGCATAGAAATATATTTCTCAAAGAGCCCGCAGAGACCAATTACAGGTAGATGGTGGTACTGGGTCCTCCTAAGGCAGTTTGCAGGCGCTCCCAAGCTGGGTTGGGGTGGGCGTCTGCCCTGCTTTTGCCCCTCCCACCCATGCAGCCTATTGGCAGAGTCCTGCTTCCAAGAATCTGGCCACCTGGGGGGACAGAGGGACATGTTCATGAAGGGATTTGGTCAGAATGAGTCCCACGGCCCATCGTGAGCCCAGCTCCCCACTTGGTGCCTAAAACACTTGGTCTCAGCACAGCTGGGTTTCATAAGGACAGGTCATCACTGAGCATGACAGGCAGCTTTGGGACAGAGGGTAGGAGGGAGGTGACTTTCGCATTCCCAAAGTTTCTCCTAGGACATGGTCCCGTGAGCACTGGGGCCTCCTGGGGTGATGGACTGGTGACAGCTCAGCCTTCTGCTCTGGCCGAGAGGGTAGACAGGCTGGTTTCACTTCATGGAATGTTTGAGGGTCAAACAACATGGCATATTTTTGTTGGAGAGGCAGCTCCAAGACGGGTGGGAGAGAAGCTCAGGTGGGGTCTTAGGAAATAGCCTGTAGGGGACCCCTCTTTCAGAAGACCAAAGCAGCCTGGCCCCAACAGAGCCTTGGACAGACAGGAGTAGAGAAACTGAGTCCTTACCCTCCTTCCACCGTTTCAGCCCCTCATATCTTGAGTTGCTCATATGAACAGGAAGGGCCTGTTCATATGAACAGAGCACAGCATCTCTGGGGGTCCCACACAAGACAGCTCAACATACAGGGAGAGGAGAATATGGACTTCTTATAAAAATCGAGGTGTGACTGATACAGAAAAAGGCTCTACATATTCAATGAATACATCTTGATGAGTTTTAAGCTAAGTATACACCCATGAACACATCACCATAAACTCAACCATCACCTCTAAAGTTTCTTCCTTCCCTCTATTTTTTGGTGATGAAATTTGACGTAAATCTTCCCTCTTCGTAAGTTTGTAAGTATTGTTAGCTCTGGGCACTATGCTGTACAGTGGATCTGGAAGACTTAATCATCCTGTATAACTAAACTCTGCCCCTTTGGCTAGCACCTCCCCCATTCTGCACCCTGCCCCCAGCCCCTGGTAACCACCATCCTACTCCCTGCTTCTGTTGAGCTTGACTACTTTAGATTCCTGATAGAAGCGATCAGGCAGTGTTTGTTCTTCTGTGTCTGGCTTATTTTACCTAGTGTACTGTCCTCCAAGTTCATCCATGTTGTAGCAAAGGGCAGGATTTCCTTCTTTTTTTTTAAGGCAGACTATTTCATCACCTATACCACATTCTGTTCAGCCATTCACCTGTCAGTGGACATTTAGGTTGTTTCGATGTCTTGGCTATTGTGAGTAATGCTGCAGTGAACATAGGGGTACAGATATCTCCTCAAGATCTTGATTTCAATTCATTTATGTATACCCAGAAGTGCGACTGCTAGATCATATGGTAGTGAAATTTTTAATTTTTTGAGGAAACTCCATACTGTTTTCCACCACGGCTACACCAATTTACATTCCCACCAAGTGTACAAGGATTCCCTTTTCTCCACCTTCCTTTTTTTAAAATTTTTTATTTATTTAATTAATTTATTTATTTACCTTTTGGCTGCATTGGGTCTTCGTTGCTACGCGTGGGCTTTCTCTAGTTGCAGCGAGCAGGGGCTACTCTTCATTGCGGTGCACGGGCTTCTCATTGTGGTGGCTACTCTTGTTGCAGAGCACGGGCTCTAGGCGTGTGGGCTTCAGTAGTTGTGGCACACGGGCTCAGTAGTTGTGGCTTGCAGGCTCTAGAGCCCAGGCTCAGTAGCTGTGGTGCACGGGCTTAGTTGCTCCGCGGCATGTGGGATCTTCCTAGACCAGGGATCGAACCTGTGTCGCTTGCACTGGCAGGCGGATTCTTAACCACTGCACCACCAGGGAAGCCCCTCTCCACCTTCTTGCCAACACTCGTTATCTTTTGTCTTTTTGATAATAACCATCCAACAGGTGTGAGGTCCTATCTCATTGTGGTTTTGATTTGAATTTCCCTGATGGTCAGTGATGTTGAGCATCTTTTGAGTCGGGCAAACCTGAATTGGAAACCTCGCTACCCCACGGATGGGCTGTGTGACTTTGGAAAGATATTTCACCTCTCTGCGTCTCAGTGGTCTCATTTATAAAATGGAGAAAGGGCTAAGGATGCCAAAGTGTTGAAGTTCACATGCAGACAGACTAGAGTACTCAGTCCAGTGCCAGGCAGAGAGCAGAAGCCCAGTAAATTTTAGGGCCCTTCTGCAATTCTTTTTTTTTTTTTTTTTTTTTTTTTTGCAATTCTTACCCTCAAGAACGTGCATGCTGTGTTACGAACTTCCGCCTCCTGGTTCAAGGTCAAGCAGCTTTTCCCCAGGTGCTCTGGGACTTAATGATTGTCAACTGCAGGGCAGGGAGCCGAGGTAGAAGGGTTCAATTCAGGGTCACCACTCCCCTCTCCCCTACCTCCCGGCAGGCACAGCTGTGAGCCTTGGCAACCAGAGTGTGGGCATGTGTATTGTAAATATTTTAAGTTTTCTCTGTATCATATGATGTTTTGACATCTTAAGAACCTTTCTGGCTGGGGAGAGACAGGCCCTCCCTGGGCTCACCAATTCAGTAACGAAGGGCTCCCCCGGGAGCGACTGGCAATCTGTGACGCACAGACTAACTAATCCAGAGCCCTCCCTCCTCCATCTGGTCCGTTCACTCCTGGAGGCAACACCCCTCTGCCTTATCCCTCCCCGGGCCGGGTACCAGGCATGTAGAGACGGTCCCTATAGCCCAACCACCACTGAAATTATTCAGAATCGCCAATCCTCAGCTGTCTGTCCACCCTGCCCTGCCTTGCCTTCTTCCCACAGAAACCCCAATAAAGGTCAGAGCCTAAGTACCGCCCCCAGCTCCTGTCTTGCGCCTGCTGAGCACCCTGGCATCCTTCCCAGGTGGCCTCCTGCCTCTAGGGCTGCAGAGTATAATACCCTTCGTTCTCCTGAGCCTTCCTCTGTCCCCTCCTGTGGCCGCATCTGACTGACCGTCTCAGAGAGGAATACAAAACAGCATCCCTCGCGTTTGCCCCAGGGGTTGAGTGCTTTTGTGCAGTGTAAAGCCCGCCCAACTGCACATGGTAACTCTGCTAACCAGCCCTCGTGGGAATCATGCTCAGTCTGTGTCTTTCATCGGGACTATTTTCCAACAGAGACCACGGGTGGCCACAGGACAAGCCAGAGCCCAGAGCCTCCCACACTGCCTAAGAACTGGGCTCCAGGAACCACGTGGCTGGAATCCTGGCCAGGGAGCCAGTCCAGGTTACCAGGTGGCAAAGGCCCCTTCCCAGGGCTGTAAATCATGGTGGGTCAGACCCACTTCCAGGCTGGTTGCCTTCCATGCGGTGAACCTGGATACGTTTCCTGGATGATTACTTTTGCACAGTGGGATGCCGGATGCACGTTTCCAGCCAAATTACAACTTGTACTCACAGTTTGGAGCTGTGGTTTTGATAAATGCGTCTGTTTCAACCAAAAACTTGTTAGGTAGGCTGAGCGTATAATTTACCATCTAAATTGGGATATGCTTTGAGAGCGGGGGGTGGGATGCTATTATTAACTTTGCTCACTCCACACGCATAAAGTAGACGTGCCCTCGGCAAACTGAGTGCCCACACCTGTTACTGTGTGGCCACCCTAATATCAAGTCACGGAAAGGAACAAATAGGGTGGCTGGGAGAGGAGGGCAAAGGGACAGGCATCCGTGAGACTTGGGTTTTGACCCTTGATCAAATTTGACTCACCACCTGGGGGGCTGTAGCCCAATTATTCTCAACTGGCAGCCTGATCTCTAAAGTTGGGATGATAATACCTACCTATATGTGCTAAATAGACATGGAGAGAGAAAGCTCTGCATGGGGCCAAGCACCAGGTAGGGGCTCAGGCAGTACAAGCTCACTTCCTTGCCCCTCTACTGCACTGTCTGCTCCATAACCACGGGGATCTGTGAAACCGACGTGTGACGGTGCCTGGCAGGCAGCAAGTTTCCCTGCTTGGGATGGTGATTCTCACAGCTCAGCGGGCTGGCTTCGTGCCTTCTGCTGAGTGTCCCTGTTTGTTGCAGGCGCATCATTAATCAGGCCTCTTGACAGAACCAAGAGCCTGACCTTGGTTTCAGCACCCTTCAGATATGATCAACAACTTCATAGGAAATCCCCTGCCCTGGCTACAAAATACTCAGACTCTCAAATCCCTGCTCCCCCTGCCAGCTCTCAGGGATCAGACATCTGGACTCTTTCTGTGATTTCAAATCCCTCGGCTGAGGTTCTGAACCAGGCTGTGGTGCAGAGCCCATCACAGCTGGAGGGTGGCATGGGATGCTTCATATTCAGTCCTGTAGGGAGCAGAAGTGTGGCGTCTCCAGAGAAGAATTCCCACGGGGATGTTTAGCCCTGTCTGCTCGACCTTTTCTACCTCTCCATCCTCAGACCTGCTCTCTTTAAAAAAAAAAGAGCAGCTCACTTCCCAAATCTTTGTCCTGCGTTTCAAAGGTCACTGACTTTCTTTGTAAAGGCAGCAAGCGTACAGTTATTTCACTCTTAATATTGTTTGTCAAGCCATCTCCCTTGGTTAGACACTGACACCACCAGCTCCAACACCATGCCTTGAATCACCTCTTTATCTGGAGCCCCTGGGACAGCAACAGGCATGCAGAAAGTGTTCATAAAATGTGGTAATGGATGAATAAAAATCTCTTCGCATTTTTTTTCCTCTTTTGACACTTCTCAGTAAGGGAATACCCTGTTCCTTTTGTGGTATCCTTTTCCTGTCCCATAAATTTTACGTTTATTTATTGTTCTATTCAGTGAAAATGTATGTGCCATGGACATAAATCAGTGCCATGCACTGATTCTGGACACAGATCACCTGTGGGGTACCCCTGACCACACTCACTAGCCATCTGGAATTGCGCAAGTCCCGTGAGTGCTCAGAACCCTAATCTCTCATGCGTGTGTGGTAGTGGTGTCCTCCTCAAGGTGGGTGTGAGGAGTGAAGGCTGTGACCCTGTAAGGGGCTGGGCATCCTGTCTGGCACCAACTAGTATGGTAGTTAAGGACTTCGTCTCCTGTTTCTGCAGCATCTCCGACCAGGCAGCGACACGTTGGGACAAGAAGGCAGCAGCCTGAGGAGCTTTGGAGACTTTAAGAGCTAAAAGTCTTCCTGAATCATTCGCTCCATCCTCCTACCTGGCGTAGGAAGCCTAACCCACCTCCCTCCTGTATATTTCCAGGATGAAAACTCATGAAATGGAGACAGAGGTTCATTACCTCCCAAGTTAGCCCGTTCTATCTGGGGGCAGCTGTGACGGCTCTGAAGGGCTTATTTGTATTGTGCTCTGGGTGGTCCCCCTGTAGAGTTTGCTCCTAGGAGGTATGACGCACTAAGCAATGGACTTGTGCGTCTCACACTCCTTCTTACTACTCTGTTGAGAGTTCCAAGATTGCTCCCGCACCCTGAGTCTTCTTTTTTCCAGCCCGACCATGTTCAATCTGTTTAACCCTTCTCTTTGGCAGATGAAACTATGGTCCAGTGGACAATGGCCTGTAGGGTGAAAATCCTCTTCAGTGTGGCAAAGTGGGACCATCTCCCTCCAGTTGAGCACTAGCGGTTCTAGATATTTCTGTGTTTGCAGCCTACTTTCATAAAACAGAATTTTGAGTAGTATACTTGAATGGATCAAAAAGATCAAGATAACACTAAAAAGGCAGGGAGGATGACATGGCTATTCACAACCACAGCACAGCAATATCTCATAGTCTCCGTAAGGGCAACGACGGTCATTCCACTGTTTCCTTGGTTTCACCAGTTGACTCGAGTGGCCTGACCTGGCTCTTTTCACATGTATGCATGAGACAAATTTCTTGCAGGGCCCAGTAAATAGGAGATCTTCCTTAGGCAACAGGTTCAATTTAAGCTTCTCCTGTCACTGACAGCAAGTCGTATCGCATGCTGTGGTGAATTTCAGAGCTCTCTCATGTCCACACTCTGGTGGACAAGGCAGGATATGTATCCTCAGTTGCAGGAAAATTCAGCTGTACACATGGGTGGGTCACCGCCAAGGCCTCAGGTGCGCCACTGGTCCAGCAGTAGGACAGCACCATCAAGGGCTGCAGGTTTACACGTGGGAAGCCTGGGGGACAGCGGGAGCAGGGGAACGTTTGGCTTTTGGCCCCCTGCCGCCTCTCCAGCAGCCAGGGCTTTTGGCCACTAAATATTTACAGGCTGCAGTCAACGAAAGAGCTCATACAGGTACAGCACTCACAGGCCCAGAGTTTCCTAACTGCTTCCTCATTCCCAAAAAGCTCTGGAAAAGACCGAAGCTATTACTTCCTGAAGCACAAGCTGATCACATTAGTAAGCTCTCTCGACAGATGAGAGAATGCAGTCGCAGGTTGTGCAGTGGAAGGTCTACTCTGATCTTTACTGAGCTCTTTAAAAAATAGATTACTATAAAGCAACACATGTTCGTGTCCCTTGTAAAGAATGAAATGGGGAAGATACAGAAAATGATAAACATGTCAACCATCGTGCCATACCTCAGAGATAAAGACACTACATACTTTGGCTCCTTTTGTTCCAGTAGTTTTCTGACACGTATAGATCAATATTTGGTTGTCCACAGAATTGGAATCACACCAAATATACCACTGTGTACCCTGATTATTATTTTTTTTTTCTAAGCTTACATTGTGAACATGTTCATGGGTTGTGAAACATTCTTTAACATCATTATTTCGAATGGCTGGGGAATATTCTATTGTGTGATATACTATAATTCCTTTTACCGAATCCCTATCTTAGAGGAAATTATAATGCTGTACTATTATATGCCATATTTCAGTGAACATCTTTGAGCGTAGATCTTTGACTGTAAGTTTCAGGCGGCAGGGTCTAAATCTGTTTTATCTGCTACTGAGTATTTTGTGTCTAGCACATTGTTAGACAGACAATAGATGCTCAATGTTTGAATATGGACTGGCCGCCTGTTTGACTATCTCCTTGATTATTTCTTTTTATTTATTATTATTATTTTACATCTTTATTGGAGTATAATTGCTTTACAATGGTGTGTTAGTTTCTGCTTTATAACAAAGTGAATCAGTTATACATATACATATGTTCCCATATCTCTTCCCTCTTGCATCTCCCTCCCTCCCACCCTCCCTATCCCACCCCTCTATGTGGTCACAAAGCACCGAGCTGATCTCCCTGTGCTATGCGGCTGCTTCCCACCAGCTATCCATTTTACGTTTGGTAGTGTATACATATCCATGCCAGACATTGCCAGTAGGGAGGGTTACATCCTGTATTTTATATGGCAACCCTACCAGTATAAATTATAAGGTCAAACAGCTTAGTATAGTTCTAAAGAGAAGATCTGGGAGGCAAAGCAGGAATTCCAGACTTTGTGGTCCACAGACTGATAAAGTAGAGCCTGCCGATGGTCATTTTTGCTTTGAAGAATACATTTTGGTATTGGGAAATCAAACATAGTTCCTGACTTAATAGCTTACAAGCTATCTTAAGTTATGAAATGGTGTCTATGTGTGGTTCAAATTTGATAACATACTCATCTGTTAATTCCACGTACTTAATAAATGTATCCTTCTCTGTGTAATAACCTCACTATTATTGCACAGATGCTGTCTGCCTGGAACAGGTGAAGTTCATCAATTTAATTTGATCAAACCATTGTCCAGCACCCACTCCACATGGACCCTGTGCTATGTGCTAGAAGCAGAGAGATGCCTAAGACCCACTCTGACCTCAAGATGTAGACAGGAAGACCCGAGGACAACTGTAGCATGCTAGTGTCTGGCATATGGAGGTGGGTGATGGGTGGATGGTTGGATGGATGGATGAATGGATGAATGCAGTCTGGTGAAGGCATTATCAGTAATACAGTTGTGAAACATTCTTTAACATCATTATTTTGAATGCTTAGGAAATATTCACAATGTTGAGGGTGTAGAGATGAAAGGGCAAGAAAGGCTTCCAAAGGGAAGTGACATTTAAATGATGAATAGGAATTTTCCAGGAGGAGAAATAAGAGGAGCTAGCAAAGGCTGCAGGGTTGAAACGTGCATGGTTGCAAGGGGAAGGTGGACAGATGGGCGTGGCTGGAGATGACGAGGTGGGTGGGCAGGAAATGATGGGGAGGGATGCTTGAGTTCATCTTTGGCTGGTCATGAATAACTTGTTCAGAAGGTTTGGGTTTCCCCCAAAGTACATCCTCGGATAAAGATTCGTGTGCATATGGTTTATTTGGAAATTGATCCCAGGAAGTAAGATGAAGGAGTATGGTAGTTAAGTCAGGAGAGGAAGGAAAGCCTAGGAACCTATAAAACGGCTCACCGCACCGAACAGCTGGAGCGCATCTCTAGTGGGGACCTTCTGAGAAACCATGTAGGACACACCTGCTGATTCTCCCACCTAGGGGGAGGAAGCTCAGGTATTTATCCCCGAAAGTCCTATCTCTCATTTGTTGAGGATGCTTCTGGGGGGCGTTAACTCCCAGACACTTCCACCTTGCCCCAAGCAAGGGCGAAGTTGCAAACCAGAAAAAATGGCCTCAGGCAGAGAGCTGCAGGAATCTGCTGGCCTGAACTGGGACCATGCTGACCTCAGGGATGGAGGGGGTGGGTATGGCTGGGCAGCCGGGGCGTCTGCCGCAAAGCCTAGTGGGTAACAGGTTAGATCTCAGCGAGGCAACTCTGATTAGACAAGAATAATCCTCTTCCAATGAGTTAATACCATCGGCAATTTCTGCCTCGGGTGTTCGTGTTCGCTGTTTCCTAAAGCCTGCAGTGGACTTCTTTCTTGCTTTTCACATAATTACCACCTTGTTTCTGCTTAAATGTCACCCACTCGGTGAGGTCATCTTTGATGATTCAATCTGCAGTGCGTCTTCCTCCCTGTTTATTGTCTATGATAGCTCCTTTCCACGTATATATCGTGTCATAGATATGCATATGCATATATATGTATATGTATGTCTGTGTGTGTATATATATAATATGTCTATACGTGCATATATTTGTTTGATCTCTGGCTATGTGCCTATCTCCCTTATTTACCACTGTATTCTAGACATCTAGCATGCTGCCTGGCACATAGTACGTGCTTAATAAAGGCCTGTTGGGTGAAGGAATAGGGTCCCCCACCTGCCTCATGTACTTTCTGGCAGAGGAAGTCTCCTCTCCTGTCTCCTCCCTTGTCCTGGGGCTGCGGGGGCCGGGGAAGAGCCCCGAGCAGCATAGGGCGGGGGGTTAGTGGCAGTAAAGTTGCCCTCTGCTTGGCCCTGGGAAGGGGAGTCCCCGTCTTGGCATTGAGCACATAGCCGCTTTCTCATCACGGGATGGGCTCTAGAGAACAGGGCTCCTTTCAGTCACTTCTCTTGGGGCTTAAAATATTTGCCCTCCTTAATGCATTCCTGCCTGGATGCATCTCTTAATCATCTCAAATCCAGGAGTTCAGCCTCACTAGTGTAATTAGTTCCCTGAAAGGTTTAGAACTTTTTGTGGGAGGGCTCAGGGGCCCCTGGGAAGGAAGGATTGCCAGATAAAATCTGTATTTTGCTAAATCTGGCAACCCTACTGGGATGGACCTTCTGTTACGGCTCCGGAGAACGGGGGGAGGAGGGTACCCACCCGTCTAAGCTGGCTTGGTGCATAGCACCACCAACTCCCCTGCCCGCCACCGCCCCACAAGCTTCACTACTGCCCTTCCACTGCCCGCCTGGTTTCTCAGAGGCCAGTGTGACCCCATACACCATTGAAAAAGACAGCTTGTAGCAAGGTCGCTTCAGTGTTCCAAAAATAGCTGAGTAGGCAGAAAGCCTGAGCAGATGGATCCCGCCGTCTCCTTCCTCGTTTCCTGACCTGCCTTCGTGGTTTAAAACACGGGCTTTGAGAAGGACCCATCTGAGCGTGAATTCTGTCTCCATCTTTGCCAGCCACGTGGCTTTGGATTATGAGCTTCACTTCCACAAGCCTCCATGTCCTGAATCTCAAAATGGCTTGATGATAATGGTATATACTACATGGAGTTGGTGTAAGCACACGTAAAATAATGAGAGCAAGGTACTTGGCACCATGTTTTAAAAAAATTAAGCAGCACATACATTCCCATGCTTAAATCCATATATATATATATATATATATATATATATATATATTTCACAGAATTTGAAAAGTTGGAATTTTACAATTAAATTTTTTTTTTTTTTTTTTTTTTTGGCGGTACGCGGGCCTCTCACTGTTGTGGCCTCTCCCATTGCGGAGCACAGGCTCTGAACGTGCAGGCTCAGCGGCCATGACTCACGGGCCCAGCCGCTCCGCGGCATGCGGGATCTTCCCGGACCGGGGCACGAACCCGTGTCCCCTGCATCGGCAGGCGGACTCTCAACCACTGCGCCACCAGGGAAGCCCTACAATTAAATTTTTTAAAAATTGCTACTAGGTATTATCTTAGACCTCATTCTTCCATCAATTTTATCTATTCAAAGAGTTATGAATAAAATTCAAATAGTTGTGCCAAGAGTACGGAAAGGGGGAAGAGTCTCGTGAAGCCGACCTCACACACAGGCGGATCAGGGACCACGTGATGCAGCCCTGTCTCCCTTACTCACTTGTCATTACCTACCGGGTACTTGCAACTCCATACTTCCCTTGGGCTTTTGTGCTGTGTTTCCTGGCAACCTGGAAAACTATTTGTCCGTGAGAATTCTGCTGACATATCATCCCTCCCCCATAAAGAATTAACCCCTCTTTCTCCCAAATGCTTCCACTGCTTTTATTAGTGCAGACTCCAAACTCTAGTTCATGTATGCAGTTGCTTATCTGTCTCCTCCAGAGACTGAGGAGTCTTCCCGAGGCCTTACGCATCTTCCTTTCCACAGAATGGGCATCTGTATATCTTGCTCTGTGTCAGCAGACCCTCAGGTTTATTCAGCCCCAGGAAGAGTTTTCAGTCTCCCCTTGGAAAAGAGTGACCAGCCTGATTTTGAAAGCCCTTGATAGCGTCCCCCGATGGACAGTCTTGGGTACCACTACTGCTTTCCAAAAAAGTGGAGTCCAGACTTGTCCTTGAACTACTTGGGACTCTTATTTTGACACCACATCCCAACCCTAGGCTGAGCCCAAGACTGTTACCTCCCAAGGAAGCAGCCTCCAGGCTCTACCAGTCACCAAGCAAGTCGTCTCCTTGTCAGACAATGAAGCTCCAGCTGTAAAAAGCATGGTATTCAGGAGATGGGCCGATGGCCCGATGGGACTTTCTGTCAGCTCGCTGACGTTCACGGCATCCCCGTACACCTGACACAGTCTGACCGTGGCCCAGACATCTATCAGAGAGAACAGGAGGCAGCCGTGTGCCCCTCCACCGCCCCCAAGACCACCACCGTTGGTGGGGGTGACAATCTGTCGAGGGAGTAAAAAGGGTGCCGCCGACTGACGTCAGAGCTACATATGAGCATTTAGAAGTGCTCGGGGAAATATGTCATGGTCATGCAGGAGGGCTTTGAGTTAACGGTTAACTTTTAAATCCATCTAGCTCACTCCAGGTTTGAGACTGAAGTTATCACAAACCCAGTTTAACCTGAGGATGGACAGGGCAGAAAAAAAGTGCAAAAACAAGAGTGCCTATGTAATTCGAATATCTGTCTCCTTAAATCCACGCTGGATGGTCTAACATCATTGCCGGTAGTACAATTAAAAATAGCGGAGTGGGTGTCATGTGCTGTGTTGACTACGCGTATACATTAAATGAGTTTTCTCATTTTACAAATGAGAAGAATGAGACGTGGAAAAGTTAAGAAATGTGCCCCAGGTTATACAATCAGCAAATAGCAGGGCCAGGATTTGAACCCACGTCTGCCAAGGCCAGAGGGCTAACCTAACCTAACCACATGAGGAGACATATTCCTTCCTAAGTGGCTGTGTATTTGGTCAGAACCTCCCGTCTGTATGTTTTCTGACGCACACAAAACGGAATGCCTGCTCCAGGTGGAGGAACAGGATATGAATGCCAGACAGATTTTATGGACACAAAATAAGCAATGAACCCGAGGAGGATAAATGGCCTCCTTAGTGTCCAAGTACTCCTTGTGGGTTGTTTCTCTTGTCGTTTTACACTAAAGTGTGTTCCTGACATTCTCAGACCACAAACTTCCTCCTCTATCAAGAAGTCAGCCCTTCCACCAGCTGGACACGCGGCCCGAGAGGCTGGGCATGAGAAGAGCTCAAAAGTGGAAGAGTTCACAGCTGTGAGATTTTGAAAATAACCATTCATTCCCCTGTGACACAGACGGGTACCATTTTATGAGGAACTCCCTCCTCCTCATACAATGAGCTGGGTTGCACATCTGCTTTTATTAGCAAACACAACAATGCGTACAGGATAGTTATTCCATTACTTCTCTCTGAGGTAGGGCATGATTTGCACAGGATCACAGGCACCATTTACTGTGCTGTCACTTGGAGCTGGCGTCGTGTTAAGGACTCTGTTATCTCATTATCTGCACAGCAAGCTTAGGAGCAGTCGCAAACCTGGAGTGAGCTGTGTGGACTTAAAAGTTACCCATTAACTCAAACCATTAACAAAGCATTCGTTCTGATGTGAATTTTATACACAAGGAAATTGAGACTTAGATGAAGCACCTTGCTTAAGATCATCCAGTAAATTGCTGAAGCTCGGATTTCAAGGAATCTAAGCCTCTGTGCCCTAATAAACGTAACTAACGTATACTCACACAGAAGGTAGAAATGAATACTAATACATCCTTTAATGCATGACATTTCCTGTGCATCGCCCATCACAGAGCTCTGCCACACAAATGACAATGGTATCTAATTCCTCGTGAGCTTCTGAGTGTCAGGCTTTGCTGGAAGATCTCTGCCTCACTGCTTCTCAAACTTGACCACGCATTGGAGTCTCCTGGTGGACTTGTTAAAACACAGATTGTTGGCTTCCATCCCAGAGTTTCTGATTCCATAGTAGGTCTGGCGTGGGACCCAAGAAAAACCACAGTTCCATATGAATTAACTCACTGACTATTCATATCAACACTTTCATCCTCATTATGAAGATGAAGAAACCAAGGTCCTGAGGGTTTAGTAGCTTGTCGAAATAAAGAGAAATACACCTTTAATCTTTTGTTTGAGCTCCTCTTCTTTAAGCTGAGCCCAGAATAGCTTTATTTCTCTCTTCTTGATACTGAAAGCAAACCCCACCATAGGAGACTAAAGCCCAGGGCCCAGTTTACCCAGCTTAGGGCCATATTGTGAAGTTATTCCGATGTTTTGTCTGGCATATATCCTGGGTTTATTAATGAAGTGGAGCCCAAACGGTTTAGGAAAAAGCAAGTATTCACCAGCTTCCTTGTCCACACACTTATTCAACCCATTAGCACTAATTAGCTTCTTCTGGGCACTCAGCAGACTTCTAGACAACAGGAATGATTCTCAGAAAAAAGAAGATAAGCTTCCAGAACTAAGCATAGGGCTGGGAAGCAAGGTCTAAATGATGGCCGTCATTGGAAATTCGACCAGTGGACCAGGTAGGCAAGCAGGTTTGCATGGGCTACAGATATGGTGACGGTAATCGTAATGGTCATCACAGTAATTGTCGTAGGCCAGGTTCTCTGGAAGAGGACTCTGAGGGGAGACCTGCACGCAGAATGTTTATTGGGAAGTACTCCCAGGAACAGCATCTGCAGAGCAGTGAGGGAAGCAGAGCTGGGCAGACAGAGAGGTAGAGCTGTGGTGCAGCTGCAAGAGATGCTCTCATCGGTCCCATAAAGAGCTCCGAAGATGGGCTAGCCCTTCAGAGCTATCTCTGCTGAGGCAAGGGGACTGGGCTTCTGTAGCCGTGCATTCAACAGTGATTAGATGGGGGCTGCCCCAGCAAGGGGCAGAAACCTGGAGCAAGGCTGCTCCCTTCCGCTGAGGACTATTACTGGGGAGGGTTACGGCCATGAGTCATCAGTAGCCAATGCTCCTGCCATCTCGGGGAAGTGAGTACCTCAGTCCTGAAGGGCGTACTAGATGGCACATCACAGCATCCACGAGTTTTATTAGGTAACATTTTTTGAGTACTTACTAGGTTCAGGCACTGTTTAAATGTTTTACACATATTGATTCATTCAAGCCTCCTAATACTATGAGATAAGTATAATAACTATACATGAGGAAACTAAAGCACAGCTGAGGAATAAGCCAGAGAAATCAGGATGCAAACTCAGGAAGTCTGTTCCAAAGACTGAATGCTTCACAACGGTTAACTATCTCTCTTGACTCTAAAAATTTAAAGAAGGGGATCACGGTGGGGGGAGTTGGTGCAGGTGAGGAGAGTGATAGGTAAGGAGGTTTTCTTCTAGGAGATAAAGACTGGCAGCATCACAGGAAAGCACAGGATCACCAAGGAAGGTGGACAGGGCCTTAGAAACCATTGGGTCTATCTCAGTTTACTGAAGAAATATTGACTCTATCTCATTTTACAGAAGAAACATCTGCTCTACCTTGTTTTACAGAAAAACCTCAGGCACAAGATGGGAAAGGGCTTATCCAGGGTTGCACTGTGATGCTGTCAGACCAAAGGATAGAGTCCTGGGTGCCTGAATATCTGGCATTCAGGCATCCAGGACTGTAATTGCTCCAATGAGAGAAGTTGAAGAACACAGCCATCCCTCAATCACCCAGCCTCCACACTGACCTGCTCCAACCTATTCACCCTTCAGCAACACAGGATCTCATAAAAATGTCAACCATGAGTTAAATCTTTGCTCAAAACCCTCTTATGATTCCGCATGGCTTTTAGGATAAGGATAAGGGTAAAATTGTCAACATGGCTGCTATGTGGTTATTCATCTGCCACTCCCTCACTGTCCACATTACTGCCCATTCTCATAACCTTCCTTCCCTCCTCCCTTCACTCTTTCCACCTCCTCATCCTTAAATACCAGTTCTAAGTTTAGTTCCTCATACAGTCATCTCTGATTCCCTAGACCAGGTGCTTAGGTCCCTTGTGCTACAGTCACAGCACCATCTCCTCCCCTCTTAGTACCTATCACCACTGTCATCGATGATTCATGTGTCCCTGGTAAATATGTATTATATTCACAAGACTGCAGGCTTCAGGATGGTGGGACCAGGCTTATGTTGCTCGTTCTTATATACCCAGAGACTAACGCAGTTATCCTCAGGGCTCATACTAGATAGATGAAGAAAGAAAGAGAGAGAGGAGGGAGGGAGGGAGGGAAGGAAGAAAGGAAGGAGGAAGGAAGGAAGGAAGGAAGGGAGGAAGGGAGGAAGGAAGGGAGGGTGAAGGGGGGAGAGAGAGAACAAGAGAAAGGAAGGAAGGAAGAAGGAAGGATGGGAGGAAAGAGAAAAAAGATAAAAGCAAGGGAGGAAGGAGAGAAAGAAGAGAGAGGGAAGAAGAGAAAGGTACAGAGGAAGAGAAAGAAAGGAGCAAGAGATAGAGATACAGTCAGAGAAACGGACAGAAAGATCGACAAAGAGAAAGAGAGCCAAGCAAAGAGAGATGAGAGACAGAGACAGGGGCTGGGGGTGGGGAGGGAGGGGCATAATGACCAAGCTCGGTGCGGGGGGGTGGGGGGGGGGAAGAATGTGGGGGCGGAGTGGGAGGAGGACTGCAGGTTGCGTGAGGAGAGGTGGGGTTGAATGTTCATCTGTGTATCAGGTCATACTGCTGAGAAGCCTGAACACGTTTTGAACAGGGGAGGAGTGGGGATTCTGTTGAGTTTCTCATGGAGTGAGCTGTGAGCTGCAGGATGGACACCATCAGAGGGACCAGTGGCTGGCCAGGGTGGGTAGAGTACCCAGGACCATGGCTGATAGCCTGGTGGGTACCCATGAGAACAGACGAGGCTGCTTCTTGCTACACATCTCATTCTTTCCCAGCTGAATTGATTTTTTTTCATCCTAATATGGACAGTAATATTCTGAAAAGCAACTGTGGCCTTTTGGGTGTGTTGCTGGGGAAGTGGGCGGGTCCCTGGGGTTATATAAACTCAGCAAAGTCTAGTCCGTATTTGGAGTTCTTGGCACATGTCCAAGGCCTGGAACTACAGAGGTAAATCTTCTTAAAGTCTAATTATGTCTTTGGTGTTTTAGGGAAGTGATGTTTGAAAAGGGGCTTATGTGACAACCCCACTAATTCATGAGACCATTGTGCAGCCTCCTGTCAGGGAAGATAAACAAAGGATGCTGAGATCGGCTTTATCTGCCCCTTGCTCCAAGTTCCAACAACCAGCGGCCAACTGACTGTCCTATTTGTTGCTCTCTTGCTTCTGGCTATAAGTGCCAGAGTGGCAGTGAGTAATATTTTCTAACCAGATAGATAATAATACGATGATAATAGTAATAGTAATAACAGCAGCTGACACTTGAGTTTCCTCTATGCCAGCTAGCTTGCAAAGGCCATTCCATAATCCTCTTTCTTTTTAAATTAATTAATTAATTTATTTTTGGCTGCGTTGGGTCTTCGTTGCTGCGCGCGGGCTTTCTCTAGTTGCGGTGTGCGGGCTCATTGCGGTGGCTTCTCTTGTTGCAGAGCACGGGCTCTAGGCGCGCGTGCTCAGTAGCTGTGGCACGTGGGCGCAGTAGTTGTGGCTCGCGGGCTCTAGAGCACAGGCTCAGTAGTTGTATGGCACATGGGCTCAGTTGTTCCGTGGCATGTGGGACCTTCCCGGACCAGAGCTCAAACTCGTGTCCCCTGCCCTGCGTTGGCAGGCAGACTCTTAACCACTGCGCCACCAGGGAAGCCCCCATAATCATCTTTTAAAACACCATACAAAAACTGAGATAGGTATTATACCCATTTTTAACAGATGAAGAAACAAGATCCAGTGAAGTTAAAGTACTTGTTCAAGGTCTCTCACCTGGAAAATAGAGAGGCTAGGATGAAAACCAGCTCTGACTTTGGAATCTGGGTCCTTAAGTTCTACACTGTCTTCATAATTAACTTGAATGCTGCCTTTTGGCCCCTTTCTTCCTCCATTTCCTCTACAAATATTTATCAGGTAACCCCAGTGTGCTGGGCAGTGGGCTCTGTGCTCAGGGTACAGGGATGAAGAGATCGCACCGTCCCCGCCTTCGTGGACATGGCAGCCTAGGGCTTATTTCCAGCTGGACAGTTAACGTCAAGGGCAGCTTCAGCACTAAATCTGCCTGATTCTTTGAAAGGATGGTCTTGTCAACAGAAGATGCTCCCCTCCTCCTGAAGATAGCTCAGCTCTCCTGAGTAACCCCAGGTTGTCCTCAGCTCCTAGGGAAGGAAGCTCACCAACAAAACCCATAGCATGGAATCCATTCCACTCCATTCTAAGCAGAAGCACGGTTTCTCTGAGCATGGCCTCCCAGTACTTAAAAACATAGCCTCTGTATTCAAAGAGACCCAAGTTCACATGCCAGTTCATCCTCTCCATGGTTGTGTGACCTGAAGCAAGTAACTTAACCTCTCTGTGTCTCAGTTTCCTCTGTTAAAATGGGGATGTAATAGTATCTACCTCACAGACAGTGTATGGAAATTACTGGACTCCATCTATTTTAGCTTTTATTCCCTCATGAGCTGATACATATGTTCAACAAATATTGAGCGAATGAATCCTGTCTCAGAGGCCTAATGTAACCTTTATAATATAGGTTTATCTTTATAATAATAAAGATAGTTTCTTTGGCTCAGTCATGACTTACTGTAAAGGAGTTAAAAGCAACTAGAATAAAGATCACGTGAGGCTTTTGTGGACATAGACCAACCTAGCTTGGAAGAAATGTTTTTAGATATATTTTTTCTTAACCTAAGGCATATTGCTGACTTGTGAGGAGTCAGGCACTGGCTGCCATCATCAGAGATTTCTGGAAGCAGGGAGGTGGGGCCTTGGTCCATGACACATCTCTGCAGCATCTTTGACATTTAGGAGGGTGAGGACCTGTTACCTGAGGTGAACAGTTATGGAATAAGGGTCTTAACCTTTCTAGGGAGTCCCCAGGCCACAGCCCTTTCTGCTGATGCCGAGAGGCAGTTAATCCTCGTCTCTTGGATTATTCATGAAGGATATGACGGAGGTACTTTGTCCTCTTTAAATTTTCAGAGGTTCTGTTTCCTAGCGTTGCAGGCCCCTGGGGACCAGGAGGTCTTGCTATAGTGAAGACTCTCTTGTCCAGGGCACAAGGTGGGGCAGGCAGAAGACAGGAGGGGAGGTGCAGACGATTCCGAGGCCACTGCTGTGGGGTAGTCTCAAGAGCACTGGATTGGGAGTTCCTGGCCCTGGATTTTAAGTTCACGTTTGAGCTTTTCTCCTAATGGACGTTGCAGCCTTGGGAACAACACTGAAATTCTGAATCTGGGAAATTACGATAGCTCATTTTCGCTGGGTGTTTATCATGTGCAAGCCCTGCTCCAAGTACACGAGTGCCACCTGAGGCTAGCCCTAATGTTGCTCCACTTTACAAATGAGGAAGTAGAGCCTTAGAGGGCTTGAGAAGATGGAGCTGGGATTAAGCCCAGGGAGTCTGGCTCTAGAGCTCGTGATCTGAACTCTTCACTGCCACGTACTCTCCCACGGGAAGGGTTGTCATGAGGGCTAGATGCAACAAAACTTGGTGTCTTTGTCTCCTTCCAGCTCTGAGCTCTCATGCATGTGCCCTCTAGTTGGAGTGCTGAAGGGTACAGACTGAGCATAGCTGTACCATGAGATGATGGGGGGTGGTGAGACAGCCACAGGGCCATGAAAAGGAGGCCACGTTCAATTAATAATGCAACTGGATGCAGACAGAAAACTCAGAAGAATATTCAGAACGCGGGATGGCATGAGCTAGACCGCCAAAGATTGCTTACGAGACTGAAATTCACAAGATCCCTAGGAAGGAGTTTTTTTCTGAGATTAACTCAATGATGGGGCCCTCCTTAGCTCAGCAAATAACTTTTCCAGAACATAAAAAAATGGCTTGCAACAGCTTTTGATTCACAAATGTTTACTGCATTTATGATGTGGCAGGAATGAATCACAGGATTTCAAACATGAGGCACTTGGAGAAGACTTAACCATGATTTGGGGGTTGCTGACTTGAGTAGCTGGGTAGATGCTGGTGCTGTTCCTGATCAGCAGTGGTATTGTTTTCAACAAACTGTTCTCCTATAGTGATCTTGCAGATGGCCGTGTCTTTTCTGCTGACATGGAGTGACTCTCCAATATGTCCCATTCCTCCACCACACTAAAGATTCCTGCTCACCTCATGCTTTCCCAGGTTCATGTTAGAATGGTGTATGGTTAATGATGTATGGTTAAGCCATTCAGGAAGGACCCCCAACGCATGAGCCCTTATATAGGGTCGGGGGGGCGGGGCTTATGACGCGCCCCTGTAGATTCTGGCCCTCCCTCTGTGGTAGCTCCTTGGAAGTGATTTGGATGACACTGGGAAATGCCGCATCCATAATGAATAGAATTTAATAATTGAGTAGTAGCCATTTAACTCTGTCGGAAAGTTAAATTCTGCTTTCCTTTCCAAGATCTGTGGCCCATCTCTGTTCTCTCTATTCAGATGAGATGATGAAAAAGGTCAAAGGGCTCCGAAAGCCCGGAAAGCATCAGATGTCAGACACGGATGCAAATATCCACACAGTAACAGGAAGGTTATTCTCCAGAAATGGAGCACACCCCCAGTCACGATGCTCAAGGCCATGGCAGCTTGTTAATGGGATTGGCAGCAGAGCCCTCTATGGAAGTTCCTGACAAGAGCCCCACTTGCTTATGTATTTTCTTACTTTTCCTTTAGGAGATTGTGAGGAATCTTCAACCAGGTTCTAAAGATTTCATTAGTGGTGTTATTGTCTTACACCATCTGGCCGTGCTACTGTCAGAGGAAATCAACAATGTCTTCAGAGATGTGACAGAGCAGTGTTGACACTTGGGCAGTTCCAATGAGAAAGTGACTGGCTCTGGATTGAATTATTTTCCTATAATATATTAAAGTTTCCTTCCATATTACAGTTTAGGGTGGCATTTCTCACTTCCTATCTGCAAATATCCCATCACAGCCTTTGATAAAAATCAGACAGAAGTCTTGGTGCCATTACAACTGCACACTTTATATGAACTCAGTTTAGGAAACTTCATCCTAATTAGGTTGAACTTTCTTTGTCATCATCATCAAATTAGGAAACATGTACCCAGGCCATAGTCTTTGGCTCTTTGAAATGTCTGTAGTTGGCACTAAGGTAGAAGATGAACAAATATATGTTGAATGAATGAATAAGTGAAGGAACGAATGATTGGGTTGTCAGGTGGAAAGAGAATAGATTTTAGAATCAGCCAGATTAGGGCGTGAACCCTAGTTCTGTTACTTGTGTTTTCTTCAGGCCTCTGTGGGCGTTCCACACTGGGAAGGGAGGCAGCCCAGAGAAAGTGGCTGTATTCGTTTTCTATTGCTGCTGCAACAAATTACCACCGAGTCCATGGCTAAAAGCAAATAAACAAAACCAGTTTATTCTATTAGAGTTTACTGTAATAGGATAAGTAAGAATGTAATCTGTATTACATTATCTACAGATGTATTATATTACAGTTCTGGAGATCAGAAGTCCAAAATGGTTTTTTGTTTTTTTGTTTTCTGGCCACGTTGCGTGGCTTGTGGAATCTTAGTTCCCTGACCAGGGATAGAACCCGGGCCCCCTGCAGTGGAATCGCAGAGTCCTAACCACGGGACCATCAGGGAATTCCCCAAAATGGGTTTCACTCGGCTACAATCAGGGTTTTAGCAGGGCTGCGTTCCTTCTGGAAGCTCCAGGGGAGAATCCCTTTCCTTATCTCTTTCAGCATATAGAGCCTGCCCACATGTCTTGGCTTATGGTCTCTTCCTCCATCATTAAAGCCAGCAGGGTAACATCTCTGAATCTCCTTCTGACTCTCCTCCCTCCCTCTTCCATCTTTTAGGACCCTTATGGGTACGTCGGACCCACCTGGATAATCCAGGATGGTCTCTCCATCTCAAGGTCCTTTCCTTAATCACATCTGCACAATTCCTTTTGCCATGTAAGGGATTAGGACATAGATATCTGGGGGGGGGTGTGTGGGGGGAAGGGAATCATCCTGCCTACCACAGCAACCGCGCCAGACTTACCCAACAGTGATGGGAAGCAGCTCCACACCTCTCCAGGGTATCACAGATAATGCATAAAAAGTACTCCCCAGGGAGCTCCCCCCATCATGAGAGCCGTGGCTGGTTGTCTTCTTGGGAGGAGTCTAGTTCTGCCCTGGAGTGACTCACTGGTCTTTCCACCGTGGGGTGGTGAAATGGTCTGGGCTCCCTTTAGAACTTGTTGGGTTTTGTAAGACAGTGTCAACTCCACCTCAGCTTGCTTAAGCATTCACATACATGGTTATGCACTTGGCCAAAAAACTTTCCTCTCAGGGAAACCTTGAACTCCGTGCTGCAAACCACTTAGCAAATCTTGGTTGGAAAAATGTTATTTAAGGAGACCCACCCACCTGAGAGCTGGGCAGTCCAACCACACCCTTCAACTGTCCATGGATTAAGCCAGACCACATCCTTTTGGGCCTAGGGTATTTGCTTTTGCTAAATGTTGCATTACTTCGGTGCTATTAGACTACATTACAAGCACACCATAAGAAAAAGCATCACAGAAATTGCATTTATTATAACCGTTTTGTTGATGGATGTTCATTGCTTGTCAGCATAGATTTCTTATGAGAAACCACAGAGAAAGATTCCCTCAGTCTTAAAACCCAGTACTAGATATGGTTTTCCTAATAACTGGTTTATTTCCATCAAATGAACATTAGTCACGTGACTGATCATTTTTCTCTTTGCACAACTCACTGTTAGGAAGGAAGAGCCTTCAACAGAGCTTTAGCACATCACAGCCTGCATTACATGCAGCAGCTTAGTTACCTGCCCTCACTGGCCCTCTTCCCCAGTTCCTTCATCTGTTCCACGTTTTATCTCTTGCTGTTGTACCGTCTGTGAGCTTAGAACAAGGCATGATAAGAACTTTTGTTATTTTCCAAGACTTTTTTTCTCTTTTGTGAGACCCATGTCCCTGATACATTTCTCTTGGTTCCAAGAACAAACTCAAACAAACAAACAAAATCAAAACATGAAACGAAACATCATCAGTGCCAATGTTTCAACATGGACTCTCAGCAGAACTGAGTCCAGCCCCATTGTAAAGCCTGGCGCTTATGCTGATAATATGAAAACAGGTCTCTCACGCTTTGTATGCTGAGCACACCGAGCTCATAAATGCCAGCATTCTAAATGGCTTGCTTGCTGTTAATAGATTCAGTGGCACCAAAATCCATTTCTTTTCTGAGGGATATTTTAACTTTTATTGTATCTTTACTCATGGTCAAAAGACATTGGCAAATTTGCTAAAGTGATTGACGAGACTCCTCTTAAAGCATTCCTAAAGTTTCACGTCTCTGCCTTCACATTTTTGTATGTGAGCTTGTCTTCTTGGAAAGGAAAACCGGAAATGTGCTTTACACTATGTAGGGTTTTGGTAGTTGTGGAAAGCCAAGATTAAAAAAAAAAAAAAAAAAATCAATGTTAGTAGAACCTCCAGTGAAAACATCAAGATACACCTAACCTAAGAGTTCATCTCTGAGTTCATCAAACCACAGAATCCCCAACACCAAGAACCTCTCACACAGATATTGGATGGTGTATCTGGACCTTCCCTTTTTAATCTCTATACCCATAAAGTCCAAGACATAGTATGTATTTGATACATAATTGTTGAATTAATGAGTAATGTCTCCTACTCTCAAAGAGTTCTCCTCCAACCCCAGTAGACCACGATGGGAACACGGTGCTTGCCGCGGGACAGCTGTGCAATACATATGGAGTGACTGGTACCGAGACCCATCCAAACCATGGAAGAAATCTCTGCCATCCCTTAGCTCCAGAGCAGCGATTTTAATTTCCATTATTTCCCCCCTTGTCAAAAATACACCTTACAGATGACATTCACGTAGGCAACCACTCTCATGGGTAGACTTAGGTTAAAGTGTAATTCCTATTGTGCTAGGACAATCTCTGTCTACCTCTCTCCCACTCAAGAAAATATATCAGAACACAAATGAATAAGGGTGCCATTACTATGGGAAGCATCACGAATTCGTGGCAACTTATTGAAAAAGTAAATCATCTGCCATTTTGGTGTTTCAGATAATGTTAGTAGTACATGACTTACGAAGCGGCTCACAATGATTGACGTAACAGCTCACTGAGATACCAAGAATGAGAGTGCTTCTCTACAGAATCCATCTCTGAGACACTGAGTCCTAACACGCCATCTTGGAGACCTTTCCAGACTCCAGGGAAACCATCCCTGAGGCTACCCCACACGCAATCATCTGTACAAATTCCACCATCCATGTGAGCTCCACCAGAACCATAGCGATCATCCCTACGAATGGACACAGCTCACACAGGAATCTCATCATCAACTGGGTGTCACTCCACTTTCTCCATTCTGACCTTGGGGAGGAGGCCTCGCAAGCAGCCCACTTACCACGCCACCGCCAGCAGAGTGTACGAGCACAGACATCCCTTCTCGGAGGTTGGCAACTTCAAAGAGCATCATGTAGGCTGTGACAAAGTTCACAGGGAATGCAGCGGCCTCGGAGAAGCTCATGTCATCTGGGACCTTGTAGACGAATTCCACTGGTGTGCAGACCACCTCTGCCCAGGCATTGTAATTGACAAATGCCATGACACGGTCCCCGATCTGGGAATAGGGAAGCACAGAGTTAGTGGAGGTTTCTTAATCGTTTCTGAGAGATTTCTCAAATATTCTTAAGAATCTGACGAAAACTAGAGTCCTTCCCAGTAAAAAAAGAAACCCCAAACGCTCAAATATGCACACCCTCACCTCACCTGCCTTTCAAGGCATTTGTGGATGCTTTTTTTTTTTAACGAGAAACAATTATAATTAATTAATTTATTTATTTATTAATTTATTGGCTGTGTCAATTCTTAGTTGCGGCAGGCAGGATCTTTCATTGCAGCATGCGAGCTCTTCATTGTGGCACGTGGGCTTCTCTCTAGTTGTGGCACACAGCCTTCTCTCTAGTTGTGGCGAGTGGGCTCCAGAGTGCCCAGGCTCAGTAGTTGCCGCACGTGGGCTTAGTTGCCCCGTGGCATGTGGAATCTTAGTTCCCCGACCAGGGATCGAACCGGTGTCCCCTGCCTTGGAAGGTGGATTCTTAACCACTGGACCACCAGGGAAGTCCCTGTGGATGCTCTTGAAGTCCATCTGTGCAAGCTTCCCAGGGGCCATGGAAGCCAGGGACTCTACCCCTCTTCTGGAGCATAAATATATCGATACAACGTGCATCACATCACATGCCATGGAATGTTAGTGTTGGAAGGTCATATTACTGGTTTAACCTCTCATCTAATCTCCCTGTTTGGGAACTGGGAAGGTCAAAGGGGCTAGGAGTCAAATCTACTCTCAGCTATTCTCTCCCACCCCATATAGATTCCCTGCCAGGTTAGTTCACTGTGGTATTTGCATCAATGGATTACCGATTACATCGGATGTGAAACGTGGTCCATCAGAGGAGCCATGTAAGTCTAAGCGCAAGAGATTGAAGAAGAGCAACCAGGCTTAGAGTGAAATAGGAAAATGCCATCAGGTGTGAGGAATGACAACTAACGTTTATTGCACACGTATTATATGGCAGACATTGTCCTAAGGCCGTCCCATGCTTTACCTCATGATTAGATGAGGCAGGGCTGAATACTGTGGGGATTTTTTATCAGTGGTTTACATAGCCGGACACCATTCAAAAAAAAGAAAAAAAGCAGTCTTCCCTTTAAAGTGGTTATAATCATATGCTAAGTTTTTTTCATAGCATATCATTATTAAAGGTAAACACAAAGTAAACTCTCACTGATGGCTTACATGAGCTGCCAAGTGCTAGTTCAATTGAACCATTCGGCTATTTGATGTTAGTTGCTTATACTATAACTTTTAAATGCAATACTCAGATTGCTGTGGTCATAGTGATTTCTCAGTAAATTAACGGCTTTCATATATGTGTGTTTTAGTGTATATATATTTTTATGATTGACTCTACTGTTTTATTTTCTTTCTAGTTTAGGATTTCTCTTTCACCCCTGCTCAAAAACAACAACAAAAGCCTCCTATGAGATGGGTTTTGTTACAGTGCCATATTACAGACGAATGGTCATAGGTTTTACAGACATTTAAACTGAGGCAAAGAGAGATTAAAGCACATGCCCAAAGTCATGTAGCCAAAGAGTAGCTGTACTGGGATGTGAATCTAGGTAGGCTGACTCCAGATACAAATAGTTAATTCATTACACCTAAGTGCTACAAAGAAGAAATAAATTTATATAAGGATGTACAACAGGGGAACCTACCAAGTCTGGGAATATTAGTCTAACTCTTTAAGTCTCAGTTTTCTCAGCTTTTAAATGGGTATAATATTAGGAACAGGTCCTAATGGAGATTAAATGACATAATATGCATGCAATCCACTTGGCACAGTGCATGTAAAACGAGGAGAGAACAATTAATGCTAACTCTTAAAAAGAACAGATTGGTTCCTGATCTCATGGATTTCACGGTTGAATGATCAAAAGCTAAATATCGACCCACTGAGTTTCATGAAGCATAGGAACAGCTGTCTAAGCGTTAAAAACCAAATGATGATGTCAGGAATATCATCTCAGATGCCCTAGCTTGGACCAGAGGATCTCTAGGGTCTAACACTGGCATCCTACTTTGCACAGACTCATGCAAACCCAAAGATCCATAACACCACAGAGTATTTCTCCAGTGTCAACAGAGTGTATGAAAAGAGTATTTCAACCACCTTGACAGCGATGGTTGTGCCGTCACAGACCACCTTGACGGTGATGGTCATAGCCAGCCCAGACCACCTTGGCAGTGATGGTCGTAGCCATCCCAGCAGGGTTGACTGCTCCAGACTTCTTGTTTCACTATCAAAATGGCAAAAAGAGGATCAGCCATCAGATCAGCAGCCCCAGTCTCAGAGTCCAGCGGTGGGGAACCATTTTTTTTTTTTTTTTAAAAACATCCGATTCACCTCATTACTTGATTCTGTTTAAAAAAACGAAATTAGTCCTGGGCGACTGAGTCCAAATTATTCCTTTAGTGCTGAGCCTCTGGCAACAACTTTTCAAGGCTCCCTTGCAACCCATCAAGCCAAGAGAGCTATTCAGTGTGTTGCCGTGTGGAATTCCATCTCTAACATGATTGAAAATTTTAAGTCAAAATTACAGAGGGCCTATTAGTATTGGTTTTCTCCCAAATCACACCCTGACTGGAAAGCTGTAGGTGGCTGCTTTTATTTGTTTGTGCAGCTGAACGTACTGGAGGAGGGTGGAGGGGGGTGATGGATCGGTTTGACAATAGCAAGTCAGGGCTAACTAGCAGAAGAAAGATCACATATAAGGGAAACAACACATGTAATCAAGCACAGTGATTCCTCCCTCTAAACTAAGGCCAACAACATCCTTATCTGCTGTTACAGTCTAAAATGATGGGTTATTTATCCAGTGCTCAAGATGAATAGCGCAAACGGCATGATCTGTTCCTTTGGGACCACGTGGAGGGGCGAAGAGCAGATCATAGCACTCACGTGCAGCACTTTCAGGGAGAGATGGTGCTGCCACGTGAGGTTACATTGCTTACCTGGGGACAGAAAATGTAAAGTCATAGGAAAGAAAAGAAAAAGCGCATCTACTTCTCTCTCAACGTTTTTCTGCCATGTTATCTGGAAACCACCGGCAAAAAGACGGATGAGCGGGATGAGATTTCCAGACGTTCATCATAATGAATCGGGAGCATATTGATATTTTCACAGTATGTTGAGGCTCCGAGGCACCGAGAGCTGAGCAGCCTCAGAATCAATTCCAAGGGCGCATTCTGGCTTTGCCTTTTATAGCGTTTCTCTCCCTGTGTTAACTGTCGCAATGGTTGCAGGTGGAGAACAGAGGGAAAGAGCGTGGGACTGCAGGAAGAGTAAAGAGGCTCTGGTGATTTTAATCCAGCTGCAGCTACTACTTATTATCTTTCTGACCGCATGGAAATTACTGAACCCTTCTGAACTTCATCTCTAAGGAGATAACAATATTTACCTTGCAGGCTGAAAAACAGTAACTTCCCCATGTTTCTAGTTATGGTAGATTCTCAAATGTGAGGTCCCTTCATCTCTCCATGGGAAGCATTTAAAGTCGAGCGAGAGCTCTTATGCCTGATTTCCACTGTTTTTTCTTGCTCCAAACTACCGCAATTTTGTGCAATTGATTTGCCCATAGTTTTTCAGTTTTTATAGACAAGATCCTACTTGATTTGCATGATAATGGTAGGAAGGGTCATACATCTTTTCAGCGATATAAAAAATTTTATTATGAGGAATTTTGAACATGTACAAAAGTAGTCAGAATAATATAATAACCCTTTTTATCCCTTGCCCTACTCCCCAAGCCACCAACCCATAGCCGATTCTGTCTCATTGTCAGTTACCTCTCCCCTTCAGCTTTAAAATCTTCATCCAAAAATGCCACTTTCCCAGTGTCTGAAATAACGATTTATAAATGATCGCTTAGATGCATCAGCTAAGTAGATATTTAAAGGAACCAAATTATAAAATACAGAGGCTAGGGGCTTCCCTGGTGGCGCAGTGGTTGGGAGTCCGCCTGCCGATGCAGGGGACACGGGTTCGTGCCCCGGTCTGGGAGGATCCCACGTGCCGCGGAGCGGCTGGGCCCGTGAGCCATGGCCGCTGGGCCTGCGCGTCCGGAGCCTGTCCTCCGCAACGGGAGAGGCCACAGCAGTGAGAGGCCCGCGTAACGCATAAAAAAAAAAAAAAAAAAAAAAAAATACAGAGGCTACTTCTCCCCAACTTTTGCGTTTTGTAATTGACTTTTGAACCTGAAGTGATGGGGAAATGAGAGCCACAGATAGAGAGAGGAGGGATGTACACTTAGTTAATACAAGGCCAAATTCATAGCTGTATTAATTTTAACCTTATTAATAACTGTATAAAATGAATAAAGGGGATGCTAAGGTTTCCCCTGGCCCCTTCACCAGACCGTTGCCAGGAACAACAAGACGGTACCTGGGAAAGGTATGAGACGTTTGGAAAGTCCTATCATTTACAACCACTGTTAATAAACCCAAATAATGAGACAATAACAATAAGACACGTTATAGATTATTTCAAACATATCTTGCATACTCTTTTATTATCTTAATGGATTCCAGATAGATATCATCCTTTCAGTCTGAAGTCAAAACATTACCTCGAATCCTTTGACGCTGTCCCCCAGAGCTTCAACAATCCCAGAACATTCAAATCCTGGCACCAGGGGGGTCTTGGGAGGGTTGTCGATATTCCCTTGTCGCACCATCAAGTCAATGAAGTTTAAACCACTGTGAACAGCAAACATGAAAAAAGAAATTCACAATGAGATCCGAAAGAAAGCACTGGCTTGAGTTTTCTTTCCTTCCCATTCCCTCCCTTCCCGCGCTCCCCAATTCCTCTCTCCTTTCTTTTTAAATTTTTTGACGAAACATGCCTAATAGTTATGTTACTTAGCTAGATGTCACCAATAAAGTAAAGCAGTGCTCTTTCTAGACAACTAATGCTTTCCCAGCCCTTCAAATGGCAGTTGCAGAGTTCACGCTCTAATTCAAAAGAGAGTCCCTTTGCTCCCACTCAGAGCCTCCTTACTCTTATTTTAAAAGTATGTATTATCCAGCCTGGTCATTAGCTGTTCTAGCAGTTAATCAAGGGTAAAAAATATACTAGGAAGAGGTTATAAGAAGACACATGGAAAGCAGCCAGACACAATGGCCATCCGCCATTCTATGAAAAACAAAGAGAAAGAAGACCTAACCTAAAAGGTCTCAAAACAACTGTCACACCTCAACCATCCCATCGACTTACATGAGCGCCGAGCCATAAACGGTACCCATAATGGTGACTATGAGCCATTAAGAGACCACATTGGGTCCAGCTGCAGGAGGGTGACTCGAAGAATATAGGTCAAAGTGATGGAACATTGGGGATGGGAAGACTGGAGGGTTCATTTCAAAAACTTTAGTTACCTCTGGCTGAGAGAAGTCATTAGGTATTTTCTACAAATGTATTACTTTTGAAATAAAGTTATCATTAAAATATATCAAAGTCATTGCCCTTTGAATCAACCACACACTTGATTCTAAGGATGCTACCAGTGCTCCGAACTGTTGGATTTTTTTAAAGAGCCACAATCGGGAATTGCATTTAACACCCATGAACCAATCAAGTGGGAACACATATCTCACTCAACGTGTATTTTTTCCCACCAGCTGTGGTTCTAATGTACTGCCTGTCTTCATAAGCTGCCATCTAAGAAAGACACGGGTTATAGAAACCAAACTCCTCGGTCTGGCCCAAGGCCTGTTAGCGTCCGGCCACAGCTTCTTTTTCAAGTAAGAGGCGAACTCTTTCTTAAACACAGGTGGCCCATTTCTTCCTTGGCCTCTTTGGAGCCAAGGAAGCATCTAACTACCTACATCCGCTGGTCTCTACTCATCAGTCTCACCCATAAGGAATGGATAAGGGCAAGGAGGATGACTTCCTTGAAAGATGGGTTCAAGAATCATCCCTTTCTTTAGGTTTTTCTGGACACGAATGAGGCCAGATGCACATATTGCCCCATTGAAGTATCTCTAACATGTGCCTTTTCTGAAGGCAGCTGCATGCCTCGTATTTCTTTGCTTCCAGAATACCTGGCATACATTATGCCCACAGCAACACAGTAGGGACTCAAGCAACATCCACTGGATGAAGGAATATTCATGAATATCCAAAAAAAATGTGCTGCCAGTTTGAGTAGTAACTCCTTTTTTTTTTTTTTTTTTTTTTTAAATATTTATTTATTTATTTATGGCTGTGTTGGGTCTTCGTTTCTGTGTGAGGGCTTTCTCCAGTTGTGGCAAGCGGGGGCCACTCTTCATCGCGGTGCGCGGGCCTCTCACTATTGCGGCCTCTCTTGTTGCGGAGCACAGGCTCCAGACGCGCAGGCTCAGTAGCTGTGGCTCACGGGCCCAGTTGCTCCGCGGCATGTGGGATCTTCCCAGACCGGGCTCGAACCCGTGTCCCCTGCATTGGCAGGCAGATTCTCAACCACTGCGCCACCAGGGAAGCCCAGTAACTCCTTTTTTTAAAAATGTATTTATTTTATTTATTTTTGGCTGCGTTGGGTCTTCCTTGCTGCGTGCAGGCTTTCTCTAGTTGCGGCGAGCAGGGGCTATTCTTCATTGTCTCGCGCGGGCTTCTCATTGCGGTGGCTTCTCTTGTTGCGGAGCACAGGCTCTAGGCGTGTGGGCTTCAGTAGTTGTGGCTCGCGGGCTTAGTTGGTCTGTGGCACGTCGGATCTTCCCGGACCAGGGCTCGAACCGGTTTCCCCTGCATTAGCAGGTGGATTCTTAACCACTGCGCCACCAGGGAAGTCCCTTAACTCCTTTTAAAAAGCGGCCAAGGGATGCTCAGCGTCATGGACACATTCCTGAAATGTATGTGTAGACTTCCAAAGGTCCTGCTTTGATGGTTAATAGTTCTTAGGGTCATTTATTAACCAGAATGTTCTCCAATAATGTGGCCAGTTTTTTAAGAGCTCGGGGAGACCTGGGCACAGATCTCAATTCCATGACTTCTCCTTGTGTAACCTTGGCTCAGTTACTCAACTTCTCTAAGCCTCAATTTCCTTGTCTGTGAAATGGGGGCTACGGTAGCACCCATGCCACAGGGTTGTTAATAAGAGTTAAGCGTTAAGAATGGTGCCAAGTACATAGTAAGTACTCAATAATAATATCTGCATCTTCTGTTAAGAAGAAGGCTGACGTGTGAGATACATTTTAGGAAGATTCCCATTAAACAAGAGTTACAAATAGTTTCAGAGCTGAAGTGGGAAAACTTCAGGTATCGATAAGCTTCACTTCTGTGAAATAGTCCATTTTCAGACACAATCAAATAAATAAAGCATCGCTGTATAACAATAAAAGGAATTTCTACGTCCCAAGTCAAACACCCCATCTCATTTCACGCATATTTCAGCTCACTGCGTTATATCCTCTGTGTGAAAACAGGATTTCCCAAGACCCTGATGGAAAAATGCCAGAAGAAATGACTTGACAGTGCCGTAAACGCTCCAGCCCCCTGGAGAAGGCTGCATCCTAGACGCTTTCTACGCTGCTCAATACGGCGGCCTTCAATCTCCATGCAGCGTGAAGTGGGCCCAGTGATTGTAAACGGGGAGCCAGCTACTTGATTCCAGCGAGAAGGGCTAAGGCAGACCTTACAAAATCCTGTAGCATCCCATTTTGTCAGTGAGGCATGCAGTGATTCTGTCAGGATCGTGGAGAATGCCAGCCAACTTGAGGACAGAAACATGAAGGAGGTGTATCCCAGGGGACAGAGGACGGGTCATTGTTGTTCATCTCAACACACAGAGGAGGTGAACAGTTGTTAATGAAGTACCCTTATGTGTTGCATCAGACCTGTTTCATGGTGCCTGCCCACACACCTCCTCCTGATATGGACCTATCCAGCATTTACTGAGGGTTCAATTCGTGGCAGAAACCGTGCTAAACACTTCCCTTTTGTTATTTAAGACTCAGTGACACTCCTACGAGGTGTGAACTATCATATCCATTTTTTAGATAAGGAAACTTAGACTCAACAAGATTAAGTTACTTGTGTAAGGTCACATCTTTAGAAACTGTCAAAGTCAGGATCCGAATCGAAGCCAAGCCTAGAAACTGAGCCCTCACAGATGACGCCCTACTCCGTCTCTAAGGAAACTTCAGCCACTGCCCTTGACGAAGGGGCACATCCAAGGGACCAGGTTTATGACTTCTTGTCTCTTTGCCCACTGATTGACCCAGTGGTGGACCCAATGTTGGAGGAGTGGCCATTCACAATCTAAGCAGGAGCCCATTCAGTATAAAGTAAATGAGCTGGCCTGAGAACTGGACGTTCTCTCAAAAACTATGAATTGGGAAACATGCATCAGGAGAAAAACTTGGTACCAGAAAGGATGTCAAAAAAATAGAACTGAGCTGGGTCACAGAGCCAACCTAACAGGCTATACCAGGGTGAGTTATACAAACCTCACTGCTGAGTTATCAAGGATGGAAGGGTTCAGTCTCTACATGTGGTGAAACCCAGCCTCCTGCCCCAAATATCCAAGAGTTCCTTTGATACTTCACGCATGTCTTTATAATAGGTTATGTGTATGGTCTCTGTCTCATGAAACCAAAATACAAATTAAAACAAATACCATAATCAATAACCCTAAATCACCCACTGGACAGCCATTACTGACCTCATTTTTTTCTTTTTTCAAACAAAACCAGCAACATTGTTTCAAGATAATAAGTTCTTTGCCCAAGGCCACACAGACAATGAATGGTGAACCCATGAACTTAAACTTGGGTCTGTCAAACACTTTTTTTCCCCAACACAACAGGAAAACACAGGGGCACATCAAGCCATACATCATCATAATTATAGTGTCCAGTATTCGCTAAGATAATTTGATTTTTCACCTGGAAATTTTGAGGGGTAGCAATGACTATGCCTGATGACTCAGGCCCATATCAGGGGTAATTGTCTCTTACCTAATTTTTACATGGCTCTTAAACATTTGAGAGCATTGCAAAAAGAAATACTGCTGCGAAGCGCTTGATGTAATGGTCTTCTAAGTAATCCTATGTTTCTCAAATATTGGTATAATTATAAAGATAAGGCTGTTTTGTTTCCCTCCCACACTAAATTATTAGTCAAATAATAGGCTTAAAGGGTTATTACTGAGACTTAGCATCCTGAAGGAATGAAGGCCGAGGTGTGAGAAAGGGACCCTGAAAAACTCAAAACACAGAATGAGGGGGGTACAGGGAAATTTGGAGGCAGAGTCTCTTTACAAAGTAACTCTTTCATTTGCATAGCGTAGTGCAGTCTATAAGGTGCTTTTATACACATCTCATTAAACCTTGTAACAATCCTAGAAAGGCAAGAAGTGCAGATATTATTATTCCCATTAGACAGATGTGAATGTTGAGCCTCAAATAAGAAAGCTGACTATGCCAAAGACAACACAATTAGTCCACGGCAGAGCTGAGACTTGAATCGAGATCTTCAAGCTCCTTGCTTATCTTATACCCCATGACACCATGAAATCTGCAACGCAAGTAAATTCAATGTGACTAAAATCAGTTGTGTCAAGAATCGGGGGCAAGAACACTAAGAGAAAAATGGTGGAAGGAAACAGATGCAGGGTGCGTGGGTTCCACTTCCTGCACTGCCATCAGTGCGCTGCGGGACCTTGGCTCCGTCTGTGAAGCCCACTCCCCCCCCGGCCCCACCCCAGCTCTCATACTCTGTTTGCTTGATGGTTCTTTATCTGTGGGCTCTGCTTAAAATATTATCAAAATCAAAGCTGAGGTAGAGAGGAAGAGATGCTTGGTGGTCTTGGTAAAAGACACTGACTTGGGATGCTCAGATTCTATCTAGAAGCTGAAGGAAGGCAAGCTAGCCTTGGCGTCTGTACTTTGTTTTCTATTATCTATGAAGTGATGGATGTCAGCCCTGTAAAGTCTCATGGGAGATGTCTAGCTGTCTTCATTTCATGTTCTACTAGACTCAACAAATGTTGCTCACTTGACGATGATGCTACAGGTTGGGTATTAAGGTATGGACCATTTTCATCTCCATATTGTTCAGGAGGATGGTTAAGCCTGAAGAAGGTATAGTACCTTGTCCAAGGCCCTATTGTAGGTACCAGAACTGGGGTACAAGCCCTTTTTATATGGCTCCAAAGTTGGAGTTTCTGACCACTAGGCTGTCATTCTGTTACCTATAAACCATGGTAGGCTGCTGTGTATTCTTGTCCCCAAAGCTCTGGCTTGGGCTCTGTTAATTTCTGTTGGATATGCTAATAATATCAAAGAAGACATAATTTATTTCTTTTTTTATTGAAGGATAGTTGATTTACAATGTTTCAGGTAGACAGTAAAGCGACTCAGTTATACATATACACGTATATATTCTTCTTCAGATTCGTTTCCATATAGGTAGGTCCCTGTTGTTTCGTTTATATACAGTAGGGTGTCTTTGTTAATCCTAAGCTCCTAAATTTATCCCTCCACCACCCTTTCCCCTCTGGTAACCATAAGTTTGTTTTCTATGTTAGTGAGTCTATTTCTGTTTGATAAATAAGTTCAGTTGTGTCATTTTTTTTAGATTCCACATATAAGTGATATAATATGGTATTTGTCTTTCTCTTACTGACTTACTTCACTTAGTATGATAATCTCTAGGTCCATCCATGTTGCTGCAAATGGCATGATTTCATTCTTTTTTATGGCTGAGTAGTATTCCATTGTATGTATGTATATGTGTATGCATATATATGTATATATGTATCTTCTTTATCCATTCATCTGTTGATGGACATTTAGGCTGCTTCCATGTCTTGGCTATCGTAAACAGTGCTGCTGTGAACATAGGGGTTCATGTATCTTCTCGAATTATAGCTTTGTCTGGATATATGCCCAAGAGTGGGGTTGCAGGATCATATGGCAACTCTGTTTTTAGTTTTTTGAGGAACTTCCATACTGTTCTCCATAGTGGCTGCCCCAATTTACATTCTCACCAACAGTGTAGGAGGGTTCCCTTTTTTCTATACCAGCATTTATTGTTTGTAAACTTTTTGATGGTGCCATTCTGACCACTGAGAGGCGGTACCTCATTGTGGGTTTGATTTGCATTTCGTTACTAATAAGCGATGTTGAGCATCTTTTCATGTGCCTGTTGGTCACCTGTATGTCTTCTTTGGAGAAATGTCTATTTAGGTCTTCTGCCCATTTTTGATTGGGTTGTTTGTTTTTTTGATATTGGGCTGTATGAGCTGTTGGTATATTTTGGAAATCAATCCCTTGTCGGTTGCATCATTTGCAAATATTTTCTCCCAGTCTGTAGATTGTCTTTTCGTTTTGTTCATGGTTTCCTTTGCTGTGCAAAAGCTTATAAATTATTTCTTAAAGGACACCACTAAGTGGGTGACAGAGGAATCAGCCCAGTTATAGTTTATTAATTTTCCAATTTGAGATAAAGTTGGCCCAGTGAAGGATTTAGCAAAGAAGAGGCAAGTAGATATGGAGAAGGTCCCCTTTTATTTTCCAGGTGAAAGGAAGGCAGGGGTGGCTCATGGGAAAGGATTTTAGATCTCTTGCCATCTTGTTCCTCCCTCAGATCATCAGTATCCTCAGCATGGACCACAGGAATCCAAACACTCAGACCATTACACGGAGAACAGTACGATGAAAGCCTTCCTCTTCCAGAAGACTGCTTCTTTACTGATGCAGCTCAATAGAGCCCAATCATATATTTCGATTTCACACTCAATAGAAATCCCTAATCTTGCCCCATCATTGGTTCAATTGGGAGATACATGGTCAAAGAAACAACCTTCAGTAACCCACTGTTTTACTTACTGAAGGGATATTGTTGAACATAATATTTGTTAAAATACACATTCTCTTCTTTATGAAGACAGGGAATTTTTCCCCAAATTTCAGCACAAAGGTTGTTTGTGTGGCTCTTACAGGCCCAGTGCAGTGTAGAAACATTATATTTCTTTCTTTGCATTGGCTACTAGGAAGCTCTGAACCAAATTTGTAGCACCCCTCCCCACACACTGCAGAGCTTCCTGGCATTCATTCTCTATGTTATCCTAACACTCAACTTCATCTTAACTTTCTGAATGCTTTGGAGTTCCCATTAAAATAAATCTTAAACTCTATTAGATTCGATCTCACACTTGACTGTGCATCAGAATTCGCAGGAGTACTTGTAAACACACAGATTGCTGGGCCCCATCCCTGCATTCCTGACTAAGTAGGTCTATGGGGGAGGTCCAAGAATTTGTATTTCTTTCTTTCTTTTTTTAAAAATTAATTAATTAATTTGGCTGTGTTAGGTCTTCATCGCTGCACGTGGGTTTTCTCTAGTTGCGGCAAGCAGGGGCCACTCTTCGTTGTGGTGCACGGGCTTCTCTTTGCAGCAGCTTCTCTTATTGCAGAGCACAGGCTCTAGGTGCGCGGACTTGCATAGTTGTGGCACACAGGCTCAGTAGCTGTGGCTCGCGGGCTCTAGAGCACAGGCTCAGTAGTTGTGGTGCATGGGCTTAGCTGCTCTGTGGCATGTGGGATCTTCCCAGACCAGGGCTCGAACCCGTGTCCCCTGCATGGGCAGGTGGATCCTTAACCACTGCACCACCAGGGAAGCCCCAGAATTTGCATTTCTAACAGATTTCCAGGTGCTGCTGCTCCTGGTCTGGGAAGCACACTTAGAGGATCGCTACCCTATCTATTTCTTTTTAAGCTATTTCAAGCTGTCTTTGGAATGAGACAAGGTAAAAATTAATAGATGATGATTAAACAGATAAGAAAATGAAAAGCTCTCTCGTCCTCTAGGGCAGTTGAATTTTTTGATCCTAGTCCAAAGAATTATATTTACTCATGTTAAATGTGGTCTTATTAGATTAGATTCATCATTCCGATTTGTCTGGCTCTTTCTTGGATCCTAATTCTTTCACCCAAAAAAATTGGCTTTTCCTCCTGGATTTGTGTCCTCTGAAAATGCAGTTTTCATGCCATTGATTTTTATGTCTAAATTGCTGCTTAAAATATTGGACAGCAAAGTCATTCCCTCCACTGTGCACCTCATCTCATCTCTTCTCGCTACTCCAAACACCACTCCAGCAATTCTCCCATCTCTTCTACATCATCACTGCTCCGGCCTCCACTACATGAAAGCTAATCAAAACGTGGTCCATGCACGGATGCCGGTCTTTGAACTAGTCGCTGTCAGTCGGGAGAAGATGTGTACAGAAGTTGAGAATAAGCATTCAGAAACTTGTAGAAGATTTTGACAGAGTAATTTTGTTTATTGAAGTTAATCATTTAAAAAGAAATGTTGGATAGGCTGTCACGTTCCAGGTTACTAAGGGTGTTTGTGAAGCTCATGGAGGGAATTCAAGACGTAGGACTAGCTGACATTTTTTAAGTTTCTTTAAATCGTGACCTCTATGATTCTCTGAAACATCTCCAAGATACTTTGAATTCATGTTAAACAAATACTGTATTAAGACCGTGAGCCTCACTCTGTGAGCGACGGCAGTCAGTACCCTCCCCCAGCGGCAATAACTGCGGACCATGTGGGTGCAGGCTGACCAAGCTTCAAGAATAATCATTTTCTGGATGCATGTCAGGATCATCGTGGTGATA
This sequence comes from Phocoena sinus, assembly GCF_008692025.1. Classification (NCBI taxonomy): domain Eukaryota; kingdom Metazoa; phylum Chordata; class Mammalia; order Artiodactyla; family Phocoenidae; genus Phocoena; species Phocoena sinus. The sequence continues at coordinate 49,286,463 of NC_045781.1, read as the reverse complement.
TATATATTTTAATGTGTACATCCTGGCTCTAGCTTTGAGAGTCTGTTTCACCCAAGCACACATTCTCACGTGCCATCAGCACTGAGAAAAATTGCTCTAAGTAGCCCCAAATCAGCTGTTTCCAGAAAGAAGACTGTTCAAGAAGAAATGGACCCTTTCTGAGACCAGTTCTCATATAGGGCTTTGTGATGGGTGGGGCGGGGGGCCCCAAGAAGCTAGTAGAATCTCTAGAAATCCCCATTCTAATTCCTCAAGTGATGGGGCATGGGGAGAAAAGGACTTATTGGTGGTGAGTCATTGTAGTAGATAACATTTATGTGGTGCGTGCTGTGTATCAGGCATGGTGTTCAGTGTTTTATAAGTGTGATATTTAATTTTTCCAACAACCATAACAAGGCAAAGAGATACACGACATTACCTACATTTCACAGAGAACAAAACGGAGGCGCATTGAGGTTTACAAAGCCAAGGGATGAAAGCAAGTGATGTCTCTAGAGGCTACTGCCCTTTGCTTTTCTTCTGAGAGAGCATCACTCAGTTTTCCCAGTTACAAAGAGGGGACTTCTCGACTCATCTATCACATTGAGCACTTACTATATCCAGAGCAGACACTTAGTATTGGATACCCACAGTTAACAGGGGGTTCAATTTCTCATGGGGAAACAGAATCATGAAAGCTGCTCACAATGCAGCGTGATGAGTGGTTTTACAGAAGTGTAGCCAGAGAGCTCACCCGGTCACCAGGAGATGGGCTCACAGACAAGATAACCATGGAGTCAAAACAATGAGCCCCAGAAAGGCTTTCCCAAAGAATTGTTAGCTTTGCTGACACCCTCTGCAGTCAACAAAGCTAAATTTAAATCCTTCGCTTTTGCTTACTGGCTCCTCCTCGCGTGGGTAGCTTCCTCTCCCTGAACCTAAGTTTCCTCATCTCAAAAATGGGTTAGTAGGGGGCTTCCCTGATGGCGCAGTGGTTGAGAGTCCGCCTGCCGATGCAGGGAGCGCGGGTTTGTGCCCCGGTCCGGGAAGATCCCATGTGCCGCGGGGCGGCTGGGCCCGTGAGCCATGGCCGTTGAGCCTGCGCGTTCGGAGCCTGTGCTCCGCAACGGGAGAGGCCACAACAGTGAGAGGCCCGCGTACCGCAAAAAAAACAAAAAACAAACAAAAAAACCACATCGGTAGTATTTCAAACACGGAACAAAGTGACCAAGGAGATACACTGAGAATCTAAATATCAAGAGCCATTTTCAACAGAAACAGAAAAGCATGGCATGAATGGGTCCAAAACAAGCTGTCCAAGACTGACCCCTTGATTTCTGGACCTGGAGTTATTTATTTACTCTCAGCCTCTCCTGGGGACACAGCAGCTATTTATTCCTAAGAAGGTTCTTGAAAAGGTTAAAATCTCTGTGGTCCAGGTTAGATGTTGACGGAGTCATTGACTTCAAACAGATGCCTGGCAGTGACTGGTTGTGTAGAACATTCAAACTAATTTAATTTAAATTCAACAGACCTTCCATGATTTGGGACCTGGCTCAGGACAACAGTGACAGTGTTACAACAGTGACAATGACATCTCTGGTTCCCAAGAGTTCAGAGATCAACGAAATAAATGAGTTCACAGTATGACAATTCCCTAACAGGCAGTGGGACACGGGTCACAACTAGCACAGGGAGGGCAGTTACTAACTCGCTTTGCAGGAATCACGGAGGTTCCACAGCTAAGTGTCACTTAGGCATGGCTGCGCCCTTTGCTTCCATTCTCCCAAGCTCTCCAGCCTCATCCCACCTCTCCATGAGGGGAGAAAGCATTATGAGACAGTGCAAAGCGCTTACTGCTTGACTTCTCACTGGAGCCCCAGAGGGGCAGGGTTCCCACAGAGAAACAGTCCATTTTTGCTATAACATGACAGCTATCTCCTAAGTCATTGCTGCTGATAAAAACTATGCTTCCTAAAACAGTTGTTTCAGTGGGAAAACGAATAAGGTAGACTAGAGCAACATTGTCCAAAGAATATTCTGCAGTGATGGAAATGTTCTGTATCTGCTCTGTCCAATATGGCAGCCACTAGCCATGTGTGGTTACTGAACACTTGAAGTGTGGCTAGTGTGGGTGAGGAACTGAACTTTTAATTTTTCTTAATTAGTATTTAAATGTAATTAGCCTTTATTAGAGAAATGTGAGTCAAACCTACCATGAGGTACCACCTCACAGCAGTCAGGAGGGCCATCGTTAAAGTCTACAAATAGCAAATGCTGGAGGGGGTGTGGAGAAAAGGGAACCATCCTACACTGTTGGTGGGAACGTAAATTGGTGCAGCCACTATGGAGAACAGTATGGAGGTTCCTCAAAAAACTAAAAATAGGGCTTCCCTGGTGGCGCAGTGGTTGAGAGTCCGCCTGCCGATGCAGGAGACACGGGTTCGTGCCCCGGTCTGGAAGGATCCCACATGCCGCGGAGCGGCTGGACCCGTGAGCCGTGGCTGCTGAGCCTGCGCGTCCAGAGCCTGTGCTCCGCAACGGGAGAGGCCACAACAGTGAGAGGCCCGCGTACCGCAAAAAAAAACAAAAACTAAAAATAGAGTTACCATATGATCCAGCAATCCCACTCCTGGGCACGTATCCAGAAAAGATGAAACTCAAATTCAAAAAGATACACGCACCCCAATATTCATAGCAGCACTATTTACAATAGCCAAGACATGGAAGCAACCTAAATGTCCATCGACAGATGAATGGACACAAAAGATGTACATATATACCATGGAATAATACTCAGCCATAAAAAAGAATGCAATAATGCCATTTGCAGCCACATGGTTGCAACTAGAGATTATCACACTAAGTGAAGTCAGAAAGAGAAAGACAAATACCATATGATGTCACTTATATGTAGAATCTAAAACATGACACAAATGAACTTATTAACGAAACAGAAACAGACTCACAGACATAGAGAACAGACTTGTGGTTACCAAAGGGGAAAGGGGGTGGGGGAGGGATAAATTAGGAGTTTGGAATTAGCAGATACAATCTACTATATATGAAATAGATAAATAACAAGGTCCTACTGTATAGCTCAAGGAACTATATTCAATATCCTGTAATAAACCATAAAGGAAAAGAATGAAAAATAATATGTATATGTAAAACTGAATCACTTTGCTGTGCGTCAGAAACTAACACAACGTTGTAAAGCAACTCTACTTCAACAAAAAAAATTCATTAGCCTAAGAAGGAGGCAGTAGCACAGTCACTGCCCTGCTGTCTTCCTCATGGACTGTGTGCAATTCCAAGGCAGAGAGTTTGCCTTAAAATCCATTTCTCCCACGTTCTCTGCTTAGCCCAGGGTATATTCTAGCCTTGCCAACGATGATTCCTCCACTGAAGGTGTAAGTAGGAAAACACCAAGGAGTGATTCAAGCTCTTTCCTTCCTTCTGCTAGAGGGAATATTGCTTGGCAGCCTTGTCGTGTAGCAAGGGGAAAGCCGAGAAGAACAAAGACCTGCTTGATTGCTGTGCTTTGGGAAGAGCAAATATTTATCCTGGAACATAAAAGAACAGATGTGAAAGGTGAGCAAAGATAGATGCAAAAGACAAGAGATAGCAAGGGCAGGGCTTGAGAATCTGGGAGAGTTTCAAGAGCACAGGGAGAGAGTCTGGAGGGAGCAGGAGGCAGTGAGCGGATCTAAACGGGAAGAGAAGTTTTTCGAGAAGTTTTTCTTCGTAGCACGGATGCATCCAGCTTTGGTGTTTTCTAAAGGACTCAACAGAATTTGACCGTGCTTCTCAGTTATACTGGAAACTGGGTTTCTATTCAAGGGTGAATCATGCCAGCTAAATCTAGGATACAAAAGGAAAAAAAGAATAGGAAAAGGAACAAAAAATGTTAAAAGAGCAAAAAGAAGAAGTCAAGTGTCCCATAAACGCTGTTGGCTGAGGGCAGAGATGTGGACTCAGTGGGTAAGGGGGTGCAAATTGCCTTTGCTCGTTATTTCCTACGAAGGAGCAGTCCCAGGGGCATGGGACGTCTCCTCTGCGGGCAGACAGAAATGTTCTCCAGGATCTGAAAGCAGAAAGGGCTGTCTTTGGGAAGGTGGGCACGTTTTTAGCTGCATTACGCATCCTGGGTTCTGGCTGCAGAAACGTTGAGTCAGAGTTTAGTACAGAGTCCCCAGTTGGAACAGTTTTATTCAGTTTAGCTGGAGGATACAGAGAATCCAATTACGAAATCATTCAGACCAATGATAGGAACAGTGGGTTTAATAACTCCCCATTAGCTGATTGAACTATGTGTAGCATAGATAAATGAAAAGCAATTCTTTCTGATCTTAGACAGGGATCTTTTTATTGTTTTAAGTCCGTTACTTGATGGATTGTCTGTTGTAAGAAGCAGGTGTGTCTGCATTGGGAGGAAGGGCGGGAGGCTTTGTAGAGTGCAGTTTGAAAGTTTCATCAGAGTTTACTGTAGAATTTAGAGTGTCTGAGCCCCACTATGTATCTATTTGGATGAAGAGCAGACAAGCCTTCTGGGGGAAAGAGAAAAACTCATCCTAAGGGTAATCTGAGTTGGAGAACAGAAGCCTAGATGAAGAAGCCTGTGGCAATGCAAGAGGAAGGTTTGACTCTGAATGTGGTGTTTGGTCCAACTCAGATTGCCCTTCAACTTCGGGGGCTTGTGTCTAGGACTGAGCAGTGAAGAGTGGGAGTGAAGTTTGATTTCAGCAAACCCTGGCTGAAATCCCAGCTCCCTTTGTCTTATGAGATGTGTGATCTTTAGCAAGTTCCCTTATTTCTCTGATCCTTTCCCTTCATCTGGAAAATGTTTGGTATCATAGAAATTTCTACAAAACGCTTAATATGGTGCCCACGGCACATAGAAATCACTCAGTAAAGGTCATTATGATAATAATGATGATAAATGATTAATGACAAGACTGTCATTATTATCAGCTCCAAACAGGAGGAGGATTAATACAGAAGGTAGCACATGCTGCTTTATAATCTGTATTGGGTGGAAAGGGGACCACAGCCTAAGCAGAGAACCAGGCTCCACCTGGGTTGGAGAAGAAACGGGGAAACATGCTGGGCGGCTTTGGTCTATGGGGAGGAGCCAGAACTGTGCTTCTGAGCATCCAAGCTACACCCCCTAAGAAACCCCTGCAACTATCTGGGAGGTGTTGAAGGTGGGGGGCCTGATACCTACAAAGGAAGGTAGGAACAGAGTCACGGACATACTGTTTTAAAAGGGGCTTTTTTTCCCCCAATAGCTTGAAATACTTATTCACTTACTTTCCAGTTTTACTGAGCTGTAATTGACATACTGTATTAAGTTAAGGTGGACAGCATGATTTGATGTGTGGGTATCTTACACAAGGGTTACCACCATACGTTTAGTTTAGTGAAATATTGTTTGAACACCCAAGCTGGCAGGGCCTGGCGACCCCAGGTGTACCAGCATCACAGGAACACTTGAGTTCAGGTGCTCTTGGAATAACCGTCATCAGAAGCAGCACGCCAGGTTCTCTCCAAGAGCCCCAGCCTCCGGTCCCCGATGGAGCCGCCGGCAATACGGAGGAGATTACAGAGCATCTCGAGAAGTCAGAGGCCCACATTTCCCAGCCTCGGGAAAGTAGTTATTAGAGGGTTCAGAAAGTGATCTCTAGGGGCTTCCCTGGTGGCGCAGTGGTTGAGAATCCGCCTGCCAATGCAGGGGACACGGGTTCGAGCTCTGATCCGGGAAGATCCCACATGTCGCGGAGCAACTAAGCCCGTGCGCCACAACTACTGAGACTGTGCTCAAGAGACTGTGAGCCACAACTACTGAGCCCGTGTGCCACAGCTACTGAAGCCCACGTGCCTAGAGCCCGTGCTCCGCCACAAGAGAAGCCACCGCAATGAGAAGCCCGCGCACCGCAACGAAGAGTAGCCACCGCTCACTGCAACTAGAGAGCGCCCGTGTGCAGCAGTGAAGACCCAATGCAGCCAAAAATAAATAAATTTATTATTTTTTTTAAAGTGATCTCTAGTTTCAAGAGAACAGACTGTGTCAAGGAGAAGTAAAACTCTCCAAAAACATAGCTCCTTTGGTATTCTTTCAAGTCCCCACTCAAAGACGTGCGTGCTGGAGAGATGTAGACTTCTGTCAGAGAAAGCTGAGATGGCAGAGGGGAGGCTGAAGGCACACTGGCGTGGACGGGCCACTGTTTGTATTAGGAACGCCACATTTACAAGTGACACTGCCGCTTCTGCCAGAATGTACACTAACAATTTGGGGAAAGTCAGTAACATTGGGCTGGCCAAAAAGTTTGTTTGGGCTTTGCCATAAGATGGTACAGAAAAACCCGAACGAACTTTTTGGGCAACCCAGTATATTCACTCGTTCCCCCAAACACTGATTGAGCGCCTACTGTTACCCAAGCCCCAGGCTTGGTGTTCATCACTTAAATGAGAACAGAGAGAGTTTCTGGAATGTCCAAGATGACCAGAGGTTTTAAAGATGATGGGCCTCAAAGTTGAAAATATTATATATGTTATTTAATACGATTCAGTAACTTGGTGCTGAGAGATGTAAAGTCACAAGACAGGGAATGGAGCTGCCTTCTCCAGTCCCCTGCCTGATTCTTCACTTTTCCTGGGTGAAGAAGCATCTTCTATCCCCATGATGACTGCCGTTTTGATCAGTCCAGTGTGTCTCTTACCCGCGCTGTCTGATAACTGCCCTCCATTCCATTTAGAGTATCTACCCCACCCCCACCCCGAACACACACACACACACACACACACACACACACACACACGCTCGCTTCATGAGCTCCTGGTGGGGCTGTCAATCATGATGCCCCGTTCTTCTAGGTCAGAATAGAACAGAATGGGGCACAAATGTGGCCAATCACAGCACCTCACTCCCTTGGGCCAAACAGAGAGAGGGACATCCAGGGGCTGGTATGTGATTCATGAAGGGCCAATCAGATTCCTTCCTTGATATATGAAAATTGGGAGAAGAAAGTTCTCGTTGCAGTGGGGCTTGCTAACCTTGCAGAAGGCAGCTGGGGCGAAAGGCCACCATCTTTCCAAGTCTCAAGAAGGCAGCTCATTGCAGTAGGAGCACATGAAGCTAACAGATGAGGAGAGAGAAGATAAATGATGGAAGGGTCAGGAAAGGGGAGAGCCTAGAAGTCCAGGGACAAGTTCATCGTGACAGTCACCAAGGCTGAAATGAAGGAAAGAGAGGTCAGAGCAAAAGTGACTGGTCTTCTTTTTGAAAGTCCCTAAGCTTGGCCCAGCTTCTGGAACACGGTAGGAGCACGATGCATTTGGGTTCCATTTCCTCTCTTGTTCCTTCAGGAATTCATCTGGATCTTCTTGTTTACGTCATGCCATGGTGGCACGTTCTTTCCAGGCTACTTTTGATGTTAGGGTCTTGTACCCCTCAGGGAAGACATGTGGACTCTGACTAGGGACTCCATCCAGAAAACTTTATGACACATGGAGGGACTTTCTAATGTCCTATTTTTTTGCATCTCCTCCTTACCACACCATTAATATATATTAAATGTACACTATATGACAAGGACTTCATTCATTCAACAAATATTAAATATGCCAACATCATTGCTAAATACTTTAGACATGATCTCTCTTTTGATCCTGACACACACAAAATTACCCCGTAAGGACTATAATTATACCCATGTTACAGAGGTTTCAAATGAGTAAGTCATTTCCCCAAGTTTATAGAGATTGCTAAAATGATCAGATTCAGGACTTGAATCCACATCTGCTTCACTTCAAACATTAACTCTTTTATAACCAAAAGCATCCTGCCTCCCATCCAGTTTGGATGTTTTTTCAGTGCCAGCCCAAGAAATGAATCATTATCATTCCTTTCACAGAAGATAATTACCCTGCAATGGGCTCTGGGGACTACAGGTGTTTGGAGAAGTCAGGAGTAAGAGGACCCCATGCTTTAACTTGCCAAGGGGGTTCTGTCTGGGGAACCACTGACTCTCATGTTCCTGCCCCCAGGACAGTGCTGGGGAAGAGGCTTAGGCTGAGAGATCAAGGGTCACTGACAGATGGAGACTGAGGACAGAAGTTCACTGCAGGCTGTCATCAAGAAAATATCACATTTAAAGATGAAACAGCCCCTTTCACTGGAGCATCTATTTTGTCTCTTGGGCCTTCAAACATTACATTTACTCATTTTAATACCATGGCTCCAACCGATGTTCTGTGTGAGATCACACACAGAGGAATCAAACTAATTTGAGATTACACGCCCACTGCCCTTTCCTAGGAAGAGCGTCTTCTTGTTTCTAATTAAACGTTTTCTTCTATGACAAATGCCAAGATGCCAAAAAAGATCCCTATGAAGAATAAGAAGTGGCAGGAACTTGGGGTCACGGGGGCGCTATTCCCCATGTCTGGGTGAGCTTTGTTGTTGGCGCTGAATGTCAGTGATTTGCCCAAAGGTCGTGGGATTTTGGGCTCTTCTGGATGAGTGTGAACCAAACTCCAGAGGCTGGGCTGTTTTGCACACCCAGCTATCAGAGAAATCTGTGCTGCTACCCCCAAATGAGTGTACACAGAGCTGGTGTTAGGGTAGCAATACATCAGTCCAAATCCATTCCCAACCCTGGGCATAAGACTCAAAAGCCAGCACCCTAGTCCCTGCTGCCCATGTAGTTTGGTGGGAGATTATCAAGACAGGGAATGGGAGGATGGGGTCGTGTCCCAGTTCTGTCTTTTGCAGCCCCAGTAACAGAGGAAGGAAAATAACTTTTACTGAGTGCCCACTATGTGCAAGGAGCAGTGAGGACTTTCACAGCCTCTCAGCCAGTCTTCATAACAATACCAAAAAGAGGGTGTTATTACCAACGTGAGGATACGCACAAGGTGAAGGTGCTGTCTGCCTACCATCACACAGCCATGGTGAGGTAGGGTTAGGGTAAGAACTCAGATCTGTTGTAGCCTCTCACTCTTTCCACTTCATCTCTGAGTCCCTTTTTCATAGCAAGCAAAGATGATAAACTCATGGGTGAGCGGCAGATGAAAAATGACAAGGGTGATAGGCTTCATTGCTCCAAAGGTGCTGCCGGTGGAGGGTAGAGTGAGCTTGAGTATCAGTCATCACTCCCTTTGCCCATTATGAGCCACTGCCATTGGCTTCTGTCTAATTAAGATCAGGCTGCTGTTTATGGGAACCTGCTCTATGTCAGATGTCCTGTGAGATGTTCTACATTTCCTTTTTGAATGAAATAGAAGACACACTGATTCTGGGCTTCCTTTCTTCCTCGAATTGCTGGGGAGACAGGAAGTCCATTCCGTTATTGCATCAAGAGCAAACCTTGTCACCATCACCAGCCCTCTCCAGGGAGGACAAGATAATGGGAAAAGGCAAACTTTGATGAATAAGAAAGACCCCAGAAGCAGCATCTCTACCTTCTCATCACCAAACAGGGCTCAGTGTGACTCAGAGCACTTTATTCCAATCTCTCTTCCATAGTGGCTCCTGGCTCTGGTCTTAAGACCCTCCAAGCAATTTCTCAGTTTTACAAACATCTGTGTCACTTAACCTCATACACTCCACTTCTTTATTTGAATAAACTCAGGGAAGATCATATTGGCCATATTTCATTGGATTGGCCTTGTCAGGGACACTTTAATGCTGTGTTGTTTGGTGACATCCTGCACTCAAGTTGCCAATGTAGCCATAGCCCAATGGAGGCCACAGGGGCAGAGGAAGGAACTCAGTGTCTTGAGTGATGGTTATATCGAATCAGCACGGGTGTTCTGGGTCAACAGCCATAGCAACGTGATCCTAGCTGGATCCCAGAAGCATCCCAGACCACGGAAATGGACAGAAAGTGAATGTGGTTCAGAAGCACAACGGCCACTTTGGGAGACAAGATGGCACCATGCAATTTTGAGTCTTATCAGCTATACTTCAAATCAGTCAAATGCATCCATGGTTCTTTCTCTGTATTTCCGATTCCGGTCTTTGTGTCTGTCTGCCTCTCTCTGTCTCTTGGTCTTTCATTGTCTCTGTGTCCATTGTGCCTTTGTCAGTGTGTCTCCCTGATAATCAGACTCCCACATGTAAAGAGTCCAGGAACAAGACAGACTTGGATTTTTATACTGCTCATCCACTTAAGAGTTTGTGATCTTAACTTGTCTCCGAATGTCAGTTTCCCCATTATTAAAATGGAGATCGTAACATTGACCTTGTTGAGTTGCCATTAGGATAAAATGAAACAAAGAGTGTATAGCAGGCAGTTCAGTTGCTGGCTCCTAACAAGTGCCCAATAGATATGAGTTCCCTCCCCATCTCCAGTGCACTTTACCCTCATGATATATTAGGATCCTACCAATCTGTTGGCTTTCCTCTAGCGTGGCCTGCCCTCGGCCCATTTTCAGATCAGCCAATAGAGCCATTGGCTGCTGGCTGCAACTATTTTTCATCCAGTTGGTCTCATTCCAGCAGTTTCATGTGGCCTCTTGCTGTAAATCGGTCTGGGAGAATAAATGTCCCCAATCCATTAGTGCCTTTCCACCACAAGCCAATTTGAGCCACAAAACAGACCAGCTTCTTAATGGCCACTTAAATACATTCCTGCAGCCCAGTCTGGAGACTCTCAGCCTCGAACCCCACCAGCTCCTGTCCAAAAGAACCTCCACTGTTACAAGACTGCTGGCAGCAAAGGCATAGACCAGACCCTTAACACCTGCGGGGGGCAGGGCAGGGGAGACCACAAACCCTGGTTTGCCTAGAACGGTTCCAGTTTGTCCCTGCTATCCCAGAGTAATTATTAGCAGTGTTCCTTTCACTCTCCAAAGAGTGCTGGTCTGAATGATAGCGACTATAAAAGGTATCTATGGAAACCAAGAATAATAGTTTATAGTAATAATAATAATGTCTAGCATCCATTGATCACTTGCTGTGTGCCACACATCACCATAAAGGTCCGGATGCACCGTGGGCTCATTGTGACTCAGCAGAAACCCCCTTACAGCACTCTGAAGGGAGGTGCTATTATTATCTCCGTTGTATAGAGCAGGAAGCTGAAGTTTAGAGCAGTAGGCCACAGGGTCAAGGTCAACCAGTGTAGAGGGCACGGGTTGTGCCTCACTCAGATCCCTTTTACTGGGCAGTGCACCCATCCTCCGGCTGCTGGGCGAGCTGGCTGCTCAGAGCTCAGAGCAGTCCCCGTCCCCTCTTCCATGGGGAACAGAGGCTCCACATCCCCCCCTTGGAAAGCAGCCCAGAGCCCAGAACCGACTGATGACAGGGGCTGGGGGGGTGGGCAGGTGTGGCCCAGAAGGCTTGGCTTCCCCCATTGCTACAAGGTCAGATTGACTCTATGGTACAACTCATGCTCCAGAACGCCTGGTGGGATCCAGCTGAGACCCAGCTCTTGCTTGGCTACTTCCCCAGCCCCATCCTTCTTCCCTTGCTCCCAGTCTCCCGAGAGCACCTCTTACATCAACCACTTCAAAAAGCATCCCTGTCCCAGGCTCTGCCTCCAGGGGACCAGTCCTAGGATAGCCAGTTAGCAGGTGGCTGAGCTGGGACTCATGTCTAGGAAGGTCTCACTCTTCATCACTAAGCAGATGTGATATAACACTACCTATATTATACATCTCCAAGTCATCAAGTCTCCAGGAAATATGTCATACAGGCATAGATACGATAACAGTCACAATGACTACTGTTTACTTAGTGCCAACTTTGGGCCTCTTTCCTGCATCTAATCCTCTCAACACCATAATGTTCATTTTAGTATCCCCATTTTGCAGTTGAGGCATAAAAATCTTGGAGAAGTTGAGAGAGATGCTCACCGAGGTTACACGGATACATCTTTCTCCAAAGGCCAGGCACTTTTTCCCCTCGGCCAGTTGAATCACTTCCTGTGTAAATTGTTCACTGAATGGTAGATGAAACAGATTCCCCATTAAAGTTGATGCTCTGGCAACAATTTAGATGGAAGACTGGGCTATCCCTCCCACCCTGCACACCCCGCAGTGGTTCTTTCTGAGCTGCGTTTGACCATCAAGCCTCCACTTTGGGGGGAAAGCCGTATTACTCTGGGAATGGCCAGAGAATGTTTCCTTAAGCCAGACATAAACAGATCAAAGGAGCCATATTCACTGAAGAAAGGAAAGAAAGCAAGCTTATGTGCCAAAGGTCCGGAGAAGTAAATTACATATCTTGTGGCTTTTCCAGAGAGGGAGACAAAATAGAATAAAAGGAAAACAGCAGAGCTTTAAGGAGAAACAAACCAGGATTCAAATCCTATCTCTACTACCTGTGTGATGTTTTAGCAAATTACTGAACATCTCCAGGCCTCAGTTTGCTCTACCATAATGCCTACTGCGCTAGACCACAGATGAGGGGGTAAATGAGATAAAATATGTATTTCCCCCTGCCTCTTCTCTTCCGTTTCCATGAAATTTATACAGTAACCAACTTGGACCCTCATTCCAGGTCTGAATACTACTAGTTCAGATAAACTGTGGTTTATTCTCTAGCAAAAAGCATATCCTATTTGATGATAAAAGGTTTACATTAAAAATAGAGAATGAGAGAGAGAGAGGGAGAACAGATAAGAGGGAAACCTTCATCCAGGAGGCGATCAGCTGATCCATAAAACTACAGAATGAGTCATCCTGGCTCCAAGGCTAAACTTACAGTCAATGGGCATCTTTGGCCAGCCAGTCCTAACCTAGTGGGGAAAGAAGGGCCCAGCGGGCAATCCTCACAAACCGATTCCAGCCCCACCTTGCAAAACCGATTATCTCTGCTTCCAGCTGGGGGAAATGAAAATCAATCTGGGCCTTTGCAATATTGTATTCCAAATCCGCCCCCTCACCCCCCATGGCTGGCTAGCTTTCTGAACAACTGGGGTGGGGGATCTGCAGTGATTCCATTGTGTGTGTGTGTACGGCTCCAGTGAAAAACAGGCTTCAGTGTCTGGCTTTGAAAATCAGTCTCCCGGCCTTCATCTTGACATTTATTATTTCGAAAGGCTTCAGATCCTCTCAGCATTTATGCAGTAAGCGAAAGGCTGGAGAACCCAGACCTATTTGGCCTGCGGATGACAATCTCTTCTCTTAAAAAGTAGCTTCAACATTTTCACTCCCTGAAAATACACTCTGACAAAGAGTCCTAGAACCCAGTCCTCAATTTGAGGAGGGTCATAAATCACACACACACACACACACACACACACACACACACACACACACACACACAGTATTTTTGATAGGTGGTTTAGGAAGGAGAATGATCAATACACAGTTTTAATGTTACTAGATAGACATTCTTCCACCAGCAAGTGAAGAAAAATAATGACTCAACAATCCCCCTCCAGGCGTCTTTCCTCCATCCATTCATCCAGCAGTAACTTAGGCATTCAGCAAGAGCTTATTCAGGATATACTGGGTGCCAAGCTCTGCGCTGGGCACTGGGAATTTATTGGTGAGCAGGGCAGAGGTAAGCTCTGCCTTCTGGGATCAGCCAGCTTGGTTCAGCAAGCGTTAACAGAACAGAACTGTATAGGATCCCCCAGTTGGCCAGAGCTTTGTCCCCTGCCCTGAATTTCCCAGGGAGAGGCCCCTGTGTTTAGAGTCAAACATGACCAGCCCCATATGTGATGAGTGAGCCAGAGAGCAGCGACCGCCTCTCTCCAGCCTCCTTCCAGTCTGGCGAATGAAACCTGCGTCTGCTCTCAAAGCGGCAAAGGGGAGGGGAAGCTCCTTTGCCTTTTTCTTGCCTCTAGATTGCTCCCAGATTCTGAGTTTGGGGGTCTAACCTGGGAACCGGTGAGCTGGCTGCTGCTTTTAGGGGGCAGTGTCTGTTGGGGGCTTTAAAAAACCGCGATGGGAAGGGGTGGGCCCATCTCACTCAAGAGTAGTGGTCCAGTGAACCCTCTGGGATGAGCCCTCCCTCCCCAGAATTCCAAGGAAATGACCATATAGTAACAGCACAAGAGAGGCTGAAACACTCCAGGAGGAATCCCAGCCGGTTCGGGGGGTGGGGGGAGGGGGAAGGCAGGAGGGAGGCGGCAGTCTGAGGTTCCCTGGGGAGGGGTGGGGAATAGAAGGGTACTCAGATTGCTGAGCTCCTCCTGAGATGGCAGCAGGAGTTAGGAGAAGATTCAGTTGTTTTGTTTGTTTGTGTTTTTCCTCTTCAGAGAAACACAGAAGATCTTGCCTGTGGGGAAAGAGGGGGGGATGAAGTAGCAGTCTTGGCCTCAGCCCTCACGGGGCTGAGATGCTGGGTACCTAGGATGCTTCCCAGTTCCTTTCCCCATATCAGACCGCAAGGACGGGAGTGTGCAGCTGTGAGGAGGAAGGACGCATTTCCCCAGCCCCGCACTTCGTCCCCAGCCCCACCAGGACAATAGCATAGAGGCTGAAAAGGTCCAGTATCAAATCCTGGCCATGCCACTTAGTGGCGGCCGAATGATCTTGGGCAAATCACTCTCCGAGCCCTGGTTGCCGCACCTGTAATGGGGGGCAATGATGGTACCTAACTCACTGGGTCCCAGGAAGTATTAAATAAGATCGCACACATAAAACTCTAAAAAACGATAGCTCGTACACAGTAAGCCGACGGTTATTTTTTAAGCATGTTATCGTCAAACACCCTCTCCTGGCAGCTGAGCTGTCCTACCCCACGGAGAGCTCCCGCGGCGCAATCTTCCAGACCCTGAGCGCTGGGCGCCACATCGACCCTTCCCCTCTCACAGGCTCCTCCGGTCACTCCTAGATCCGGCTCGGGGAGGGCGAGGGCCGCCTCTCAACATCCTCCCCAGCATCAGCTGGCCCAGGGCCTCGGGGAGGCTCCGAGACCCGGGTGAGGGCGCGGAGGGGGGTATCCACGGAGGCTCTCCCCCCACCTGCTCCCCGGAGCACTGAGCGCGCAAAGAGAGAAAAAGAGAAAGGCGCGGATACTGGACCAGGCTTTGACGCGGATCTTGAGCTCGCCGTCCTGCGGCTCGGGCATGGCCTTCCTGGTGACCCGCAGCTTGTTGAGCCCCCCGAAGCCGGCCAGCACCACGGCGCGCATCTCCTGGGCGTCCCCGAGGCGGTGAGAGCCGCCGCCGCCCTCCGCCGGCTCCTTGACTGCCTCCTTCTCGATCATTTGCTCCGTCTCCTCCGCTTTCTCCACGCCTTCCTTGGCCATGGCGCGCGCGGGCGCGGGGCGCACGGGCTGCAGCGGCTGAGGCGCGGGGGGCTCGGGGCTCTTCTCCCGCGGGTTCCTCCTGTTGAATGTGGGATGCTCAGCGGTGCAATGGCTGCAGCTTCTGCGAGCAGCGCCGCGGTCCACAGCCTCCGCCGTAATCCTCCCAAGAGCCGCGCCACTGTCCGCCCCACCTCGCTCCCCACCGCTCTTCCCTGCCCGATCAAAGCCTCAACTCCAGTTTCTCAACCAGTGTCAAATCAAGCTCTTGATCGTAGACCCAGAGTCCAGATTTGCCCCAAACTCGTGAGTTAAACATGCAGAGAGGACGCCTTGTCCTCCGCTGTGGGCGCAATACTTCATTATATACGGTGCAGGTTGGGCGCCTTGAAATGGACAGAGATGAATGTCTGAGTCTGGAGGATGCCTCCCCGCCCCAAGGTTGCTTCCTCTCCCACCGACATGCGGGAGCGGGCGGGATAGACTGGAAATGGTGCTTTTTCCCAAACCATCAGTCCCAGCTAGAAGAGAGGAGAGGTTCTGGAAGCTGGAAACTAGAAATCCCTCTCGCTGCCCCGAGGAGTCCAAATCCAGGGTCTTCGCACTCAGGACCTCCAGAGTTATAGCGGATGCTCTTTACGGCATCGCCAGGAGCATCTTCTGATGGCTAATTCTCACTACCCGCACCATTTGGGGCCGTTAAAGAGGCTCCAAAAAGAATTCAGTACCAGAAAGCGGTCCTGTTCTTGATTTGACCTCCCCCGCCACGAGAAGATCAGATCAGTGTGCACCCCTCCGCAACACAGTCGTGTACACACACACCCACACACACACGTGTGTGTGTGTGCCCATGCGCAGCAATAACTGGCTTTTTGTCTTTTGTTATCGAGGCCTTTGAAAAAGAGCTCACGGGAAAATCTTAGATTTTTTTTTTTAAGGAAAAAAGATGGGGGATTGCCTTACGGCAGTTTAAGGAAAGATGCAGTTGAGGAATGATAGGTGTATATTCTAGTTACTGTGCAACCACAGCCAGCCTTGGGATCTTGGATGACTCATTCAGTCTTTCAAGCCTCAGCTTCCTCATCCATAAAATGGGTGCATTAATTTTGTTTATTTGCATTGTGCTAAATGCTGGGCTGGACATGACTTTCGATAACTCATGGTCCTTACCTTAGAGAAGCTCATTCTCAGAGTGTGAGGCAGGGAGGACACAGTCAACAAATCGACAGGACACAATGAATAGTGTCAGTGCCTCTTCTCCCTCCGCCTCTCTGCTTTAATGCCCTGGCCTTCTATTCCTCAAAAAGAGTATTAGGTTCCCTCCTACCCGCTGTTGTCCCCAAGCCTGGAATGTATGTCCCACCTCCTTGCGTTAATTCTTAGTTCACTCTCAACTCAAGCACCCATTCCTAGTGAGAAGCTCCCCAACCCCAGGGTATGTTGGCTGTCCTGTATGGTAAACTCTCATGACAGTTTGTAACAAACTTTTATGTGATTACCTGTTAATGTCTTTCCCTTTTCCGGCTGTGGTCTTCATGCGAGCAGGAGCTATTTCTGCCTTTATCCAGCATGGCTTCTCCGGGAGGTTAGCACGTGATTGGTACATTGTAGAATATACTCAGAAAAATGCTTGTTGAATGAATGAATGAGTTTGTGAATGCAGATGCTACCCAGAGGAGGGTACAGTCGAAGAAGACCTCAGAGAGCAGGGGACTTGAGCCAGACCTTGAAGATGAGCCAGAGTCCTCAGGCAGGTGGTCTCAAGCACCTTCAATCACAGAAAGGTGACAGGTGATAGGACTTTTGGGGAGACACTGCCTTATTCTCCGTGAGCTGAGCATTGGCTCTGTTTGGCAGTCACTGGAGACTAGGCTGAAAGGTTGGTAGGCACAAGCTTTTCAGGAGTTTTACAGACTGTGTTATAAAATTTAAGACATAATCATGGAGGCAATGGGCATCACTGAAGGCTTAAAACACAAAAACAAGGGAATGGCATCACCAGACTGCATTTCAGGGTAACAACTTTGGCAGAAAGGGGGTGATGGTTTAGAGGATACAGTTACTGGAAGCGTGGAGATCAGTTAGAGACTAGACAGACAAAAATCAATAAATCAATCAGTAAATAAGAGGCTCAACTGAGGCAATGGCTGTGGGGTGGAAGAGAGGAGATTAGAAGGAAGCTGAATAGACAAGGCTTGGCTAGTGAATTAAACATTTTATTGTAAACCCAATCGTCCAAATTATTAAGCCTGTTGACATTGTGAGATATAACGTTGAGGCTGGATTCTACCCTGAAACAAAAATTGTTTTTTCATAAATTTATTTATTTAATTTTGGCTGCACTGGGTCTTCGCTGCTATGCACGGGCTTTCTCTGGTTGCGGCGAGCGGGGGCTACTCTTCATTGCGGTGTGTGTGCTTCTCATTGCAGTGGCTTCTCCTGTTGCCGAGCACAGGCTCTAGGTTTGCGGGCTTCAGTAGTTGCAGCGTGCGGGCTCAGTAGCAGTGGCTCACGGGCTCTAGAGCGCAGGCTCAGTAGTTGTGGCGCATGGGCTTAGTTGCTCCGCGGCATGTGGGATCTTCCCGGACCAGGGGTCGAACCTGTGTCCCCTGCATTGGCAGGAGGATTCTTAACCACTGCACCACCAGGGAAGTCCCTGAAACAAGTATTTGAGTGCCAGTGGTTTATTTTGGAGGTAATCCCAGGAAGCTCCCATCAGGAAGGCAGAAAATGAGCAGGGAAGCATTAGAAACCAACATAGGGTGTGTTACCACGGGGACAAATGGGACTCAAACCCAGAGACAGTGTGGAACATGCCTTAGTGTTATCCCTCCCAAGGAGTAAGGAAATGGGTATTTTTAAACTAAGTTTTCTGCTGACTGAACAGCTAAAGGCTGTTCCTGGAAGTGTTAACTCCCTGGCACTTCCAGCCTGCTCCAGGTACCTGGGCTGAGATGCCCCAGTCAGGATGCTCTCAGTAAGAAGCCATCACCTTAGACAGGGAATGGTGAGTTCAGAGGGGATATGGGCTTGGCGCTGACAACATCTGCAAGGTGTGGTATTGTTTTGGGGGTGACTACTCTTCTAGACACTTCAGGTATGTTTTGTGATTTGTTTCTCAGAATAACCTTATTAGGTAAGCATCATTATTCCTACTTTACAGAAGACGAAACCGAGTCTTAACATGGTGAATTATCCTGCTCAAAGGAACACAACGACTGTGGTGTGATACACAACTGACACCAAATGGATGCTCTTGACATGTCACCATGCATGTTTATTTGGGTGGGTCAAATGAGTCCTTCCCGATTGGTAATACTCCATGGCATTTTTGGTGTTCTTTTCCCCTTTATTGGCCTCCTAATATTTCTGTCCCACTAAGATCCCTTGCCTCGATTCTGAGGGGTTTCCTTTAGCAACAGAAAGTTAATCTACTTTGCACTCAGCACACAGCATGTTTAAGAGAAAGTGTTTGCCTTATAGTATGTTAAAAGGAATATAATTACTTCCTCCAAGGGAATCTTCTGGCTGTTTACAAACCCCAGATTATAATTGGTTTCCAGCTGATTGTGACAACAACTAAGAGGAAACACACCACAATCTGTGCTGCTTGGGGAGGAATACCTTCCTCTGCGTCTTATATACCACCGTTTGGATCATTAAGTATTCCCAAATCTTCTGCTCTCTGGTGGAATATGACAAGTGCCATGCGGCAAGGCATCTCTCCAAATAAGCACAATAAATCTATTTTCAATTTATAGAATTGATTCCCTGGGCATTAGCTCATTTAGAGCTTCAGTGGCGAAATATCTTACATTGTAGGGCAGTGTCACACAGCGCCCACTGCTGGTGAAATACAGTATTACAACTCAGCTCTATTAGCTTGTATATGACGTGGGAACAGGTGTGTGTCCCCGTGGGAGGAGTATAGACAGTCAAAATAGGAACTGCTCAAGGTATGAACCATCTTAGGGCAGTGTCACACAAAAAAGGTGAGATCTTTGAGCAAGAATATATGGGAAACTATCTTAGTATGATTTCAGAATGGTTTTCTAAATAACTTGGAATGGTTTTCTAAATAACTTGGAATGGTTCAGTAACTTTCCAGAGAAATAGGTTACCTGGAGCAAACAGTCAATGTCTGAAACTATATCCTTCAGTAAGATTTCTTCTATTGTATTTTCCTCAATACAGTTAGAGTCATTTATTATAGTACACTGTTTAATCTAAAACGTAATCCTGTGCCTTAGGTACTATGATCCTTATTTTACACAGGAGAAAATTTGATAGAAACTGAGTAACTTTCCCAAGGTCACCTACTTAGTCTGTGGCAAGCTGGGATTTGAAGTGGGAGGCAGTTGACTCTAAAATGTGGATTCTTAACCACTATGCCTAATGCCTATGGTTTTATAAGCTGTTATATGTTTCAGAATTTCCATAGAATAGGTTGAGAGGCAGGAGAAAAATTTAGAAGGTCAGTAATGAAGAACGGTTAGTAGTTGATGGCCACTGAAAGATCTCAGTAAAATCCAAGAACTCATATTCAGGGATGTATGCTATAATTTCTTATAGTTTGGGTTGATGTAATTTAAAAGGTAATGAAGCATGATTGACACAAATACAGCATTATCTTCAGAGAGGTACTGGATAGGTGTGCAGCCCATCCTGAAGGTGGTAGAATAAAGTTCCTATTTATATATCATAGGACCAGTCATAGATGGTTAACTCTAGATGTGTCAGAGGGAAAAAAAATGAACTGATATCTGTTCATCACCTTTTGAGTGCTGACCTTGTACTATTGCTAAGTACTGGAGATAGAATGGTGAATAAGACAAACATTCTCAGTCCCAATGGAGCTAGCATTCTAACTAAGGAGAAATATATTGGATTAGGTTGGGTTCCCCAGAAGCAAATCTTTCCTAATTCAAATATTTGAGTACAAATGGCTTATTTGAGTGGTGATTCTAGGAAGTAGGCATCTGTGGAATTGTTATAGGGAAGGGAAAGAAGTCAGTACAAGGTACATTATCTAGCAGGTTATCACTGTCATTAACTCAGGTTAAATCCTGCTGGAGAACTCTAGATGACAGTGTAGAACACACCTCAGAGGTCTCCTAATCAAGAAGCAAGTTAAATGGAGTATCCATCAACTCCTATCCGTCCTCCAGTCCTCTTGGTTGAGGGCTCTTTCTGGGGGTTGCTAACCATCTACCCTTTCTGATCTGCCCTGTATATGGATTGTTTTGGAATTGGCAGTTAGACCAAGCTATCCTGAAAGAGTTGCAGGTGTCTTGATTTAAAGACATTGGGTCATTGTGCACGGCAATGGTGAGTTCCAAGAAGGTGTACGTGGAACAAAAACAATCGCCGCTCTATATATGAAACCAAAAAAATCCTAGTATGGTAAACACTGTAAAGAAGGAGTAGAACGTGCTGTCTGGAAGGTCAGAGAAGGTGTCACTATGAAAGTGACAATAAAGTATTAGATTCAGCTATGAATAACAAAACCCCCAAATAAGAAGGAGCTTAAAGAAAGTAGAATACACTTAAGGATGGTATGGTGTCTCCACAACGTCATCAAGATCAATGTTCCTTCCAGCTCTGTACTTCATCTAGATGAAGGATTGGTCCACATTCTCATGGTTCAAGATACAGCCCTCACACCCGTGTTCCAGGTAGCAGGAGCGAGACATGTGCGTTGGGAGAGAAAGGCGCACATCTTTCTTTTTAAGGAAACTTGAGGAGACCACCAAAATATTTACTTCTACTTACCTCTTATTGGCCAGAGCCTAGTCACATGGCCATATCCTGCTTCAAAGGAAACTGGGAAATGTCGTTTTTTCTTAGTTAAGTGACAACGCTGGAGGTGAGAGTCAGGGTTCGATAATTGATGGGGTATAGGAAAGATAATATTGGGATGTGGTATATAGAGATGTCACTGAAGGGCTTTTAATAAATGAATGATATTATGAAGAATGGAGGTTAATCCTCATAACATCTGGAAGTGCAACATTATCCAAGGATCTCAATCATGTGACTCAATCCTGCGCTCTCAACAACTCCTTTAAGAGAGCTTTTCACCCTTTTGGATTCTTCTCTTCAAAGGACTTTGACTGTCATTTTGTAATGAAAGTTAACAAGAAGACTTAATTCTCTTTCCATAACCGAAAGATGCTAGTCATGAGACACTGAAGACCATTTTAGCTATTCACGAGCCCAATCACATATGAATACAATTAGAAACATTTCACCTGCTCTTATTCTTTTATCCGTAAGTAGCTGTTATCCGTGGAGATGTGGTCTTATCAGTTAGTATTATTTG
Organism: Phocoena sinus; assembly: GCF_008692025.1. Classification (NCBI taxonomy): domain Eukaryota; kingdom Metazoa; phylum Chordata; class Mammalia; order Artiodactyla; family Phocoenidae; genus Phocoena; species Phocoena sinus. The sequence continues at coordinate 49,264,954 of NC_045781.1, read as the reverse complement.
GTACACACGATCGGCCAAGTGAGGAGAACAGTATACTGCACAGGAGTGAGTGAAAAATTTCAATCAAGTAGCTTATGTTTTTGAAGCCTTGTTCATGCTAAAAGATAATTTTTGAGTGATTTATTTTACCCCTCCCTCTGAATTTTATCAAGTATTTTCCCTTGATAAATGATTTCTCGTATGCATCATCACTGCAATGATGCCATCTGCTTCTTTCAAATGCTGCAGAGAGCTGTGTTTTTCCCAGAGTACTTTGCTATAGATCATTGTGAATAATGGTAATGTGATAGGGATGAAAAATTTAGGTTCAGAAGCAAACAAAGCATTTACTCCTCAGATGGAGTCCAAGAGAAACCCGAAAGAGGGAGAATTCCTTCCCCGACCCTATCCCAATCATTCATTTTCTTACAAGCTGAGAATATGATACTACAAATCAGGATGAATTAACCCTCCAGCTAACTCAGTCTCTTATTTTCCTGATGTCTCTGGTTTGGGCTAAGAGCTGATTCCCCTCAGAGTTTTGTTTCCATCGTTATTTGATTGGCCCATATCCAGATGGTTGGGGCTTTCTAAGAGTGATGACTGTGTGAAGCTACAAGATCTCGATGTAAACTGAAAATACTCAATATGGGAAGGGCACATTTTGCCTTTCCTGTTCTGAGGTTAGAAGTATCAAACCCCAGGAAATAGGGAAAATCTCTTCAGGACCAAGCATCCTACCCTTTTCCTTTCAGTATGCCTCTCCTCTTCACAGAGTTTAGTGGGGTGCTTTACACAAAGTGGGCAAGAAAGAATATCCATCTGTCATCCATCCAACCATCCATCAATCTATCCATCCACCCATCCATCCAGTTCCTGTATTCTTACTAGGCAATAAGCAAAGTGGACGGAACACATACCTTGTTTCCAGAACTTGTTCGTATCCCAGTTTTGTGTTTACTAGCTATGTGGCTTCTAGGCTCCAAGAGATTGAGAGAGTTGCCCACATTAAATAAGGATCAGAAGACCTAATTTTCAAGATGTGAAAACTATGTGAGATACCATGCCAAATCCTTCCAAGTATTATTTCCCACACAAAGCCGTTGATGAATGGACAGTAATTTCCTCTCTGCTTCCTTCATGGGTGAGGCTTGGTACATGTCCTGAGAGGGAGACAGACACATAAACAACATGGCACAATGTCCTAGGGAGGCAGTACAGAGCAGGTAGAGAATAGGTGCATAGGCTCTGGGATTGGATGGGCTGTGTTCCAGTCCTGGCTTGAGCTCTTCCTAGCTGTGAAATCTGGACTATTTCCTTTTCTGTTGCTTTATTTTCTAATCTGTAAGATATGGTTATTGATCACACCAGTTTTACAGATTTGTGGGGGAAATTTTCTTTTTTAAATCACAGATATCTTTTATTTTGTTCTTTTTTTTTATGTTGGGGGTAGGAGTTTATTTATTTATTTATGGCTGTGTTGGGTCTTCGTTTCTGTGCGAGGGCTTTCTCTAGTTGTGGCAAGCGGGGGCCCCTCTTCATCGTGGTGCGCGGGCCTCTCACTATCGCGGCCTCTCTTGTTGCAGAGCACAGGCTCCAGACACGCAGGCTCAGTAGTTGTGGCTCACAGGCCTAGTTGCTTTGTGGCATGTGGGATCCTCCCAGATCAGGGCTCGAACCCGTGTCCCCTGCATTAGCAGGCAGGTTCTCAACCACTGTGCCACCAGGGAAGCCATGTGGGGGAAATATTAAAGAAGTAATCCAAATAAATGTCTATGCTTAGAAGAAATACTCTTTATATGTTAGTGCTTTGTAGCTGCCTTTGTCATCGCACTTCATATTTCAATAACTGTTTAATTCATAAAGTAGAGAGTTCCAATCCAGCCTTTTACAAAGTTTATTCAACAACCCAGTAGTTTCTGGGGATATTGGTTGATACTAGGGTAAAAGGGAGTTCTGTGATTAAATTTTCTTGTGTCTCTGTAGTGCAGTTAAGCCTCTTTCTTTAATGTAGGTCATTTTAGAGACACGCAAATCTTTTGATTCTCTAAATGGAGATACTGAATGCAGCTTCACCCCAAATTGCTTGACTTCCAGCCTTTTTCCCTTGAAGACTAGCATTCTGCAGGATGTCTTTTGGGAGAAGATGCTCTAGACAAATCAATGGATAAGTGTTTCGTGAGTGGCTGCTCAGGGATAGCCACTGTAGAGGAAAGAGAAAGAGAAAATAGCACGATCTGCCCTCAGAGAGCTGAGAGGCGTGCTTGGGAGAACAGAAAGTACAGACAGTTTAGAGAAGCCTTAAATACTAAACTGGGACCCAGCAAGATTATGAAACAGATAAAGTGGGTCTGATGGGGGGCACAATAGGGAGCAGTGGAGACTGTGGCAAACCGTGGTGCAGATGGCCGTTCTAAACTCAACTTCAGTCTGTCATTGCCATGTGAGGACGTGTGCTTAGTGTTGCCAGGCCTTCCAAATGTTCAAGAGAAGCCCGAAGTCTGGATTTTTATGTGAAATCTCCCCAACTTAAAAAATCCTGACAAATATTACATAGGATGAACAAAACTTATCTGTGAGCTACATTTAGCCTGTGTGGCACCAATTTGCAATGTTTGCTCTAAGCTAGGAGTTCTCAGACAGGGATGATTTGGGCCGCCCTGGGAACATTTGGCAACGTCTAGACATTTTTGTTTGTCACAAGTGGTGCTACAGACATCTAACGGGTGGAGGGTAGGGATGCTGCTGAACATCCTACAAGGCACAGAACTGCCACCGCAACAAAGAGTTATTCAGCCCCTCACGTCAATATTGCTAAAGTCGAGAAATCCTGCTCTAAGCCATGAATCCTTAGATCCTGCAAGCGAGGAAGTCCATGGTTTTGACTTGCCGCCTGTGTGACCTTGGAAATGTCCTTGTTCCACGTGGTAAAAGAAGATATTTGGACTAATTGATGCTCAAGGGACTTTCCAGCGCAGGGGCTGAGCTCACATCAGTCATCAAGGTTGGCGGTGGCCTGGCACACGGGCTGTCTCTGCAGAGACGACATTGATCAGAAATGATAGCTACTGAAATGACAACACACACTGGGGGAATGTTTCCAACCTGGAAAACTGTTTGTCCTTTTGATGAGTTCAGAAGCCTGTTTCCTGCAGGTCTCACTCCATACACTTGAATAAATTGGAAGCTGATTTTAGAAGCTACTGAATCACCCTGGGCAATTTTGTTGTAGAGCCCGTTCATATTTTTTTAAGGCAAAAATCAAAGGACATGCTTTAATCTAATATGCCAATGCCTTTCCAAATACAGTCTCTCAGATATTGATTTTGAGTTTTGGCATCGCACGAGCCTGCTTATCCAGTTGGTTATGAAGAACAAAGTTTTTTGGTTCTTTGTTCTTATCTTAAGGATCTAATTCAATCATGCCCTCAGTGGAATTGAGGCAGGCTGCAGGATGAGGTGCGTGGAGTGGGGTAGATGCTTTGACCAGGATAAGCAGTGATGGCTGGGGGTTGGGACAGTGAGTAAATGAAGGTAATGAAGCCTGGAGTCTCCAATAATACACCCAGCACATTATTGCTACTGTCAACTCTGACCCCATCTCCAGGCACTGGGTCACCCACTACACAGGCTGCCCTCGTGTGACATCATTCCTCCTTCCCCCGACACGCTGCAGGGTTTCTCAAAGAGATAAATTACTAGGGAGAAAGGGCTTTCTGAGATCATGCAGAGGTCGAGGCAGGGATATTGTTGCGGGACTCCTGGGCCCTGACCCTTTTCCCCATGATCCCGAGAGAGGAGGTTGTGCCTTTGGTGATGGTGAGTTTCAGGAACCAGGAGAGCCAAGTGTTTGCAACGTTTGCTTTAACAGCAGCGTGTGTAGATTGTTAGGGCTGGTTCTTCTGGAATGATGGTGTGAACCTGAGGATACACGAGCAGTGGCACAGCGAAACTTCCACGCAGTGCAGATGATGTCATCAGCAGCTGTGCCCTTGTTAAGGGTTCTGGGGGCCAGAGGAACTGCACCAAACCTGCTACATCTGCCCCTTCTCTGGGTGGCAATCACTCTTCCAATAACTTCCTGTCTCCTTAGCCTACTGAGTTGGGAAATCAATCTAATTGTATGGCAGGTGTATGAGTGAACCTGCCGGTCCCTAACACACTTGAAATGCAGGTCAAGGCACAATGCTGGCTGCTGTGCAGGTGTCTTGGTTATGGTTTCCCCTAAAGCAGACCCTGAGACTAGGATTTGATCCAAGCAGTTTATTTGGGAGGAGATCCCAGGAAACACTGGTAATGGAGTGGGAGAGTTAGGGATTGAGAGCAAACAGGAAATGTGTACATTTTCAATCAAGTGGCACCTGGGGCTCATCCCCCCACCCACCCCAGCCCGGGGAATTATAGAAGGCAGTGTAGAACATGCTTTTGAGTTATTCCAAATGGTCATTGATGAAGCTAGGGTATTTTATCCACCAGGAATTCCCCTTGTGTAGTTTGTTGAGAGCTGCTTTCAGAAGCATTAACTTTTCAGAACTGCTGACCTGCCCTGCCTTCAGGCCAAGCAGGGTCCCACAGCAAAAGCCCTGAGGCAGAGAGTAGCAGGTGTTCACTGCTGGCAGCTGTAGGAGTGCAGAGCTAAGTGTTAAGGGCAGAGGGGTGGGCAGTGCTGGCAGCTGCAGTAGCATATTGATTTAAATTATTATTGTCATCCTACCACTTAACACGAATGCAAGCCAACTATAATATCCTCATGCTTATAGCTCTTATAAACAACTACTTAAAAGCCAAACATGCTTACATATTATATCTTTAAGCAGTAAAAAGCCATATAGATCAAATTTACAATAATAACTCTGTGTGACGGGTGGTGTGGTTTGGTCAGACAAAGCCAAGCTTTGTAATGCAAGTGTGATCCTGACGTCCAAGGAGCATGTTGTTTTAAACCCAGAATTCCAGTTACATCTTGTGGTAACTAGATTTCCCCCCAACTTTTCTAAATTCCAGCTGCTACAAAAAGTCAGCCCTGCAGCTATGAGGTCATCTGGTCTTCACAGGACATAAGTGCATTATTTTGTATTGGCCTTTTATCAGTCAAGGTTATTACTTGAAACTGAGTTAACTTGTAAAGGAAAGGAATTAATTGGAGGGTGTTGGGCAAGCTCACAGGGTCCCTGGGGAGGCTATAGAATCATGGAATTTGGGAAGCAGCCGCGACCCCCGCTGAAATCAGGCCACGGAACCTGTCTCGTGAGGACACGGCTCTTGCCATTTGTGGTAAATACGGGACCCCTTTGCTTGTGCCACCACCAGCAGCGGCAGGCATCGGGTGCCACTGCTGCACCATCGCCCTGTTGCTGCTCAAAGCTTGACTTTGCTGCCACCGCTCCAGCCAGCCATCCTCAGAATCAATTCTCTGCTACCTTGCTTCAAAGCCCGGTTTGGGTATGAATCTGACTAGTGGAGATTGGACCATGAGCCTGCACCCTCATTGGGAAGGAAGCTGGCAAAGCAGACATCTGGTGTCATCAGGTTCTAGAGTGGGATTCGGGGTTTCCTACCTCCAAGGTTCAAGGCTGGGGTATTCCCCAGACATAGGAAGAAAGTTCAGACTCTGTGTAGCCAAAAGAAGGTGACTAGTGTCCACTACAGTTTGTTTTTGGTTTTTTTCTTATTAGTATGTCACATTTAAAGAGGCTACAGAAAAACTAGGTGAGCTGGTCACCGTCCACTAAAAGTTATCCCAAAAGATTATCAAAGTGGTCAAATTTTTAAAAAATGTTTTAAAGTTCCCAAAATAGAGAAATGGGAAGTGCTCAGTACATGAGGGCAAGGTAGTCTTAATTCTGCACCTGTTACTACCTCTCATCCTAGAAGGCAAGGGTTATGTCTTATTTCTTTCTTTGTGGGTAATTATAGGCATTGACTAAAGGAGGGGAAAGAGGTGTTAAGCGGGGTCGGGGCAGGGGGAGGAAAGAGTTTATATTAGGTTTTAAGCTCTTAAACATGAATAGGTCGGGGCGTTGAGTTAGCAGGAGCCATTTAGCACCTGCTCTTCTGAGAAGTGCAATTTCTAGGGTAGAGCAGAGAAGAATGCCACTTGGTGTGGGAAGAGGGTCTAAGAAAAGGTGTTTTGAAGCCCAGGGAAACTCAGCTATGGTTTGAAGAAAGAACCATGGTATAAAATCAAGACGGACCAAAGTATTTATAAGAATACTGAATGTTCTAGAGGAAAACGTGCTTAAGGGAAACATTCAAGGGTAACTTGGCTTTCCACAGTCTTTGCCCTGGAAATAAAACTCAGAGGAAATCTACTAAATCAAGACCCCTTGAGCAGCAGCTTTGGATGACTTCAGTTAACACACCAGAACTTCTGTGGGGGGAAAATGAAGGTTTTATTATTTTTGGTAAAACATTCTAGGGTCCCAGGTAAGTTTACTTTACCAACTTTCTCTAATTATGTAAAAATAAAATTATTCCCCTAAGAAGAGTACTGGAAACAGATGGGCTGCATAAACTATCCAAGATTTTTCCATCTGTGTTTTTGGGCATCTGGGTATTAACTTGGGATTTCACGGAAAGGCATATGCTCAGAAATGAAAGTCATTTTTCAGATAAACACAGCTCAAGTGAGAAGGCCATCCCTATTCATGGAAAAGGCCCAAGACAGACAATCTAGAAAGGGCAGTGATTTATTTAAGATTGTTCCAATTAGTAAGCTGGAAGCGTTTAATTTAAATACAAATTTAAATGCTGACTTCCTTTCTTTTGCCAGTAAACATGAAAAGTGTGTGAGAAGTGTGTGTGTGTGTGTGTGTGTGTGTGTGTGTGTGTGTGTGTGTCTTTGAATGCCGCAAGCCGGTATGACTTTAGGTATAGGGCAAACGATCCACATGGAGTGTTTTGAGGGGTATAAAGTGGTACAAACACTTGAGAGGGGAATTAGTGCACGTGAAACAAAAGCCTTTAGAAGATGTAAACTTTTGATTCAGCAATTCCCTTTTTAGAAAGATATTTTAAGAAAATTATTAAAGACATATGCAAATATTTCCGCTCTAAGCATTTTCACTGCAGCGTTAATTATAATACCACAGACCTGGAAATCTCAACTTCTACAAGAATCATGATATGAGATTCTCTCCCATAGCCATACAATTGAAAACCATGGGACTTTTGAAAATACTATCAATGGAAGAATATTTTAAGCAGGTTGAAGAAGCATCCAGATGAGTGATGCCTCTGCATATACATATGTACTTGGTATTAAGAAGATGTGGAAATATCAAGGAAGTTCTTAATGATGATTATCTCTGGTTGATAATTTTATGAATATGCTGACATTTTTATTCTTTATGCATATCTGTACTTTCTAACTTTTCTACAATTAACATATATTGCTTTTATACTTAAACATTTTTTGTTGTTGTTGTTGTTGTTTTTTGCGGTACGCGGGCCTCTCACTGTTGTGGCCTCTCCCATTGCGGAGCACAGGCTCCGGACGCGCAGGCTCAGCGGCCATGGCTCACGGGCCCAGCCGCTCCACGGCACGTGGGATCTTCCCGGACCGGGGCACGAACCCGTGTCCCCTGCATCGGCAGGCGGACTGTCAACCACTGCACCACCAGGGAAGCCCTCGATGTTTTTATATACATCCTTTCATTAATTGCCACAATATCTTGTGAGGTAGAAAGTGCTTTTATTTTAATTTTACTCCCATTTACAAGAAACTGAGGTGTACACCACTAGAAAATGGAAACCGTGGGTTCAACCCACGTTGGCTGGTTCCCAAATCCACATACGTTCATCACATCCACTGTCACCCAGATCCCAAAGGGTCTTCCCGAGGACTCTTACACCTGCTTTTCATTTCCCAGAATTCTGTCCTCAAATTGGCTTTGAGAGACCAACGTTCCTTTTCAGAGGAAAAAAAAAAAAAAAAAGGAGGCAAGATTTTAGTCTATCAGATTTTAAACACCCAACAACTATTTACCCTCAGGGTAGGATTATTTCTCCTGTTGCCGCACTTCCTGGGGCAGAGAGTACACCAAGTCTAAGAAAGTAGATAGTATTTGGTGACAGGACACCAGGTGCAGAAAGAGGCAGGCTCCTCTGGGACAGCACAAAGGAAAGGCTGCACGTGGCAGTGTAGAGCCCAGATGCCTTGGAGATACTTCACCAGCCAGGTCCAAGAGAGCCGGCCCAGGAGAAACGCAATGAATGAATGAGTGAATGAATGAGTGAATGAATGGGAAGTGGGTGGGGAGTCCTAAAGCATTAGAGATACCAAGGGCAGTGGAGGGAAGGAACAGAGAGAATTTCCAAGGGGGAAGAGTATTTTTTAATCTTTTAACTGCAAAATAGGTGATGCTAAAGCATAGCCGCAAATGCTTGGATGAGAAGTCCCATCTCTACTCAGTTGCTGGGCCAAATTGAAGAACTAGGGGAGCCATTGGTCCTAGGGCTGGTATGGGTTGGATGGTATAACTCAAACCCCAGAGAAAGGACTGTTGGGCACATGTCACACCTTACCTCACGTTGACCCTAAGTGTGTAAGTGACCGACTGACGTTAGGGGGTTTAACCTTGGATTGTACTGCTCGCTCTTCCTTTCTCATCCGTGTTGATTTAACTTTATTTTTTTTGAATATGTGGAGAATTAACAGGCTTCCAAAAGTCAGAACGATACAAAATGGTACACTCAGACAAGTGTTTCTCCTTTCAGCACCCCTTCCACCCTGTTTCTCCTGCCTACTCCTTAAAGGTAACCAAGTTCATCGTTTTCTAGGTTATCCTTTGTGTTTCTTCTGAGGTAGATTAGCACATATTTATGTACATTTTCTTTTCTTCCTCTTCTAACACAGAAGGTAGCATTCTATATATGCCTTTTTGCACTTTTCTCTTTGCCCCTAATCTCTCCCGGAAATCAGTCTGTAAGCAGTTCATAGGGATCTTCCTTATTTCTTTTTACAGCTGCCTAGTAATCCGTTGTGTTTAGTAAATACCAAGGTTTATTTTTTTCCTGATTTTTTGCTTTTTGGTTTTTTTTGTTGCTGTTAATTAAGACTTTATTTAGAAAACATTTAAATAAAAGCCCTGAAATTAGCAGCAGTTTGACATCTTGGAAAAGCACCATTGCCAATACTAATTTGGAAAATATACAGAGATGTATTTAATATAAAGATATATTTAATAGTCTGAAAGATATTTAAAAGCTTATTCACTCACAGACCCTTAGAATAACATATATCAAGCTTTATACTTTTTTTTGAAGATTACTATTCTTCTCTAGTTTTTTTTTCTTTTACATCTTTATTGGAGTATAATTGCTTTACAATGGTGTGTTACTTTCTGCTTTATAACAAAGTGAATCAGTTATACATATACATGTGTTCCCATATCTCTTCTCTCTTGCATCTCCCTGCCTCCCACCCTCCCTATCCCACCCCTCCAGGCGGTCACAAAGCACCGAGCTGATCTCCCTGTGCTATGCGGCTGCTTCCCACTAGCTATCTATTTTACGTTTGGTAGTGTATATATATGTCCATGCCACTCTCTCACTTTGCAACAGCTTACCCTTCCCCCTCCCCATATCCTCAAGTCCATTCTCTAGTAGGTCTGTGTCTTTATTCCTGTCTTACCTCCAGGTTCTTCTTGACATTTTCTTGTCTTAGATTCCATATATATGTGTTAGCATACGGTATTTGTATTTCTCTTTCTGACTTACTTCACTCTGTATGACAGACTCTAGGTCCATCCACCTCACTACAAATAACTCAATTTCGTTTCTTTTTATGGCCGAATAATATTCCATTGTATATATGTGCCACATCTTCTTTATCCATTCATCCGGTGATGGACACTTATGTTGTTTCCATCTCCGGGCTATTGCAAATAGAGCTGCAATGAACATTTTGGTAGATGACTCTTTTTGAATTATGGCTTTCTCAGGGTATATGCCCAGTAGTGGGATTGCTGGGTCATATGGTAGTTCTATTTGTAGTTTTTTAAGGAACCTCCATACTGTTCTCCATAGTGGCTGTACCAATTCACATTCCCACCAGCAGTGCAAGAGTGTTCCCTTTTCTCCACATCCTCTCCAGCATTTATTGTTTTTGATGATGGCCATTCTGACCGGTGTGAGATGATATCTCATTGTAGTTTTGATTTGCATTTATTAATGATGTTGAGCATTCTTTCATGTGTTTGTTGGCAATCTGTATATCTTCTTTGGAGAAGTGTCTGTTTAGGTCTTCTGCCCATTTTTGGATTGGGTTGTTTGTTTTTTTGTTATTGAGCTGCTTGTAAATTTTGGAGATTAATCTTTTGTCAGTTGCTTCATTTGCAAATATTTTCTCCCATTCTGAGTTTGTCTTTTGGGCTTGTTTATGGTTTCCTTTGCTGTGCAAAATTATCTCAATAGATGCAGAGAAAGCTTTCAACAAAATTCAACACCCACTTATGATAAAAACCCTGCAGGAAGTAGGCATAGAGGGAACTTTCCTCAACATAATAAAGGCCATATATAACAAACTGACAGCCAACATCGTCCTCAATGGTGAAAAACTGAAACCATTTCCACTAAGATCAGTAACAAGACAAGGTTGCCCACTCTCACAACTCTTATTATTCAACGTAGTTTTGGAAGTTTTAGCTACAGCAATCAGAGAAGAAAAGGAAATAAAAGGAATCCAAATCGGAAAAGAAGAAGTAAAGCTGTCACTGTTTGCAGATGACATGATACTATATAGAGAGAATCCTAAAGATGCTACCAGAAAACTACTAGAGCTAATCAATGAATTTGGTAACGTAGCAGGATACAAAATTAATGCACAGAAATCTCTGGCATTCTTATACACGAATGATGAAAAATCTGGACGTGAAATCAAGAAAACACTCCCATTTACCACTGCAACAAAAAGAATAAAATACCTAGGAATAAACCTACCTAAGGAGACAAAAGACCTGTATGCAGAAAATTATAAGACACTGATGAAAGAAATTAAAGATGATACAAATAGATGGAGAGATATACCATGTTCTTGGATTGGAAGAATCAACATTGTGAAAATGACTGTACTACCCAAAGCAATCTACAGATTCAGTGCAATCCCTATCAAACTATCACTGGCATTTTTCACAGAACTAGAACAAAAAATTGCACAATTTGTATGGAAACACAAAAGACTGCGAATAGCCAAAGCAATCTTGAGAATGAAAAACGGAGCTGGAGGAATCAGGCTCCCTGACTTCAGACTATACTACAAAGCTACAGTAATCAAGATAGTATGGTACTGGCACAAAAAATAGAAATATAGATCAATGGAACAGGATAGAAAGCCCAGAGATAAACCCACGCACATACGGTCACCTTATCTTTGATAAAGGAGGCAGGAATGTACAGTGGAGAAAGGACAGCCTCTTCAATAAGTGGTGCTGGGAAAACTGGACAGCTACATGTAAAAGTATGAGATTAGAACACTCACTAACACCATATACAAAAATAAACTCAAAATGGATTGAAGACCTCAATGTAAGGCGAGAAACTATCAAACTCTTAGAGGAAAACATAGGCAGAACACTCTATGAAGTAAATCACATCAAGATCCTTTTTGACCCACCTCCTAGAGAAATGGAAATAAAAACAAAAATAAACAAATGGGACCTAATGAGACTTCTCTAGTTTTAAAATATTGACTACTAAACTCAAATTTTAAAATAGAATAAAACACATCTGTGGGCTGTGTATTTATCATCTCTGGCCTGTGCATAGAGTTGAAACGTCCCCAAGGGAAGGAGAGGGCGCTGGGGTTGGAAGATTGGGGGATGTGGATGCCGCCAGCTCATGGATGGGTGCGGAGAACCTTTCCCAAGGCTGAGGGAGGGCCTCAGGTTCCACGGATGATGGGGACCCACACCTCACTCCCTCACAGTGCACCAGGGAGGTGACAGACATCAGAGGAAAGTGGCTGTGGGGAGGAAGCTCATAAGGGCCCAAGCCCCAGGTACCAGGACCCTCAGCCTCGGCAAAGCCCCTGTACTCACACCACGCCTGGAAGCAATAACAAAATCCTCCTTTGGGAGCATGTCAGTAAGGATCTGGAGGCTCCTGAATGACTGCTCTGCTCTTTGGAAGAGCTCTAGGGCCTTCACAAGTTGGAGGGAGTCCCTTAATTTTATTCTCTGCCATCCTCGTGGGATGGGGGATCAGCGTAGATTTGTTTTCCTCTATTTACTGACTTCTTTATAGCTGAGATGCAGAAGGCTGTCAGTAGGTCAAATTTCATTCAGAGAAAGAAACGTGACATTTCTTACACCCTGTATATGGAAGCTAAATTCATTTCCCCTTCATATATACTATCTTATTTGATTCTTACAGAACTCTTGGCAGGAAGATGTTATTCCCACTTTATAAATTTCAAATGTATAAGATTCAGAGAGATTAGTTTTCTTGCCCAGGACCGCACAAGAAATAAGAGGCAAAACTGGAATTTGTAGCCCATGTCTGACTTGCAAATCCCCACACCATCTTCTCTAAAGAGTAACACTTCTCAGTAACTGAACCCACAATTAGTTCATGATCACAGAAACCACAGTCTTTCAGAGAGTGAAAAAATACACTTCAGTGTGTTTTGTTGCACTCTTTGAAGCTCAAGAAGTACAGAGCGGTTCAAGTAGTATATGCTTTAGAGTCTGTACAAGTAAACCTGCACATCTCCAGGAGTGATCCTGACTAAGCAGATGACGCAGTAATGGACATTTCTTTGGCATATTTTGTGAATTACATAATTCAATTTCACCTGTTGGTCCAGAGCGGAGAAAATTCACCCCAGAACGGAGAAGCACTGAAAACTCCAAGAAGAGCTATAAGTGAAGTAACTAGATTCACTATGAAAGCGGTTTCATAGTAAAAGAAAACCTTTAACAGTGACCTTGAAAAAGTGAGGTGGTGTTTGGAAGGACACCAAGGGCAGATGGGGAAGCTGAACAAGGAGGGTGTTTGGAACTCAGACTGCCGTTTGCTCAGTCTTCGGGGCTCTTTTCTCTTTGCTTCTGTCTGAAAATTTGCTTTTTCCCCTCCCCACTTTTTTTCCCTTCTCTGAGCATATGGTGGAAAAGGATTGTTTTGACCCTCAGTACCTTCCCTCAACTTTTTTCATGAATAAGGAAGGAAATAAGTCAACCAGTAGGAAACTTTTCTGGTGAATGACAGTGAATGAGTTTAAACCTCATGAGTTTAGGAATTGAAGAGTCAAAAACAGAGACTTTCTAAGCTCTTGAAGTGCCTTTCAGTGGGTGCAGGGTAGGCTCTGCAGTGGGGAGACAGTGCAGAAGGCAGTGGGGCAGATGAAGGCGTGGAGGCTCCAGGAAGGTGGATTTGCAGATTGTACTACATTACACCCTTCTAAACAGCAGATGCAGGCCTCGAACCCAGGTCTCTCAGACTAAAACCACCACTCTGTGACTGTAAAACAAGAATGACTTTCCTTTTTCTGGATCCCTCGTGGATTGGTTGGGAACTTCAGATAAGATGCTAATAATGTCTTGGGAATGAGAGGGCTCTCTAGATGTGAAAAGTACCAGGACTACCCCACCCACCTACAAATCCCGGATTGGGGTGGGGCAAGCGAGGCTGAGTTTTGCAAAGGCAGGGGTGGATCTGGTCTTTATTAAAATATTGACATTTTGGTTATCATGGATTTTTGTGTTCATTGTGATTTCTAGAGATCATGCATTAGCATATTATTTACCTTGATTACTTTTTTGCCATCCCCCGAAATTGTGCATCTGAGGTGGGTGCCTCCCTCACTTGACCCTAGTGATGGTTTACCTACGGCAAGGTTTCCGGAGGTGTAGGACACACACATGGTAATTTTAGGTGGTCTGTTGCCATGACACTAAGTAACAGTAGCCACTTCATGAGAAGGGGATTTTTTCCATTTTCCCTTTTTTTTCCAGACCTTTTGACCAAGTTAAGTAGAAAGTAGCAGGTTGGGTGGCAGAAGTATTTGATACTTTTCTAACACTTGCTAATCTTTTAACAATAAAGAGATTAGACTCTGGGTTCAAACAGCTGGAGGTGTGCTAGTATCTTCTATTTGCCCTCCACATCCACTCTCCTTTTTTTCTTTTTTCTACCAATTTCTGTGCCCTGGGAGGCTGATCTTCATGGAAACCATTGGAACGGGCTTACTTGACTATTAGTTTCTAATATTGGGAAATACCAGCAGGCGATGGGAAGCCTGGAGGAGGAGAGACTGTTCCGACCCTTACTCTCCCCCAGCCCCTCCCTGCCGCATTTGGTTATGCTCCTCTGACAAAGGCTACAACTCTCTCCAGGCAGCCCTTCTTTTACAGATCTTGCTCTCCCTGTGTGTTCCAATAACTGCTTCTTCTCCTGCTCTTTCCCTCCTAGAGGAGTGTTGCCAGAAGAATACAGGATGTCCACTTAAATTTGAATTTCAGAGAACAACAAATAATCTTAGTGCAAGTAAGTACAAAATATGCCCGAGACAGAATTATATTAAAAACTTGTTTGTTGTTTTCTGAAAATTTAACTGGACATCTTGTATTTTTATTGGCTAAATCTGTGAAACCCACCCTAGGGGGTAATTGCTCTCAACTCTTTCCAGCCCCTTGTTAGTTTCCCTTAACCCTGCGCACATCTTTTTTTAACAGTTTCCCCATTAAACTCTCCCCAGTTTCCCCACTTGAGGCTGTCCTCTGTTTTCTGACGAGCCCTGGACTCAGATTAGTAAACACTGCTTTCTGGCTGGAATTTTATGCCATTGTTTTGTTTCTCACTTTGAGTTTATCTTCTCTCAGCGGCAAGTGATATTGGTTTTCCTTACACAGCAGTGAAATATATTTTCCCTTTAAGATAAGTGTATTTCAGTTTGAAAATAATAGTAGAAGTGGGACACCGCGGTGGCAAAAGCCACAGAGATGGTACACAAGCCGACTGGCTTTTAAGAAACACTCGGGGCTGAAAAGCCTAGTGTCTGGAGTCAGACCAACTCTAGTTGGAATTCCCACCACACAGGGTTGTTGTGAAGATGAAATGAGATCAGGAATGCAAAGGACTGGGCTGAGAGTGGGGACTCTGTTCATAGTAGTGCCATATTTACATATAAAGAAGCACGCATATCGTTCTCCATCCGGAGAGGTCAAGTGACTCACCCACGGGCACACAGCAAGTGGGTAAAAATCTGGGACCAGAGGGCAGGCACCTGGCCCTGTGCCCCGTGTTTTTCCACAGGACCGTGGGCCTGGCTGCGTCGTGTGCAGAGGAAATGCCGTGTCAGCTCTGGCCTTGCTCGTCACTCTGCAGTCTGCCTGGCGAGAACAGTCTGTCCCCGTGACTCTGGCTTTTTGGATTGCTGGAGTGAAGGCCTTTAAGTCTGGCCAAGTTGATGTTTCAGAGGGAGATGTTGAAGACGCATTTTCTCCTTGGGTTTAGTAAACTCAGAGAAGAGTAGCCTCATTCACTAGTGAATGAATGAATGAGTTCAGGGAGATGGGAAGGGAACGTCTGCCAAACTCTGGTTGTAGTGCCCCACCCTCACATCTCCTGAACATTCCTCAGCGAGCTACTAGTTGACTCTTTGTGGTATCTTCTCCCCTCCTGGAACCCACATTGGAAGACTTGGTTTACCTGCTCCTCACAAATACTAGCCAGGAGGCTGCTATGCACAAAGCACATTGTAAGGCGCAGAGAGAGCCCTCAAGAATGGACAAGAAAGCACGAGGGTTTCCCTTTTCCCCAGCCCGGGACAGGGAGAGCAGATATAAGCCACTCCTAGTGCACGGGCAGCCCTAGGGACCTCCCACACCGCCTCTCCTTCTACCCTCACAACAGTCCGATGCTGAAACAGCTTTTTTGGTTGTTGTTGTTCTTAAATGTCATTCATCTTACACATTTTATTTTTTTTAATTACTTAATTTATTTTATTTTTGGCTGCGTTGGGTCTTTGTTGCTATGCGCGGGCTTTCTCTAGTTGCGGTGAGCGGGGGCTACTCTTCCTTGCGGTGCGAGGGCTTCTCATTGCCGTGGCTTCTCTTGTTGCAGAGCATGGGCTGTAGGAGCACGGGCTTCAGTAGTTGTGGCACACGGGCTCAGTAGTTGTGGCACATGGGCTTCAGTAGTTGTGGCATGTGGGCTCAGCAGCCATGGCGCACGGGTTTAGTGGCTCCATGGCCTGTGGGATCTTCCCAGGCCAGGGCTTGAACCCATGTCCCCTGCATTAGCAGGCAGACTCCCAACCACTCTCCCGCCAGGGAAGCCCTGGGATGGCGACTGTGCTATCACGCACGTCCTATGAACGCGCCCATCCTCAAAGCTACACCGGGAAGCAGGTGCTAGCATTTCCTCCACTTCCAGATGTGGATGCTGAGACTTAGTTGGTGTCTTGCCCACATGCACCACATGCTATGTGTTGTTACTCCTAAAAGCAGGATTAAAACCCAGTACCGTGGCCCCAGATCCCAGGTTTTATTCCATCAGGGCCTATGTAGAATGGTGGTGAAGGGATTTGCTTATAAAGCTGGTAAGAGGCAGAGTGAGATTTGCATCCACACTCTTTTTCTTATACAATTATGTTTATTAAGGAATTCAGTGTGTTGCAATCTTGGAACCTATGTTTCTGTTGAATTGAGTTAAAGTACCAGAAAAGTACTATGGGAACAAAAGAGAGAGAAGTGGGTACAGAGAGAGAGAGAGAGAAAGGAAAAAGGGAAAAAGAGAAAGATTAAATGTTAGTGCCATCAGAGGTGAGGCAGCCTTGAAGGATGGCCAGGATTTGGGTGAGCTGTCTGCGTGGAGCCGACATTACGGGGGAAGGACGCTACAGAGGACGAGGCTGGCGGTGAGAGGACAGCGTGGGGCACGGTTGCAGCATTGTCTCGTTCGGCACTTCCTGTGCACGCCAGTCTCGTCTGGCTCTATTGGCAGACTTTCTGGTGTATGTCCATCTGCGGCCCATTCTTCAAGATTCTGGAGAGATCTCCCTTCTGATATTGGACTTCGATATTTCTCAATTCACAGCCACCTGCCGCACACATCTTCTGCCACTTTGTCCTCTAGTGTTCAAGACTCAGGGATCATTTGGAGAGCTGAGAGCAGACAGAAGTCGCGTGAATAGAGGGACAAACTTTCCCAGCTCAGGAGCACCTTGTATCTGATATTCTGTCTTTCCTGGGTGAGTGGTGGTGGGAATGGGCATCCAGGGACCAGCATTGACATCCCCAGTGGCCCTGGATGAGACAAGCCCTCCTTGCAGGACACATGTCAACGAGGTGCCCAGACAGCTTCATTTCCTTTATTGGAAAGAAACAGGATTTTTTTTTTGGCAAAATGCCCTGTTGTGTCAGACCCTTTTTTTTTTTTTTTTTGAAACAAGGAACACCATGACTTTCCTATTTGCTTTCTTTGTGAAAGTAAAGCTAAGGGCTTTGAATTTTTCCATCTTCTTTGCAAAGTGAGCTTTTCAAGAATGGGAAATAAGAACTGACGTTTACAAAGGGACTTAGCTCTTTTGATCCTTAATGTAACTAGTAGGAGGGACAGACGTTTGCTGGCGTCAAGCGAGACATTGAGCCCCGGGTACAGTTGAGTGGCGTGAGGCTGGAATAGGTTAGTAGGAGTCAGGGATGAGGGTTGAGCAGGTGAGAAACTTCCAGTGGTCGAGTCAGGACACGTTCCATTATATCACGTTGTCTCTGTGCTGCTGTTTCTCTGTCACTTAAGTTGTGTGTTGACAAAAGTAATGGCGCATAGCAGGGACATTGAGCAGGAATGTATTCAAACACCGACCATGAACGGAAAAGTGAATTTAATTGTGCCGAGCTTCTGCAAAATAGCCTCTACACTGTCACCAGAATGATCTTTCTTCAGCAATGCTCTGATCTTCTCAGTCTTCTGATTTTAACCCGTTAATAATTGTCTGTTCTCTACAGGACAGACACTGATTTCCTTGGGGAGATATTCGAAACCCTTCCTGATGTGATCCTTACCAACTGCCTTTGCTTCATCTTTTGATTCTGGCTTTATACTTACACTCTAATTCGCCTAACACTTACAGCTCCTTAAATAGGCTTTGTTGTTTTGTCTCCATGCTTTTTTCCTCTGCTTGGAATGTCTCTCCCTGTCTCGATCACCCGCTGAATTTCTATTCATTTTTCAGGACTCATTCACCTCTTTTGTGAACCCTTCAAGGTTAATTACCTCTTCCATCGAAAACATATGAACCTGAGGGATATGTTCATAAATACTCAGTTATGATAAATTATAGTCGATGTATTTAGTTGCCTGTCTCCCTGAGGGCATCTCCAGGCAGGCATCTACTAATTGTGACATCCACTAAACGAACAAAAATGTCAACCAACTTTTATTAAAGACCTACTAAGTGCCAAAAAAAAGAGAGACCCAGGTATGATAGAATGTATTATGGGCCTCCAAAATGTCCGTGTCCTAACCCCTTGCAACCTGTGAATACCACCTTATATGGCAAAAGGAACTTTGCATATGTGAGTAAGTGAACAATCTTCAAATTATAATCCAGGGAATCCTGGATTGGCTGGCTGGTACTTAAATGTAATCACATATGTCCTTATAAAGAGGCAGCAGAGGGAGAGATACAAGGCAATATGAAGGCTGAAGCAAGTTGCTGCTGAAGGTTTTGCAGATGGAGAAGGAAGCAACAAGCCAAGGAATCGGTTCTAGAATCTGGAAAAAGCAACAGAACAGATTCTACCTGAGAGCCTGTGGAGGGAGCACGGCCCTGCCAATACTTTGGTTTCAGCCCAGGAAGCTGCTTGTGGGCTTCCAGCCTGCGCAAGCTCAAGAGAATAAATTGGTGTTGTTTTAAGCCACTGAATTTGTGATAATTTGTTACAGCAGCAATAGGAATCTAATCCATCAGATAATCTGTATGACGGGAGGAAATTTACAGATGATAATTACAGAGGGAGACAGAACAGAGCTGCTCAAATCGTAATACGTGCAAGAGTCACCGGGAACAATTACAATGCAGACTCTGATTCAGCAGATCTGGGGAAGGGTCTGAAATCCTACATTTCTCACAAGGTCCTGAGTGAGGACCATGTTGCTTGTCCAGGGACCACACTGAGTAGAAATGGACTAGAGAGCCGTGGGGTGAACACAAACTAGACTGATCAGAATGAAGAGTTTTAGAGAGGTAGCTGTGGGCACAGAACTCTGGAGACAAAAATCTGATGGGCAGGAGTCTGTGCCGTGATGACCCCGGAGTGGGTGTGTGATGCTACCGTTTATCACGCAGTGCCCCTGTTGGTGGGGAGTCTGGAAGCTGCTCACTTTTATTGCCTCTATCACTTCCAACAATGTTGCAGACTAGACACCTTAATGCACTCATTTGGTGAATGAGTGCATGAAGGCCTACAGGATTAAAGGACTTTGGCCACACCTACATGGGGTCAGAGGTGATAGGTCCAGAAGTATCTAACTCCAAAATGAGTAGGGTTTTCCCCTACTTTCCTCCACCACCTTTTCTCAGTAATGGGTAATATATATGTACAGTGGAGGTCCTCAAATCCCCCAATGAAATATATTCATATTACAGGGATTAAAATTGTATTTGCCAAGACCCGGGCTGAGAAGGAACCAGAGCCTTTGCCAGGGCATCCTCTTAGGTAAAGCGACAGTCCAAATGCTGAGTGGGCAGAGTCCTGTGCAAAGCATGGGCATCAGGGGTAGAGAAATACAAGGCATCCTCTTCCATTTGGTGGGCAGAGGAGACAGTGGAGGACTGAGCATGGGCCAGCCCTTAAAGAGGGCTGTCTCCAGGGGTCAAATCCGAGAAGCCAAGGGCATTTGGCAAACTCAAGGGATGGGAACAGGGCTAAAATGGGAAAAGAAAGCGCAGATGCAGAACTAGAATGCAACAGTAGTGGTATTGGGAGACAAACAGGCCACAGAGAGGGACCATGTCCTTTACCCCTCATCAGGTCTGTGGCTTGGGTGGGTCTCCTCACCTGTATATAGGAAGGGTTATAGCCATGCTGTAGGTGTGGTGATGATCAGAACTAATCTACATAAATCTCCATCATTCTCCAGCCGTTATGAAAATGACTGATTTCTTCAAACAGCCAAGATGTCTGTGGCTGGTCTTGATGTGCTCTTGGTTTTATAGTCCCAGATGGAAGAGAATGACCTAACGTGTGACTTTGCCACAGAGTCCCTCCAAGTTCTGAATGGCCAAGTCCTGTGTTAACAAGGTGTTTTGTTTTTTCCTTTTTGCATTGTTTTGTATGGTTCTATGGCATAGAACATAAGGGAAATCCTTGAATTTTTCCTAAATTACTCCAGATCATCAGCGGTTCGGAGGAGAAAGGAGAGGGTACATTTGAGCAGAGAAACTTTAATTTTGTGGTGACGTCCTTGACCACTGACTGATATTTATGTAATGCATGATACAAAAGGGCCTCCTCCTCCTCTCTAATTCCTCCTGCACCCACCCCCTCAATCTACTATTTAGAGCCTTGTGCCAAAGGCTACATTTTCTTACCTGGGCAGCAGATTATACATTCTAGAGGGCGCTAGTGGAGGACAATAGTATTATTTGCATTAGGGCGACAGCACTGTGGATTCATTAAGAATGTAAGTTTTACAAATAGAAGTGGATGGAGCTCTGCTTTACTTGAAGAAGTTACTTAATCCTCTCTGGGCCTTTTTCTTCATCTGTAAAGTGGGAATGGAAATA